>NC_066377.1:15600019-15939515 GCF_013377495.2 Cygnus atratus | reverse complement strand
CCCTTGAAAAATGGGAGTGGGAGGAGAGGGCTGAGAGGACATCAGAGCAAATTCAGGGAGAAGCTTCCAAAGGAAGTAAGCTGTTGGTGAGCCCTGTCAAAGATAGGGAACCTGTGTTCTCTAAGGACGCTTACGTTTTCTTTTACTTTTTCCCTGTTTTATTTACACAGAAATGCCACTTGCTTGTCATCCCCGAGCTTGATCTGATGATGAGTTTTAAGTATTGATCTTTTGCCTAGAAGAGTTTAATGTATTATCAATTTGAGTTAGTCCACATGCACAGAGGCCAGCAAAGTGAGGCAATGAGGTGAAAGGCAAATGAAGATAGCTACAACACAGAATGGGGACTGTGTCTGTTTTGTTGTTTTCCTTGCAAATAATGCTGGAAGTCGTCTGGTCCATTAGCACAGTTTTAGAGTTCTGGAGCAGCTCATCTAATGCGACTGGATTGTACCAGCATACTTTTTCTAAAAATGATTTGAGCTTTTAGCTGCATTAAGCTGAACGACTGTGAGAGAGGCTGAGCAAGTGCAAGGTGATGTCCGTTGATATTTTTTAATGTATTTATTTTTTAGATTTTCTTCCCCCAAATACCATTCATTTAAAAAAAAAAAAAGGAAAGAAAAAAAAGTGTAGCATAAAAGACTGATGATGGTAATTTTTGGTCAGCTTGAATGGTATGCTTAGCATGCAGACAAGTTGAAGTTAAAACTTATTGAGCTTAGGGCATTGATAGTATTTAAGAGGCCTTGCCATTCCTGCTAGCTTTATACAAAGGTGAAGGTTTCCTAGAATCAAATTCTTATTCATAGGAAATCTATGGTTAGTCCAAAATGTAGGAATACTCTGCTTATACTGATGTGGGCCTGAGCAAACCTATAAACCAGCAGCAGTAAAGCCACTTACTTCCACTCACTTTAACCATGCGAACAGATCAGCAAATAGACAGAAATTTTATATCTAAGGAAAACTTAGATTAAAAAAAAAAAAGCCATAACCAAACACACTGGTAAAACTCAGCAATAGAAACTTAATCCCAGCAGGAACCAGTAGTAAGTTATGTTAGAGATGCTTGTGGCAAATTGGTATTGCATTCTCCTTTCTCAGGGAATGGCTTCTTTTCTCTAGTTGTAACTCCAAGATCCTGCTGTACATTTTGGGGGATGGGGGGGGAGGAATAGGTGTTAGTTTTTAACTTGCTGGGTAAAGTGATATGGAAGCATCGCTTTAATCAAGTGACTGACTTCACTTGACCCCACTAGAATTTTTAAGAATTCAGATTTACAAAATTCTTGTGTGTTTTTTTTTCCATATTTTATTTTATTTTTGTTGGTGTTTTTTTTCCATCCCGTTACAGCAATGGAAAATCTGCCTCTATTTGCAGCATGCTCACCGAGCAACGCTTAGCCCTGTGAAGTTACAGCAGTAGAAAGAATGTGTCAACCGGCCATGCTTTCCATCTGATGGAAATTTTGGAAACATTCTGTCTTGCTGGTTATCTTTCCTTTTTGGGCGCCTGAGTATTGCATGCCCTGCGATTTCATCCGTCTTTGCTTTTTATGTAAGCTGATGCCCTTAGTGTGGCTGTGTTGGCTTCAGTGATCACCGTTAATCCCTAGCAGGAGTCACCACGCTCCTAGTAATGAAAAAGAAATTTGCCTTATGGTTGAACTGAGCCTCTCCTTGCTAAGAGTCCTCTGCGTCCCTGCTCCTGTGGGATTTCATGGATGTGCTGAAACAGTGCCAGGGACTTGTGTTACCCAGGCTCTTCGTGTGCACAGTCATCAGAGTTAGCAGCCTTACCTGGATGTGGGCAGGTGGATGGAAGTGCCAAATGGGAGAGGCTGGGGGGTGTTATCTGTGTGTTCAGCTCTGAGTGCAGTGATTTTATCTTTGGAGTTTGATCTAAAGCAGGAAGAGTGCAGAATAACCTCCATTGAGTACTGCAACCCTGACAACGTTTGAAGAAAGAAAGATTGATGAAATAAGTAGTTTAATGTGCAATTCGTTGAGGAGAAGTGGGAGGTATAATCTTTTAATCTTTTTTGTCATAGCGGTGTTTCTGTGTAAGGGAGCTGTGTTACCAAGAGTTAGTTTTACACTACAACAATCAGGGAATGGGCAAATGATCATCAGCAAAGCAATAAACATTGCTGTTCATTGTCAGTGCTTTATGCAGCTGTCAGTGGGTCTCTTCCAAGTAAGAATTTGTTTTTTTCCCCAAGCAGTTTTTCCTTCAGTTCCATTGTGCAATGAAATTTTTCTTTGACTTCGAAATATAAATTTCTTCCTATGGAAATGAACTCTGGACCACACGTTCGGTGTAGGATCAGAAGTGGGCTGATGAGAGATGGGATTTCGGGCTAAATGCCCTGTTTAATCATACACAGGTACTTTAACTCTTAAAATGCCAACAGAAGGCTGTGAATTTATGAAAAGTTTATAGATTTGTGCATGTTTGAATGGCGGAGAGGAGCCACCCTCAAAGGTTATTCCAGATTTCAGTGCCCTGTGCTGAAAAGAATAGCTGTGCTCGGAATAACTGGACTTTTTCAAGAGAGCTCCCATTCCTTTCTTACCTTCAAGGCATTTTATTGCATTTCCTCTATGTTTCCTAAGGTGTTGATTATACAATATTGCAAAAATATGCGGGGAGATCTCATGGTCCATCCAACCGTGAAAAAAATGGGTATAATTACCTGTTGGCCTTGTCGATTCATGCTGTAAAATTGCATATGTGGCAGATAAAAATTCAGTCTCTTTTTTTTTTACCCTCCTGCTCTGCCAGAGGGTTTTTTTTGCTCACAGTTAAGCATATTTCAGAATTCTGCAATACATATTTAATAACACATATATGCGTTTGCTTGAAACAAAGTTATTACCTCAGTGCAAATATTTCTAAGGCTAACTCAGTGGAATACAAGCAGAATGTCCGTCTGTCTTGGCTGTGGGATGAGAGACAAAGTGCAGGCTTTGCACTTAGGTTGCCCCAAAGCTGGTTTCCAGGATGTCTGATCCTTTCCCAGTGGACCTAACTTTAAACTTTACCTGGTACACACTGTTGATGATGCTCAGTTTGTGCCACGGCTGAGTTCTTACTGACATTTACTCTGTTCTTTCAGGTGTTTTTTTCCTACACATGCAATGCTGCCGTTGAAAGGACCCTAAGGAAAAAGGCTGAAAAATTCAAGGCTCACCTAACGAAGAAATTTAAGTGGGACTTTGAGGCAGAGCCTGATGACTGTGCTCCTGTAGTGGTAGAATTTCCTGAGGGTGTGCAGGTGGACTAAGCAAATCACCCACTTAAAAACAGCTTTTTTAAAGAACTTTTTCTCTACACCCTCTTTAACTTTTCCAGCTTCCTAAAGTCTGTTTCTGCAGCTAATTCTTCTTTATGCTGTAGAAACAGATGTAGAAAACATGGAAGGAGGAAGGATTCGTCACCTCATGAGAAGATCAGAGTTACTGGAGCTGTTTGAATATAGTCGTATGGATGCTTTGGACACTTTGTTTCTGTTTTCTAGCTCTTCTGCAGCAACTTCTCATTCTGTACTGAACCAGCTTCTAGATCCTTCGTCTCCTCTGTCCTCCTGGACTGGAGGTCACACCCAATTCAGACAGAAACTGCATTTAACGCTTGGAGCCTTTACCGATCCTGTTTGATGTCTCAGGAGTGAGGAGTGGAAGCCCACAGTAGGTCACCACAGCTTTTTGCAGCCTGAGCTCAAACTGTGAATGGAGAACTTCTGCTTTTCTAGGCTTGAATTACAGGAATATAACCAGAACTGTTTCAAAACTGTTGGAGACTTATGCTGCTTACTGTGATTTGTTCCCATGTTGTGGTGGAGGACTCAAAGCCACAGCAGAATTCAGGCCCATTTTATACCACTTTTATACCGCTAATACTGAGATAGATTTTCTTCTAATTCTGTTGAAGCTTTTGTATTTACTGCAGATGCTTTGTTTAGCATGGTGTAAAAGAATGTTGAAAGTTTGATAATGAGAAATATAATGACTGGACAATAGTCACACAGGTTGGAACAGAGGAGCCAGTTTGAGATAAAAGGTCAGACTTTCACGTGAACTGGACACTTCTGCTTTGTTGTGAACAGAAATCTCAAGTGCTTTCACAGGTGATGGTCTTTTCTTTCTCCCTATCCCCCCTAAGGTAGGCTGTAAGAAAATTCTGTGGGGCTCATTCAGAGCTGCACAAGGATTTAGTCCTGTAACTTGCTTGTTACTTTCTTAGCTGTTAGACTCCTTCAGGTATTTGTATGCATGTCTAACAAGATAACATGCTTGTTAGTCTGTAACGTTTAAAATAAATCTTACTCTCTTGGCCTTGCCTACAGAAAACATCCGTACAAATTTTTTATGAGTTATTTAGCCCAAGCTTTTAGTATTATGACACTGGCCTGTCCCTCACATTGGGATGTCCAGTGTCCCCAGAAGTAGCATCACAATGGTATCCGTGGCATCAAAGGACAACTCATAGTGTAATGGTACATGGCATGATGCAGAGATGTTCTGGGAAGGGGGTATGTGGTGTTATAATCAGGAACTTACCACAGGAATCAGCTGTCAGAAGCCCTCGTGTGCTGCTTCATTACCATTTCCTCACTTTCCTCATGGGCTTCAAACTCCATTACTCTGTTGTCTTTATTTATCCATTTTAAATAGACTCAGTATTGACCGAAGGCTCTTAGGGGAGGTTACTCCGATTTGGTGAGTGTTTTGTTCTTAAATCTTTCTTTATATGCTTTTTTGTCCTTGAGATCTTGTATATTGTATGACTGTGCTCTTCTCCTGCCTTGCTCTTTGTTTGCTTATATCCACAGGGAGTACTGTCTTCGCAGTTGCCATTTGGACAAATAATTTGCAAGGAGTGTTCCCAGATTTGATGAAAGATGCCTTTCAGTTTGTTGGCTCTTTGCACCAACCTGGTGACTGGTTCTGTTGCTTTGGAGCAGAACAGCGGTTACTGATGTAAGGAAGCAGCAAAGGTAGCATGGAGCCCGGGGGCCTTCCTGTGGGGAAGGGAACCAGGAGGATTAGTGCTCTGCTTTTCCTGGCTCAAAACCAGCCTGTCCCAGCAGTCTCAGTGACTCTCAGCAGACTGTCCTGGCAGTGCTCCCACTTGTTTGATGGATAGGTTACTCTGAGTGTGTCTTAGGCAATTAATTATCAGTTTTTGTTTTTGAGACTTAACAAAATGTGTAAGAGCCAGATTCCTATAATGAACTACACTGTTAGCAACCAAGAACAGAAAATGTGATTGTCCTTCCATTGTGCTTTTTTTTTTTTCCTTTTTGCAAGGTTGTATTAGGGAGAGGTAATATCTTTAATTAGACCCACTAAACAGGTGGGGAAGAAATAGGCCTTTGGGGACACTGTTGTTAGATGTGGAACAGAAGCAGTGAACGTTCAGCTAAATACAGGTTGAGGTCAGGTGCTCAGAATTCACCTCTGTTATGTGAATCAGTTGCGTACTTGGGGGGAAGAGGGAAGCTGGCACATACAAAGCAACATATGTTGGTTGTTGGCAAGGGGAGGGGGGTCGTAAATCTGGGAGGGGAAAGAGGAAGGCTGTTATTCTTGTCGAAGTCAGCAGGAAGGAGGATATAAAAGGAAAGTTGTAACGTGTAATGGAAGAAATATTTTCTTGCCTTTATATAGCCTGAGGTGATCTGTTGCTATGATAACGCTACCCCTTCTTTCCAGCTAAGACAGATATAATAATCTGGAAGCAAAAGAGAGATTTGTGTGTGTGTGTGTGTGTGTGTGTAAATATACATTACTGCAAGCTAATGAAGTGTAAGAGGTGATGTCTGCAACACTGAGTCAGCAATGAATTAGGGTCAGGCTGAGCAGCTTCTGGTGCATTGTGAAATAGCACTGATGTGTGAGGTATGTTGGCTTTCTGTTTATGCGGAGAGTTGTCCAGCTGCCCGAGTTGTGCAAATGAGGCAAACTGGTATTGTTTCAGTCCTGTGACTTGTGCTTGCACTGCAAATTGTCTTGAAGCTTGGACTCTGCTCAGTACTGGGTGAGGCTAGTCACTTAAGGATCTACAATGGCATGAGCTGACCACTGGATACCCTGAAGATGCACTGCAGACCACGTCTACAATGCAAAGCTCACTGTGATTACATTCAACCCTGACAGCCACCATTCCATTTTTTGTCACTTTACTCATAGGCTCAGTAACGTTAGCCAAACCAGAGTTTTGAGACTCAGTGATATTTGTTCTGTTTGTGATGGCCTCTGTTCTCCTGCACCACACTGAAGAGAGTTGCTCCTGTTTCATCGACCCTGCAAATTCAAAGATGTGAAATGATCTAGCTGGGGCTGGAGGAAGCTGCCTCCAGCAGCTAATGCTGCTTCCTTTGCCATTTGACCTCCATCTTTCCCGCTGTCAAAAAGGCAGATGGACCATTTCCATCTGTTTTCAGGTGGACTGCTGCTGATGGCTTCATTGTGTCACCAGTGAGCATCCATAGTGTAGTTTTGCAGTTTAAGTTGTTTTCACATGGGAACTATCTCACCAGTGTTTTAGCTCCTGTGACAGCAATGCTTGCAGACCTCGAACAGCACCAAGGCCATCCAGTGTTAACGCTGTGCAGACAGGTAGAGGTGTTTTTGTCTTCTCGGTGCAAACTGAAGATGAAACTGAGCAGATGCAGAAGCTGTAGAAAGCGATCACTGACACTGCATAGCTTGTTAGTACTGTGTTTTTAACAATCTTAAGTGAGCTTAGGGTTGTTTATTATTTGAAACAGCAACTCTTCCTCAGTCCTTTTTATACTGCTTAATGGTGAGTTGAATTTTTAGTTATTTGCTGAATGGTCTCTTATGCTAACTCAAGCTTTTCTGTGTATGTCTTATTTTGGTTAAAATCTTTTCTGTTTTTATTAGGCTATTCTATTGTTTGTAAGTGTTCTACCCTTATTTTTCTAATCCAAAAATAACAAACAATAGATACCCATTTGTCATTTGTGCCTCTAGCAATTAGCAGGAGAGAGATTTTTAAGTATCTTGACATTCATCACCTTTGTTTGGAGCAACGTTTATTTCTGCTACTGCTCAGGTGCACCTTTGACAGCTGGACAAAGAAAATGTCAGCTGCTGTTGATGGAGCTTTTGGCACCGAGCTTCTGGAATATGGAAAGAGATGAAACAGAATGTCTTGATCCCTTCCTCTGAAAAAGGAAATAACCTTCCCCTGATACTGCTGTGCTTTGTCCAGCAAAGCTATGGCAGTGGTTTATTCTGCAGCCCTGTTACTATAAAAGGGATGTGCTGTGAATGGCCATTCCTTCACCATGTGGTCAGCTACTTCGTAGCTATTTCTGCTCCCCCTCAGAGAATGTACACCTCCCGTCTTCGCTGCGTGCAGGCTGCTGAGCAGACTGGGAGCCTGTCCCACTGAGGTAAGTGTTGTACAGGCCACAGAGTGGAGCTGAAGTACAGCTGGGAGGATGCTCCAACCAGCGTGGCCGAGCTGGAGCCTGTAATTAATGCAGAGGAGTCATTGACTCTGCGGGGCCCACTTTAAGAGATCATAAATGAGCTGCCAGGCAGCCTTCCTACAAATAAATAAACTAAGTCTAAATGGGTTAATCAATAGGAGGAAAAATCCATATACACAGACTTTCAGAGCCACTGTTTTGGATTCATTGGGTGTGCTTCAGCTGGCTCCGAGGGCTTTGCAATTTCAGGAGGAGCATGCTGCTGTCAGGGCGCAGCAGTTGGTGCAGAAATGGGTCGTGCAGCTGTAGCAGTGGGGCAAGGTCCAGACCTTGCAGGCCTCCAGCAGAGCTTGGCTTACGCTCCCAGCAGCGCTGGTCAGCTGCAGTTTGGAGGGCCCCAAGGGTTTAAGCGAGAAGGCTGTGCTAGACTCGTGGCATGTTGGTAAACCCCTGCCATGCCTCAACTTTGGGCAGGGAAGAAGTGAGGTGAAGAAGGAATCACACAAGGGTTAATTGTTCGTCTCAGGCCCATTTGTAGGGATGTCACAGCTGTGCTGGTGGCCTGGCTGGCCATTCCCATGTCCTGCACCTCCTCCAGCAAACGGGATGTGGATCTGAAGTGCAGAGAAACTTCCCAAATTTCACATCTCCAGAGCCTTAACACTTGAATTTATTCCCCATCTGCTTGTGAGCCTGCAGCTCAGTCACAATGGTACGGGTGCCCTGCAACACTACCCTGCCTAGAGAGAGGTGCTAGTTAGCAGGAGCACTCTGCCCTACACCGGCAGCGTCCCTGTGTTCATTCACTTCTTGCCAGGGTTCCTCATCTTGTAAAACTCACATCTCTTCCCACCATAGCCATTAAAAATAATTCAGTAAATCTAATGGGACTTGCGAAGGATGGGTGGTGAAAAATGGGGGCAGTCGGCAGTGAGTGGGTGGGTGTGAGGGGGGGTGCCCCAGGCCTCCTTGGGAGCGGAGGAAGAGGAGCTCTTGGCTGCAGCTGGAGATGCTGAAAGCCTCTGTGCTGGGCTGGAGGCGAGGGACAGCCTTTGCCTGGGACATGTGCAGGACTTGCCAGAATGTTGAACAGGTGGTGTTATCCTGGGCTGTAGTTTTCATCACTTCCTTTCAGCTGGATCTAGCAACATTCAATTTATTTAAGAAGCTGAGGTTTATTTTAAATGCAAAAGTTGCTATTCCTTCCCAGCCCTTGTCACTATGGCTGAATTCATTAGGATGAGAAGACAGCAAAAAAGTAATTACCATGATTTTTATAAAGCAAGTTTAAACCCTAATACAGATGACAAACTTCAGATTTAAAGGTATTCATAAAAAAAAAAAAAAAAAGGAAATGGACATTTGTTTTTAGATTCAAGACTCCCTGATTTCCGTCTACTTGAGGAGCAGCTTTACGGGTGAGAAAGAGCAGGTGGAATCCAGAAAGGCTTCATCCGGGAGGAGCTGCAGTCTCACAGGAGGCTGCTGAGGTCTGGAAATGAAGGACATGGAGGATGTTGCTATCAAAAAACTAAGTTCGGAGAAGACATTCCCTCTCAGCATTGAAGTGTAGGCACTGTTTTGTCCTTGCTTTGGAGGTATTGAATGTTGTATGAAATCCTGTGATAAAAGAGATGCTGCTTCTGACTGAACGCAGAATTTAGTATTCTTCAGGAATCACGGAACAAGTGCACTTGAGCAAGCAGAGAGATGATGGTGTTTGTTCAGAAAGGATCTCCAAGGAAAATGGATTTCTTTGAGAATCCGACCAGTTTAATCCTTTTTTTGATTTTGCTTTTTTCGGGGGGCGGGGGGCTTTTCGTTGGTTGGTTGTTGGTGGTGGTGGTTGTTTTTAAAGACGCTATCTTTGTTTAGATGGAGTTCTGTTAATTGTTTTTGGGAGTCTGTGTTGGGCATCCCAAGCTTACAGAACAACAGTTTTCAGTGAAGGTGAAGGACCTCTGAATGTCTCCATCTTCACAGGTTTGGCACTGGATATTGCAATTCCTGCACGCATGCTATATGAACAATTTTATTTGGCCAGTCCATCCTTGTGGTTTAGGCACTTGGCAGCTCTGGGTGCTCACATAGCTAGCTAGAGACCATCCTGCTCTGGCCAGTCCAAGGAATTGGTTGTACTGGCAGTTCTTCCACGGAGTGCTCCCCATCACTGGGTGCTGGTGACATATTCTGTGTTTGTGCTTCCTGCCACAAAGGCGACGCTCGTGCTGGTGCTGAGGCCTTGCATTCACATGCTCATCTGGGAAGGGGCTGCCTGCTCATGGAGCCTGCTCGCAGGAGCAACAAACCAGACTTTGCACCAGGCTGTTCTGGGACACCCCACGCTTTGGGGACAGTTGTTCCTTCAAAGCAGAGGCTGACTGTTCCCAGGCACAGGAAGGTGAATTATTCATTGAATAGGGTTTTCTCAAGGGCTTTAAGCATTTACAATGATGTATTTACGTTAATGATTACACCCAATGCTGCTTGTTGTTCCTTCTCTGTGGGAGTCCTTGTGCCCTGGAGGCTACAGCGCGCTGCTGGTCCCACAGGGGCTGGGAGCTGGCTCCCCCTGAGGGGGTCCCGCTGTGGGGCAGGGCCGCTGGCAGGGCACCTCTGCTGCAGCACCGAGGGGCAGGGCAGCGGGGAGAGGTGGGGAGGACAGTCCCAGCTCTGGTCTCTGGTGAGCTCAGCAGTTCAGCCGATCGGAGGGGAGTCCCGAGGCCTCGCTGACATTGGGGGGGCTCAGCTGGCAAGGGACCTGAGCCCAGGGGCACACCAAAGGGGGCAAGGAGGGCTCTGGTCCCACTGTCCTTTGATGCCCACGGGCCTGCGAGCAGCAGGGACGGACTGGTGGCCATTGCATCGCTGGGGAGGGGAGATGATGCAGGGCTGGGTGCCCTGCGGAACACGTCCTGTTTTCACTAAGTGCGGTCTCTTGTCTGATGTTATTCTTGTTTGTTGTTTTTTGTTGTTGTTTAAAAAAAAAAAAAAAAACACAACAAAACAGCCACTTTAGAATTTAAAAAACATCACTTGAGATTCTGCTGATCATTACTGTGAGCCTTACAAACTGGTGAGAGACCTTCTGTGTGCAATCCAGCTTAAGCTGGACCCGTTAAGCACATCATCCAGCGGTGGTGTGTGACCCCTTGGGGCCTCTTGTGGCTTCATTTCATTAGCAGGGGATCACCAGGGAGGGCTGTGCATGTGTAGCGTTGCCACAAGTTCACACTGCCTAAGTGTGTTCATTTAACGGGCTTACTTTCTTAACGAGACCAATAACCAGTGTGATCTAATGTTTGTTTGGGGGCTCTTGTGCCCTTTATTCCTCAGCAGAAGCAGACAGGTCAAGAGTCCTCCACATTAGCAAGATGTTCCACCTTCCTTTTTATCCACCATTCCCTGCAAAGATTCTTTTACACTCACAAAGAAAATGTTATCTTTGATTTACATTTTTTTCACCTCTTCCTTTGCTTCTTCAGTGACAAAGCACTCATCTGTGCTTCAAAAGGCTGGCCAACTTCTCTCCCCATGTCAGGGGTCCCAGTCCAATTCTAACGCGACTGACTCCTTCTGCCTCCCCTGTGCTGCAATACTGAAAGGAAACTGCAGTTTTTGTCTTCAACCAGCTATAAACCTTTTTTTTTCCATGTTCATCTCAGGTCACTACTCAGTAAAACCATCTTTTGGCTGGCTCTGCCTGTGCCACTGTGCAGGTTCCCCAGGAGCTGACTGAGCAGCCTGTGCAGCACACAGTTATGGAGGTGCAGATGCTTGCAGAGCACAGCTGCCAGCCCAAGTTACCTCTGGACCTTGCCCTGGTTACTGCAGATGCCTCTCAAAACCTTCTCTCTCCCTCTTGTTGCGTGGTGGGTGGGCTCAAACCTGCGTTGTGTCGGCTCTTGCAGTGAAGGATGGAGGTGCTATAGAGAGGCATGCCTGGGATGAGACCTGTGGGTCTCCAAGAGCTCAGCATCTGCAGCCAGCCCTCTGTTCTCTGAACACACACTGAACACACTGGTGAGCACCTGTGCAAGGGGGTCTGAGGGGAGCTGCCACCCGTGGGGGACCCGTGCTGGAGCAGTTTGCTCCTGGGGGATGGACCCTGTGATACGGAGCCGTGTGGGAGCAGTTCTTGAAGAGCTGCTGCCTGTGGTCAGCCCCCGCAGGCTCAGTTCGGGAAGGACGGCATCCCGTGGGAGGGACCCCACGGGGAGCAGGGGCAGTGACTGACCAAGAAGGAGCAGCAAATGAAGAAGTGCTGATGACTGACCACAGCCCCCATTCCCCGTTCCCCTGCAACACTCAGGGGGGAGGAGGTGAAAGAGGGTGGGTGGTGGGAAGGTGTTTATAGTTTGCATTGAGTTCTTGCTGCTCTAGTCTGTTATCAGTAGGCAATAAATTATATTAATCTCATCTATTGCTGAGTCTGTTTTGCCTGTAATTGGTGAGTGATCTCCCCATCCTTATCTTAACCCATGAGCTTTTTCATCTTATTTCCTCCCCCTGTCCTTTTGAGGAGAAGTGAGAGAGTAGCCTGGTGGTGCTTAGCTATCCCTCAGTGTTAAACCACCACAGGTGCAGCAATCCTTCCCTGTGTCCTTCTGGTGGTTGAATCACCCTTTTGCTGGGTAGCAATCTCCCCAGGGCCAGCAGTGCTTCCAGCCGTGGGCTTGTTCCCCCCATGGTGATTCTCCATGCAGCTGGCATGTGCTAGTGTATTGGTAATGAAAGCTTCAAGAAATATTCTCTCTGTATTCTTATGAGCAAGAGGAGCTAGTGTGGAGGACAACAGGAGCTTGCTGCTGAGGTTACTGAGGCTTTGCAGCAGTTGCAGTGCCTGGCCTGAAGGGAAGTAACCGGGATCGGAATAACTCACTGTAGCTAGAGGCAAGAGGGCTGGTCCTGCCTTTCTCCAAATTGCTCTGACCTTGGATTTTGGGTCTGTTCCATCCATGGATGAGAGCCAGTGACCCCCAGCTTTGTTTCTTCTTTCTGCGCATTCCCTCTCTCACAGATTTTTCTCTTTGGGCAGATATTTTCTCCCAGGCAAGTGACAAGCTGCTCACAAGAAGGTCAGATGCAGGAAGCCACACATCTCATTAGCACTGACGGCAGAGCCCAGCTGCTCTGTGCACAGGCACCCCGTGTCACCTGAATGCTGGCCCAGCATTGCCACTGGAGCACTGCTCCCCCGACCCTCCCTGTGCAGGAGGGTGCAGGGGTCCCACATTGCCAGACTCAGAGCTTCACGTGGCCAATGTGGGACTTCGGTCTTTCCCTGAAATGAAGCCTGTGCCATGTGTTCAGCGACCGCCAGGTGCTGCAGCTACAGGGCTGGTGTTTGGGGTGATGTGGGTGGGAAGGGGCAGTGTGGACGGCTGTCACCAGATGTCTCTGTCTCTTTGGGGACCTTCCAGAAGGCTCACACCCTAGCTGCAGGAGATGGCCATTTCTGTGTCAGTTCCTTTCACTTGACCTGGACCTGGAATCTCGCTCTGAGAAGACGAAAGCTGGCTGTGTTTTACAGCCTTTCTTTCTGACCAGTGTGTTTTCCCTCCGGTTATAGATGTCTCTGGACTGTCTCCTGCAGACCTGTGCTGGGCTAAGTGCTGTACACCCGCAGATGTTATCCACCCGTCTGGGGCTGGCAGGCTGCAGCTGAGGAGAGGGCTCTGGCACCATATGCATGGCTGTGCAGGCTGTAGTAACAGTCTTGCTGAATCTTTATACCTCAGCACCAAGTGAACAGGCCTAAATTGATGTAGGAAGGCAGAGATGAAGATGCTATTGAGCATCCTTGTGCTGGCACATCTGCTGGTGGCTGGTACAGCAGCTCCCTTTGGTAAAACCCAAGGTTCTCTGTGTTCCTCTGATTGGCACAGGCTGCTGAGGAGGACGGGTTTGTGCATGGCTTTGTACAGCCCACAGGCAGAACCTGTGACATCCCTGGCCATGAAAGAGAGTACATCCTGGCTTTGTACATCCGGTTCTCAGGCAGCCAAAGGCACTCCTCTAGCCTGAGCCTGGATGGGAGCAGAGGTTCAAGGTGCAGAGATGGGCTTAATGCTTTCTCCAGAGCTGTGGCTTGCAGAGAAGGGCAAGGAATGCTCTTACCCCGAGTAAGGTTTCCAGCAAACCACCTACTGGCAGTCCCTGCCAGGGTGTTTGGCATTGTTTCCCTGGGGAATTTCTGCCTTTGCCTGGCACCTCCTGCACTTCCCCAGCAGATGCCTATGCACCCAAGTACTGCCATTACAGCACCTTATGAGCTTGTTGACGAAGGAGGACCCAATGGAGGGTCCTATGAGCCTTGTGCTGTTGACCACATCAGGCCACATCCAGTTTGCTGCTGTGTTACAACCCCATGCCTCATGTGTGAGACCATGGAGCACCCATCTGCTCTTCCCAGGCTGCTGTGGACTGCTCCAAGCGAAAGCATCATGTTAACACTGGGCAGTTGCCTCCCACACTCGACAAGCAGGATGTAGCTGCACTTTAGCAGAAGAGCTCACTGGTGCAGGGTGGTTGTGTACACAGCATATGGGGATACTGAATGCCAAAGGCTTCAGAGCTTCCTGTTGCACTGAAGACAGCAGCTCTGCAGAGCAGTGTGTGTGTGCAGCCCCTTGCAGAGCAAGCCCTCTCCTGCCGTCAGTGCCCTGGCGTGGGGCAGGGGCTGGGCAGGGAGCTAGCCTTTAGTAGGAAGTATCCAGCTGAGATGGCAGCTACCTTTCTGTCCCAGCTCCATGCTCAGCTCCTCCTGCTTCTTTGCAGCTGCAAGCCTCAGCCAAAGTTGCATCTGGCTACAGGGCAAAGCTGGTACCCAGCTGTCTGTCCACGGGGCAGTTGATAGTGCCGAGGTACACAGCATGACATGACAAGGGCCCCCAGGCACACTCAGCACCATTGTGGCACTGGGGTGCAGGAGGGAGCAGCTGGTAGCTGAGGGCTGAGGCTGGTGGTCAAGCCCTGACGTCTGCCTCGCCCCTCAGCACAGGCATGCTCGTAGCCCGAGGCACTTCTGCTGGGGCTCCATCCCCTGCCGCCTGGTCCTGGGTGGCTGCGTGCTGGTTCAGCATCCATGCTCACCTGCCTTGTGCAGCGGGAGAACAGTGGGTGTCCCCGTCCCACATGTAGCAGCCCCGGGTGCAGAGGCATTGAGGAGTGGCTAATCACTGTGCTCTGTAAAAAGAAGCAAATGGAAAGAACTTCTGCAGAGAATATAAGCTCCTGGGGAAGAAATAGTTGCACTGCTCTAACCACACCATGGGTGGCTGTCGTGCACCAACTGATCCCTTCCTTCCCAGTGACCAAGGGCAGGGCAGCCCAGGGCTGCTGCTGGGGGTACACACATCCCTTTCCACCATGAGGACAGAATGGGGATCTCCTGCCCCTCTTACCCCTGTGCCAGGCTGCCTGGGATGGAGAGCTGTTCTCAGGAGGTCTCCGAGGGACCCCAGCATTTGGAGGATTTCAGCTCTGGGTGACTCTGGTCCTCAACTGCCTCCAGCAGCTCCCATGCCCTCTGCTGGCCATGCATCAGCCCGGTGCAGCTCACATGGGCCTGCCAGTGCCTCCCCATCCCTCTGCTCTGTCTGTCTGTCTCCCACTCAGCCAGAACCTCCGTGTGATCCCAGGGCCTTCAGTGGGTGTTACTGGCTGTGCCCTTGCTCTGCAGTGACAAGACTGTGACGGGGAGAAGTGTGGGGATGGTGGTGTGTGCCTGTGTCTCGGTAGCACCATGTCTGAGAAACCAGAAAGGCGTGGGGAAGGGGTGGGAGCTGGGGTAGACAGAACTGCTGCAAGTGCTCCATCACCTTGAAAGCATTCTTCCACTCGGCATCTGATTTACTCACGTTGTAAAGATCAGAACTATGAAAAGAGATTTGAAACAACTGGGCAAATACAGTAATATATCTGCAACCTCTGGCTCAGGAAATGACCCGAATCTGTCTGACCGGGGGAATCTAGGTGGTACCCATGCTCTGGGTCCTTGCAGAGAGGAGTCTGTGGGGTCTGCAGCTGACAGTGATAAGCCCTTGTCTTAAACTACTGGCTGTGCCCATGGGAACTAGTTGAAAAGGAGGGCTGCTTCTTGAGCTGGCTTGTCCACTTTGGACTAAACAGATTCTTCTAGATGTGTCAGTCCCACATGTGCCTGTCTGTCCTCTCTTCATTTTCTGCTGCTTAATCATCTCTTGATGTCCTTCATCACAGCCTTCTCTTATCTGGAGGAGCACCTGGGAAGAAAGAAAAAAAAAAATGGATCTGGAAACCTTGTCGCTGAGGTCAGGGACTGCCTGGCCAAAGGGGTTGTGCTCAAAATGTGGCACTTGACGCTGATGCACTGGTGGGGATGAAGGTGAGCAGTGGAGGACAGGCTGTGGCTCTCAGAGTGCTCCCTGCCCACATGTTGCCAGGCATGTTTAGGGGGGCTGCTCCTCCTAAGCTTTGAAGACCTTATGTGTCTGCCCATCCTTATTGTGGGTCAAGCAAGGAGGGAACTCCAGGGCCCTGACGTGGCCTCCTGACTCCAGCAAAGCAATGAGGTGCTCCTGCAGTGGTTTGCTCTCCATATGGAGTGTCCTGGTTCTGGTCCCTTGCAGCTGCTCATTGGGGATATTGTGGTAAGGTGACAAAGACCCCAGGGGCCAGGGGTAAGGGTAGAAGGTCTGGGAAACACAGCTAAGGCTTCTCCCAGTTATTGCCACATTGTCAGGCTAAGAGAAAAGATGTGTACTAGTGGAATAAATGAGGCTGTGGAGTTTGGGAACTGGAAGAAAATGAGCAGAGGAAGTACTGGGAGCTCAGGGTGGTGGGTGAGCAGGGGCTACCTGGCCGTGAACTCATGCTCCTTGCAGCAAGCTGGGCAGGCAGCTGTGAAATGGCAGTATGCAACACGAGCATCTGCCATTTCCTCTGCTCATCTGGAAAAGTGCAGCTTTCGGGGGGAGCTCCAGAAAGCAGCCAATGGTCTCCCTGTCCTGGTGAAGGCATGTCAAGCCAAGCTGCTGCCACAGGCCGTGGGGCTATCACAGCCATGAGTGGAAGGGGAAAGAGCAGTTGGAAGCCTTGCAGCACAGCCCCAGTAACCTGGACTGAGTGTCCATGGTGGTGTCTTACCCCGGGCACACAGGCCTGGGGAGCTCGTGCTGTGCAGGGCATTTGGAAGCACGTGGTAGCTGACAGGTATGAGGTGGTGTTGCTCAACTCATTGCAACACGATTGTACTGAACTGTCTTGTACTGAATGAAGCACAAAGCTGCAAGGAGCTTCCTCCTGGGGAGGACACACTGTACCAGAAAATCGTGTGCGTGGCCTGATAATGATATGATATGATACAATTTTGGTTCATATGAGCAGCAACAAGAGACAGGAGCAGAATTCAAGGAGCCAAGCACCACAACTGGGAGAGAGCTGTGGGAAGGAGCTAGGGAAGAGTAGATCCAGCCTGCGACAGGATAGTTGTGTCTAGCTTAGGACTACGGATCTGTCCATCCCTGGGGAAGGATGGGTATGCAGAAAAACGGCCTTTTCCTTTCCCCTCCACCTGGTAGAGAGAGCCTGACTTTGGCTACTCTGTCACCTTTGCTGGCAGGTGGCAGTGATGGTGTTTGTTTGCCCCTCTTGTCTGGAGTCTGTGCTCCGTTGGCAGGAAGGGATCAGCTCCCCATGTCTGGGAGCATGTTTTCATTTTTGCTTCGGGTTTTGTTTTCTTAATTGGATGAAGCATTTTGACATGCAGCCACCAGTTCTGTCAGCAGGCTGCTGAGGAGACTGGCATGCTCAGGGGAAGCTGGCTAACAATGCAGGGAACTGCATGAAGCTTCACTGGGGGATGCCTCATGCAAATGCATAATATGCATAATTTACTGGGCCTTTAATATTAATGATCAACCTGCCTAACCCCTTGTAAAAACAATTAGCAACAAAACTGCCTCTGCAGCTGTGTGGATGTCTTGTTCTTCCAAAGGCAGCAGTGGGGCTTTTCCTCCTCTGCTCCGTTTTGCCACTTGTATTTCTTCCCAGGTCCTTCCCTTGGAGCAGGAACAGGAAAGAAAGACAGCTTTTAAAAGCTCCGCACTGCTCTCCAGGGCCATCAAGGAGCTTGTCCTCTATCTCTGAAGATCAGCACAGCCCCAAGGATTCCTTGCCCAACCTTTCCTTCCAGACATGGAGAAGATTTCTCAAGTTGTGGCACTATCAAAGTTTAGGAGAGGTTGGCAGTGTGGAAGGAAATGGTTGGAAGGGAGGAGACTGAGGAAAGGATAACACACCATCTGCTTTTCAGCCTGCCTTCATACCCCAAAGGAGGCAGGCAGCCAGCCCAGGCTGTGGCTCACACGCCCCTTGCAGCATATTTATGTGTCTGTACACAAACTGCTAGAAGGGCCTGCAGAGAGCTCTGCTGTACAAAAGCAGGGTGTTGGTGTCTCCCTGTGCTCATGACAACATTTTGCCTCTGTCAGAAGGACTAAAGGTGAAGAACCCACGGCCTCTCAGCACTCCTGCTCTGACCTTCCCTGTCATTTCCTCTCTGCAGACAGCATGGCCTTTTTTTTTTTTTTTTTTTTAAATTCTTGAATTGTACAACACCGAGCAAGCCTCCCAGTTTGAGGGGTTGGGGTGCAGGAAATGCCTTCTTCTTTAATAGCTGCACTTAAGCAATCTTTCAGTCTAGAAAATGGGAGACTGAATGGAGAGCATCAACCCATAATGCAGCTTTCCTTCTCCTGCTAATGCTCGGTCGCTAGTGCAGGGGGAAGCACAGGCTCTCAGCTCCTGCCAACTAAGTGATGCACTGTCATTAAAGCTCTGAAGCAGAAAAATGCTTAAGCATATTTTTGAAGTGCCTTCCAGAGCCTGGAGTGAAATCTCACAGCTGCAGCACAAGGCTGAATCCCACCAGGTGCTTGGAGGAGCTCTTCTAGCCCTGTTCTGCGCCTGTGGGTCGAGAGCCTGTGTGCCTCCTCTCCAGGCCTGGCCAGCCTGGAGATCAGGCTGGGGGCCTGCTCTGCTCACAGGGGCAGGTGGTGGCCCTGGAGCTGTGGGCAGGTGGCTGCATGGTTCAGTCTGGCCTGTGTTTCCCTGGCAAAACTGACCGTGCAATTGGGTTTCTCCATTTGCCTCCTGAAGTTCTGAGACATGGTAGAGGGCACATTTGGACTGGGATGGTCCAACCTGGTGATCTTGCAGAGATGTTTTACCTTTCATTGAAAAAATGAGGACTACCATATGCCTCCCACAACAGGACATCACTGGGATGTGTTGGGGTCCCAGTTCCCACACCTGGTGTCTGGTGGTGATTAAATTCACTAGGTGCTGGAGACACTGCACAAGGCTGGCAGGCCAGCACTGGACCCGAGTGGGAGGTCTTCTGGGGTGCTGGGGGCTGCAGCGAGCCCAGGCCAAGGCTCCTTGGGGGTCCTGACTCAGAGCTGTATGGCTGCGCTCAAGTACTCCTGCTCCTCCCTGCCCTCTTCTGCCCCTTTGGGCACAGCCCTGCTGCCCTGCTCCCTAACCCACAGCTCCAGCCCCCCACAAATGCCCTCACTGCCATGGAGCAGGGCAGGAGAGGAGGGGAGCAGAGATGGGACCAGCAGGGCACCCCCTTTCTCACCACCCCTGTGCCGATGAGGGAGGAGCACTGCTGAGCTGGAAGGCATTGCCTCTCTGCCCAGTGGCCACATTGCTTTGCTCATCTCTTCTCCTCCCTGCTGCTGCCATCATTTGGCTGCTTTTTGTAGATGAAAAGCGGCCTTTAAAATATAGGACAAGGTCACCCTTCCCTTCTCACACAGCAATAGCAGTTCTGTGCAGCTGTGCTGTGGTGCTCAGTAACAGCAGCTTTGCAGAGGCACTGCCTGCAGGTGCCAAGTGCCTGTGGGGACGCAGAGCCAGCGGTGACACGCAGCCATCAGCAAGGGCAAGAGCCAGTGCTGCTGGGGTGCCCTGCTCCCGTCCCACCACTGTGCACATCCAGGGCAGCATTGTGCTGCTGGCCAGAGGGCTGGGGCTGGCATCCAGCCATGCCACCGCTGTTTCAGAGCAGGCTTCTTTGCATTGCACGTCCCCTACACCCCCCCCACCAGCCGTGCTTCAGCACGTGCCATCAGCTTCATGCCATGCTAAAGCCCTGCTGCCCACCCTGCAGTGAAGATGCCCAGTCCTGCCTGGGTGTCTGCACAGCAATGGGATTGTGGGATGGGTTCGTGGTTGCTCCTGTGCTGGTGTGAGCTACTGCAGGTGGAAGTTTGTTGCCTTATGAGCAGGAAATGTTGCTTGCTTGCTCCTCCTGGCACTGCCAGTGCTACTGACAGCTCTATTTGTTCATGGTGCATCTTGGTGGAGGAAACAGCATGCCAGCAGTCCAACAGGTGTTTGCAGAGCTGATGCCTTGCAGACACAGAGATGTTACCAGAGTCAGGTGGGCATGTTGTGAACATCCGTGAACAGTGTCAGAATGGGACCCACAGGTGCTGTCTGGGAGGGCTCATCAGCGTCCGGCTGTCCTGAGCCCACTTTATTGCACCTTTCTGCTCATTGCTACTAGACGTTGTCCTCTGAGTCCCTAAGCCCTCTGTGGTCTGGACAGTCAGTACTCCAGCCTGCTTGACCCAAGCTGAAGTGTGCAAATGAACTTCCTTGGGAGCAGTCCAAGCCTGGAAGTCATTTGCCCTCCCTCCAAGCATAAAGAGGTTGAATATAAAGAGGCTTGTTATCTCAAGGGGAAACAGGACTCTAAGTCAAGGACTCCCAGAAGCAAATGCCGAGCAGTAGCAGCCTTTCTTGATGTGAAGTTTCCTCATGTCTGTCCTTGATGACTTTCCAGGTGGATGCCAGTACTCCCATAGTGCTTTTAATTAATGGAGAATGATAAACCCAATGTCCTGGCCAGCACTGTGTCTGTGCAGTGCCCAGGGCTGTGCAAGCTACTGACAGCTGTTCTGTTTCCTTGTGCTGCTGCATTCTGCCAGGATCTAGCTCACTGACTGGAGTGCCTGAGGCCCTCAGAAGAAGGCAAGCTGCTACCCTGGGCCTGGGACCCTCCTGTTCCCCAGGGTGCTGCAGGGCCCAGGGGGGAGTGATCCAGAGGTGGAGGAACGGGAGGCCAAGGGCAGCACTGCCCTGGGTGCTGTGTGCACACTTTTACACTGAGCTGTTGGCTGGGTGCCTTCTACCTGCAGACCTTCCATAGCAATCTCTTGGCAAAGAGATGCTATTGCTGGAGAGAGGTGGCAGGTTGTCAACCCAAAATAACCAGATGGTGTTGTGCCTCTGAATGGAGGACAAGGTGGACCTGTATCTCCCAGTGTTCTTGAATTGAGTTGTGTCTAAAGGCCTCCTTTCGACTCTCTGACTGTTACTGCAAGGCTCAGACATTTTATGCCAGCTCCTCACCCAGGGCAGGACTGGCTCGGTGGATCCAAAGCACCACAAGAGCCGAGCAGATCCACAGTCACCTCATGGGTGCAGTGCTGGAGGCAGGATAGAGCTGCTACAGGGGTGTACTTGGCCTTCTGGCCAAGCTCAAAAAGCTCTTCTTGTCACAGTAGCATGACAGACTATGGTTTTGTTGTCAGGGGCTAATATTGTTCCCAGCCTGATTCCTGAGGGATGGAGTTGCTAGTGCAGCAGACCCTGGTGCCATGTCTGCACATCCCAGAGCTCAGGGCAAAGGGGGAGGTGGGGGTCTAGCTCTACTGGTGCTGGAGGTTGTGCATGCTGATGACAGCACCCATCTCTTGTGCAGTCAGGTTCCTTCCTGCACATGCAAATCAGATTTGCTGTAACAAAAATACTGGCTCTGCACATCCAGTGTGACCGTCCCATTCATGGACCTAGCCCTCTGAGTGGTACCAGGTGAAGCATCCAAAGGGTTGGTCTTTCTTCAGCAGGAACCTCCTGTGCCTGTCTCTGGCCTGTCTGGGAGCTCATGGAAAAGTCCTAGGGATAACTGCCCTTGACAAAGAGCTGTCTAACAGGTTCTTTGCTTTGTGCATTTCTCAACAATGCCTCTTGGTCCTATGGCCCAAAGGCACTCACTATTTATATCTTTTAAAGAGGAGAATTCTGGATTCAAGATTTATAACTCCATTAGTGTATTTTGTTTATTCACTTACTGAATTATACTGAGGTGTTATAAGTGTCCCTCTACCTTTTCACTAAGGACATAAGCCTACTTGAAAGTGTGCTAATAAACTGCTAGTTTATTAGCTCCCTTGACAGTGCATAAAGCTGTCTTCTGTTAGTGTGCACCATGATGGGTATTGACCACCTGAGCCAGTGGTATCTGACTTTGAAAATAACGGGGTTGGACTTGATGACCCTTTTGTGTCCGTTCCAACTTGGGATATTCTATGATTCTAAGATAACAAGTTTGGTGTCATACCAGAGCCTTGAATGGTATTTGTTGTCGCAGTGGAGAGGGAAGGACACATCTTCTTTTGCCTGCTTGTGCTAGGTGTGTCTTTGACACCTCTTAGTCTTGGCAATTGCAAAGAACAGAAGAGGCTTGGAAGATGCCTCTTTGAAACCCTAGTGCTTTCAAAGTGAACATGCTGATCTTTTGCGTGGGGTAGAGCTATACAAAAACGTCTCTCATCCACACTGTGCTCACTGGACTGGTTGCCAGCCAATTCATGTAATGCCAGACTGGGGTGTTTACATCTTCAAAGTCAATGACAAAGTGCTTTCAAGCTCCTGAGCATGCAAGTTCTGAGATCCCATTTGGCACAGATCTCTGTCTGATATCTATCAGATCTCAAACTGGTGGTACCCAGAAAGACTTGTCTCCTCAGATCCTACCAAACTGGGAGCCATCCACGGGTTAGTCAAAAGAGCAGTCTAGCCCTTCATATTAGTATTTTGGGGGTAATCTCCAAAAACATTATAGGTATGTTAGGAACAGCCTTTGGGTTTTTATGGAGCACTACCTGTGGAGCATCTAGTACTTGACATGGCGATGATGTAAACTGGCTCTCCTGAAGGCTTAAGCACTTCTCAAAGACTTAAGCAACTTGTCGATAACTTTGGCTTCAGGCTGAGCTACAGCAGAAAAGAATATGCAAGATTCAGACTGGGGTCCTGCCTTCACTGTGCTGGAAGCTCTACTCATGCGAGTCCCAAGGGTGCTGATCAAATCCATAACAGAGGTGCAATTGTTTGGTCTTTCAGGCGTGCACTCACAGAGGCTCAGATCGCACTGAGTGTGTGTCCTGTCCAGTTACACTGTCCTTACCTACATCTCTTTGGCTGAGTGAATTCCAGATGTCTTCTTTGAGTGATCACAATAGCATTTCACTGGCTGAAGTCTCTAACCCTATCTTTGTTCAAATAAAACCCAATAGTATTCAGGGTTACAGAATCACAGAATCATTTAGGTTGGAAGAGACCTCCAAGATCACCGAGTCCAACCTCTGACCTAACACTAACAAGTCAACCACTAAACCATATCACTAAGCTCTACATCTAAACATCTTTTAAAGACCTCCAGGGATGGTGACTCAACCACTTCCCTGGGCAGCCCATGTAGGTTTAGTACCTAGGAAGTGTATTTTGACCATGCTGACTCATTTACACAAAACATTCACAACTGTGTGATGTTTACTCTGCTCTCTCATAAACATAAATGCCACATGGCTCACCAGAGCTTCTTCTTGGTGCTGAGAAGTCAAGTCAAGTAGGCACAGAAGGGATGAGCTATTCCACACTGCCTCCACCAGGGACTCTGCAAAAGAACTCTGCTGTGAAGTTCAGGCACCATTAAACATCATTATACTTGTCCTAACAGACTGACAACATGAAAATTTCATGTGGCTTATTGTATTTTAGTAATGCCGGGCAGAGCATGTAAAAAATCTAGATCTTGAAAAGGATGAAGGAAGAAATCTGGGCCAGGCCAGGCAGTCAAGAAGTATGTTGAAACTAGACCAGAATGATTTCAGGCCGGTGGTGACCTGTGGGGGATATCCAATTACTCTACCAAAACAATGTGTTTTTTTTTTGTTTGTTTGTTTTTTGTTTTATTATTATTATTATTATTATTATTATTATTATTATTATTATTATTTTGTTTGTTTGTTTGTTTTGCTTTTAAGCATCTATGTGATTTGGGGGCAGGGATTTGGGAAGTAATTGCTTGTTGCAGAAGATTTTAGAAACTCTGACCCTTTTATTCCTCTACCTGTGAGGGTGGGGAATGAATCGCAAGAGTTTAAAGGAGACGCACTCCTGCCACCATCTCACCAGCACCTCCTGCCTCTAAGGCCTCCCAGATTACTGCAGTGTGCTGTGTTGGTGTTTGCTATGGTAATGCTGGTCCTGAGCCCCGTGGGATATCTGTGGGGTTAGCCCACTCCCTTTTGTACTTTTTGGCCTTGTTTCCTATCAGAGCTGTGATGTGCTGGGCTGTGTTTCAGAACTCGTCAGAACTTGGGTGTTATAGATGGGGCAGGACAGAAGCACCTGGAGAAGAGAAGCTGTCTGGGTGTGCAGTTGGCAGTGGTAAATGACCCAAGTGGCAGCAGACATCACCCCAGGCCAGGGGTTTGCTTTTGGTTCTCCTCCAGCGACTGCTTTGCACTCCTGTGGCCATACCCCACGCAGGGGTCAGTGTCCTTGCTGCCAGCATGTTCCGAGCTGAACGCGAGGGCTTTGGGAAGTTCCCAGAAGTGGGACTCAGCTGAAGTCTGAGATTAGCCAAGTTACAGCCATGGAAGTTGAGCTGCAACACAGAAATAATTACTGTAGCACTTATTATAATGGCTGCCATTAATTGCAACAGCAGACAACTCAGCACATGCATGTCACTGCAGCTTTGCAGATGATAATTTCCAGATCATTTCCAGATCCTCCTCATTTCGAGGGGTGAGGAGAGGGAGCAGGACACCTGTCTTCCACCCCTGCTCCCAAGGAGACAGCAGGTCATGTTCCCCTGTAACAGCCAGGGGTTATACAAAGGATCTCTCCTACAGGTCACACCCCCATTGCAATAGAAGGACAGCAGCACTTGGCATGACCTGGCTTCTCTCTGATACAGCTCTTGGGATGCCACAGGAAGGTACTTCCATGCTGTAGGCTGGCTTCGCTTGTGGAAGACAGCCTGGTGGCAATCTCTAAAAGCTGACCTCTGGACCCTATGAACTTACACAGTCCCTTACCCATAGCCTGTCGCTGGCCCTGACACTATTTTAAGTCTCCCACCACACTGAGCTGCTCTCCTGCTCAGGACACTGGGCTGAGATCCTGGGCTGTGAAACAAATGCACTCTTATGGGATGCCTCTGACAGATATTCAGCACTTTAAGTGTAAAGACAAGTTCTCCTTAAGGGTATATGAAGCAAGGGGGTGAGACCTGCTGAGCACAGTATGATCACCAGGACCTGAGATAGGAGCCTTGAAGTTGGAGAAAGAGGGAAGAGCCTGGGTCACGGGGTGGGCAGGAGGGTTTCCTGCAGCTGGTTCTTCCCTTCATTGTCTCTGACCTCCGTCTCTCTTCTTGCTTATAGGAAGCTCCCAAAAAGGCATATTCACCAGGATTTTGTTTTCCAAACCTGAGCCATAAATAAAAAATTAACATCCCTGGTACAGCAGTGTTTTTCAGCAAAGGCAGCAACATGACTCTCTAGGACTTGCCATGGGGTGGGATGGGGATATGTGGAGGGCAAGAAGCCATCCTGGAGCCTTCTAAGGATGTCTGTGTGCAGGTTTCACTTCTAACCAGCCCAGGCTTCCAGCCTTGCCACCCAAATGATGCATGCAAACCCAGGCATGCTTAAAGGCATCAGCAATTTATGTGTGCAGAGCTGTGCATCCCTGTGCATTGGAAAGCTGGTCAGCTCTCTTGTAGCTGGGGACGGGAACAGGGCTTGTATTTGTTGGTGACCTTGGCTATTATTTTGTATAAAACTAACCCATAGTTGCTGCAGTTGTTTGCATGGGGATGATAGTGCAGCAAGTGTGCCACAGCTCTGCACACCTACCAGACCCTGCCGCTGTGTCTTGCGCTCAGGGACTGAACCCAGACTCCTAGGGCAGGTTTACTTGCCTGGGCTGGCTGCAGTCCCAGGCTTCAGATCGCTGTTTCTTCAAGGTCTAAAACTAGACATTGCTATAAACTGCCATTTGCCTAACTGAGACTTCGAAGAGGGGTGAGGGGGCTGCACAGATCCCACTGCTCTGCCATACCACCCCTTGCTGCAGGGTCAGGTTTACAGGAAAACCTGAGAAGCCTCTTCTGCCACTGCTAGAGGGGCATCTAACTGCCTTCCTGAGGGGCTGTGCTGCAGAGCCTGTACACTCCTTGGCATGCAAGTGTCCATCTCCTTTTGTATGTCATTTTCTCAAAATCACAGCCTGAAGGTATGGGCCTTTGCCTCCACCTGTCTCTGCCCTACTCTTAAGCGCTGGCCCAGGGTCACTCGCGATGTGGCTTCTGCCAGCTCCAATGCTGTTGGCTTTCTCCTAACATTCACTGAGAGCACTTATCCAGGGCAGCGATGTTGCAATAAACACCCTCCTGGGTGCATGACAGAGAGGGCATTACATTGACCCAGTCATCAAGCTCCTGGGACAGAAAGAATGGCTGAGGAAAGCCATTCCCCCACATCTTTCTGCCATGGCTGGTCTCAGTCCGAGCCCAACCCCGACAGCCTGGGCTCCTGCTCCCCTTCTCAGCTGGAGCTGCTGCCTGCTCTGCTGCTGCTATGCGGCCGGTGCCAGCAGCTCCTTGTGCGCAGTGCACAGCCTGCCAGCCAGCCCTGCCTGCACTGGGCCCAGCCCCGCACCGCTGAGCCCGTCAGAGTTTTCGCACAAGAACGTCTGGGGGTGTGTGCAGGGGATTTATTTATAACCTCTCTGGTTTCACCTGTCTGCTCAGTCGTAACAGTCCCAGACACGCTGCCTTTCCTCCCCCGTTTTCCATATGCTAATGCTTTCCTCTCACCTGCCAGGGGCTGCTAATAGACTTGTTCATGTCAGTGTGATAGACAGCCCTTTAATTTTCTCCTCCTGCAAACTGTGTGGCTCCAGGAGAAGGAGGCCATCTGCCATAAGAGGCCTCATAGGCCAGCAGGTTTCCCAACCACTTGGGTCCCTGGAAAGTGGGAGCTGACATCTGGTTTGGGACAAGGCCCTTGCTCCATGCTGTCATGCCCCGTTTGTTCCTAGTGTGTAGCTGGGGATGGCAGGATGCTGGTCTTCACCAACATTTGGTGTGTTTGCAATCTCTCTCACAGTCTTCTGGGTCTGCAGCAGGGCAAGGTGGGACATGGCCCATGTTGACTGGCCCTCAGCCACTGCCACACCGCTCGGTGCCAATCCCTGCAGGAGCGGGGCCTGGGCTGCACACACCCGGGGCTGGCACAGGGCCTTAGGCCTGGCCAGCTGGGGCCACCTGACAGCAGAACAGTGCCTTGGCACAGGCAGGGAGGACCAGGCACAGACCTCGGTAAGGTCCTTCAGCTCTCCTGCACACTGCTACCTGCAGGACCTTTCCTGCTCCTGTCCCCAAGCCTGCCAGAAGGTCCGAAACCATCCCCAGGTAGATGCTGCTCGCCCGGGAGAAGCAAGCTCTCTGCCTGCCTGCTTGCACTGCTCCCTCTGCTTTCAGTTCCACAGATCCTCAAGCCAAGGCAGTTCTCATACTGTCCCTCACTTTGCTTTAGGGGCCCTCACTAATCTATTTCTTTCAGAAGGGTGAGCATGAACCTCCATTTGTCACCTCTGTGTCTCCTGCAAGTTCTCCCATCCTTGCAGGGGTCTGTGCTGCCCACTGCCCTGCATCGAGCCCAAATGCTCCCCACTCCCCTCTCCCAGCTGCTGAAAGAGCCCAGTGTCCTGACCCAGGTCCTGCAATGAGCTGGAAATGTGCTGGGTGCCAGCACCCCCTGCTCCTGCCCTCTGTGTAGAACTGTCCCATCCTGCAGCCCCACACATGCCTGTTGGTCTTTGTTAGCTGACGAGCACTGCGAGCTGTCCTCCCGCTCGGCTGTTAATGGGGTAGGGAGGCAGTGACCGCTTCCATCCCACCCCACCTCTATCCTTTACTGCTGCTGTTGCATTTCTGTGGGTCCTGGGTGGGCAGGGGATCAGTGGGTGACTCCCCACCCCCACCCCCACCCCCCACCCTTAGCCACATTGTGGGGCCCTGCTCGTGCTCCATAGTGGTGCCTTTCCCAACAAGCCTGCCTTTTCTCCTTGGGCCTCACTGGACATAAGGCTGTTTTTCTCACCAGATAATGCCCATGTTGAACACCTCCCTCTGGACCTTTTGAGCATCTTTCGTTTCCCAGCTGCTATTCCCTTCCCCCCTCCCCCACCCTCCTTTATTTTTAAATTAAAAAGAAAAAAAAATGTTTCCATAGGAACTTGGTGAGAGGCTGATATCCCGACCTCATTATTTGCTCGGTGAAAGGAACTTTATTTTCGTCTGTTTGTGTACATTGTCAGATTTTGGCTAAACCTACTTTCCTGACTTTGTACAGTGTGTTCTTTTAAACTTCATTTCAAATGCATTCATCCAGTGGCTTAATTTATCCCATATTGTGATCAAATTTAGCTGAAAGTGATCTGCTTTGCCAATTTTGAATATTCATCAGATGCCTCATTCATTCACTGAAGCAAACCCTGCTCAAAGCAGGCGGCTGTGTCCGCAGCAGCCTCCGTGGTATGCTGGCAAGCAGGACATTTGCTCAGGGCGCTGCCTTTCCTCTTCCCATTATCTGCTGCAGACACGTCCCCTGCAGCCTGCCACTGGTGCTAGTGCGAAGGCGAGCTGTGTGCTCACTGGCTGGCAGTGCTGGCACACCGGGAGCCTTGCACCACGCTGGCTGACTCACCAGGAACAGCCGGTCTCGGCACGGGCTTCTTGGCGGCACGCTGCAGTGCAGCACGGCGTGGTGCAGGGCCATGGTCACAGGGCTGCTGGTACCATTGATTTTAGACCTGTCTGAAGCAAGGGGAAAGGAAGCTGCCCTGCCCAGAGGGGGAATCACAGGAGATTAAGAGGTGGATGGGGTGTATGTCTTTGCCAGGGCCACCAGTAGGGCTTGGAGGTGGTTGAGGACAACTCCACTTCCCTCCATGCCTGTTTGGGATTTGTGCACAGACAGGATCTCCCAAGCCCCTCCTCATGATCCAGTTGGCCCCTTGTTTATCCAGAGGGTTTTATCCTCTTGGGAGTGAGTGAATGCACAGGGAGGTGATTCTTCCCCTCTGCTCCACTCTCACGAGACCCCACCTGCAGTGCTGCATCCAGATCTGCGGCCCCCAACATAAGAAGGACATGGACCTGTTGGAGGGAGTCCATGTGGGAGGGCCACAAGGATGATGAGGAGACTGGAGTACCTTTCCTATAAAAATAGGTTGATGGAGTTGAGGATGTTCAGACTAGAGAAGAGAAGGCTCCAGAGAGTCCTTACAGCAGCCTTCCAGGACCTAAAGGGGGCTACGGGAAAGCTGGGGAGAAACTCTGTGCAAGGGTATGTAGTGATAGGACAAGGGTAATGGTTTTAAACTAAAAGTGGGTGGGTTTAGATTTGATGTAAGGAAGAAATTGTATTAGCAGTAGTGAAGGTGGACTTGTTCTTTCTGTGGGGACACTGCACCTGTTTGGGCAAGTTTGGGCAAGAGGCGGCACCAGGAAGCCAGCCCCTCTTTGCAGCTCGGGGAGCTGGACTGCTCGCTGTGTGGCTGTGAAGGAGGGAGGGCAGGCAGCCCTAGTCACCATTATCCAAGGTGATGTTTATTGGGAAGGATTTTGTTTCCACCTTTATCTTCATGCTACAAGCAACATGTGACAAAGTGGAAAGACAATGACTCTGGCACTGATACTGAGGTTTTAGAAGGAGCTTTGGTATAGATTGAATTGAGAAGATACAGGATTGCCCCATTCCCTGCTTTACCTTTGTCTCTATGAATCAGCAGTATCTTAAGGTGAAAAAGCCTGTTTGAAAACTGGGATGAAACAGTTCTGTTCACTAAATATTCATGAAAAAAAAATCAAAAGAAAATCTCAGAAGTGGATTGTTTTGACATCTAAGTGCCTCACCCCTGTCCCCGCACCTCATCCTCTGAGACCCCAGGGGCTGAAGGAAGGAAGCAAGGCAGGACTGCCTGCACCTTAGAGAGACGCATTCCCGCAGCCACACCAAGGGGGCACTGCCTTGTCCCAAGCAGAATGACCCTATTGCTGGTTTGCAGCTGAACATGCATGTGATGCACCCACAGCCATGCAGCAAAGCGATATTAGATTCAGGATCTCATGGCTGTTATATGATGCTATTCCACCAAACCATGGCATGTCCTGGATAAATTATGCTTTCAGCCTCGGTCTCTTCATCCCTAAGAGGCAAAGTCCAGTAAGATCTGGGTAATGGATAAAACTCATCCTCTTGGTAAATTTTGCTGGAAAATAGGGGTACCTGAGGTGCCCATGAGGTCTTCATATATCAGGGACCAGTCTGAGAACTGGATGGTGGGCTTCTCCATGGCAGTGCTCAGTGCCTTCAGTCAGTCAGTACAATGCTTGCTATGTCCTGTTCTCCTCCTGGGAGAAATGAAATTAATTAATTCATAACTAAATGGGTTTGCAAAGTGCTTCAGATTGGAAGCTGTGGGAGTCCCATGACTGAGGAGCCAGCTGGGTGACAAACATAGTGGTTAAGCTTGCTTTTCAGTGTTGGGGAAAAAAAAAAAAGGAAAAAAAAAAAAGGCTGAATTTGCTGTAAAGACTTGGGGAAGGTGTAGAGAAGGAGAGAGAGGATATATATGTTTGTAAGGTCTCAGGAATCTACCAAATATCAGGGTTCCACCCTTTCCCCTTCTCCCTTTGGTGTGCAGAGCAAGAACCCCACACACCTGCAGCACCGCATAAAGGTGTGGGTTTTGGGGATCTGAACAGCCCCAGGCAAACACCATGACCAAAGGGAGTTAGCAAAGCCAGAGGCAACATTTGTAAAAGGGATTAAGCCATTTGTGCATCATCTTTCTCTGCAGAAGGGCTAGCATGAGATGCCCAGTGAATTCAGAAATTCATGCATATTGCTGCCTCCAAGTCTCCCATTTAATCCATCTCTCGGTATTAATGTCACTTTACAGCTCTTGCACTAGTGTTGCGCTGCCCCTAGAGACTAGAGATTACTGAGAAGGAAGCACACTGGTGCTTTGTTATGGGCTCCCAAAGCACTGTGCCACCTTACACTAGCTGAGCATCTGCCCCTAATCTGGTTTAGTTAATACAGCTCAACAAAAACACTAAGTGGATTGATTCTTATCTCTTCTCCACTAACCCAATCTGTGAATTAGATCTGTCTGTTTTTTTGCATGGTGTACAAGTCTATCCCTGAATCATTCAGGAAATTTGTACTGTCAGGCCGCCTTGGTGGCTCAGCGTAGTCCCGGAGCTGGCAGGCTCCAGCTGCCTAATGCCAACCGCAGCTGTGCCAACCCCTGGGCTGTTGGGCACAGTAAATGCCCCCTACCCTATCTGCTCTGTGTCCTGTGCAGACCCAGGTCACCTCCCATCTCCCTTTGGCTGTTGCAGCAAGGGGAGCAGCAGGTTCCATCCCTGCGCCGATTCATTCATTCCCTTATCAGCAGCCCTGTCCACACTGAAAAGACTTTGAAGGCAGGAGCTGGGAGTCCTGCTGGAGCAGCTTTCCTGTTTATTACTGTGCTGGCAAAGGCTCTGGCACAGTGGGGGGGACAGGGGAAGATGAAGGGATAAGCGGGGTCAAGGCTGTTGGAAGTTCCTGTCCTTCCTTTGACTTCAACAGGACTGCTCCTGCCTCTTGAATCCTTCAGGCCACTGTGCCAGCAATGTAGCACAGCTAATGCTCACAGCCTATGTGCAATTCTCTGCCTGCTTGCACTGGAGACAACACCTTCCAGCCCTGGAGCAAAATCATACAGCCCTGCCAGGACATAGCATTGCTTGCCTTCTTCTCCCAGGTCAAGAAAGCTGAGGTGAAGAGCAGGTGGTCGAGGGCTCCATTTGGGCATCCGTTTGATGCCCTCCAGGGGCATCAGCTAAGCACAGGGTGGTGTGCCGTCTCCCAAGCCATCAGGTCACATCTGCAGGGCCCTGTGACCACAGAGCATCCCTGCCACCACAACTCCAGGCACAGGGCAGGAGCAGTACTGTCCCAAAGCCAAGACTGAGACAAAATATCCTGGACTAAAAGCCCCTACTTATAGGAAGAGAAAAGATAAAAAAAAAGAAAGAAAAAAGAAAGAAAAAAAAAAGTACAACCCAAAGCATTCTGCTCCCCAAGAAAAATGGGGACGAAAGGCATTTTAGCCCCTGAAGTCCCACCTTAACCCATCATCCTTTCGTCAGGGAGCAAGAGGTGGCCTTAGCAGAAATAAGCAGACTTAATTTTCTCCCTGCTGCTTGCCAAGGACAGGCTGTCTCCAACCAACAGCACTGCAAGATGTGCAGTTCCTGCTGGAGCCACATTACACCAGAGACGTGCTTGGCCTTTTGCAACCATCTTTACGGCTCCCTGGCCTTTCTGATTACTGGGCTTGTTGCTATCATTTCTTGTTTGAGGCTGGTGCTGGCTTTTTAATTTTCCAAGCTGCATGCTAGGCAAGAGCAAACTGCCAGTTGGAATCAATCGAGATTGGATATGTGTTCTACCAGGACAGCCATTGTCTTGGGTTTCTTTGTTTGTTTGTTTCTGTTTTTTTTTGTTTTTTGTTTTTTTCTTTAAAGAAAAAGATAACCACCAAAGCTTTCAGAGACAGGTTAAAGGTCACTCAACTCCTCAAGGCTCCAATTTAGATCAAGTTCAGCTTATTCATACTGTGAAAGTAAAGGACAGAAAGGGAATCATTTCTGGACGTGTCCAGAGAGCTCTTCTCCTCCCAGATGTACACCTGACACAGCTCCCATCCAGTCCCAGCTGCAAGTGTAGCACCTTATGCTCAGCTGCTACTCAGCATCATTTGCAAACAGGGATGCAGCAGAGATGAACATTAGATTGGCTTTATGACACTAAAACACATTGAGAGAGAGGCTAGTGTGAGGTTTTATGCTTTGAGATGGCCATTCAGGTCTAGACCCGCTGCCCCTCTGAGACCACCACTCCCCTCTACTCTGCCTGAGCAATGGCAGTGATCCTTCTACTTATGGTGCTCCCATCTCTCTCCAGTGAAGCCTGAAAATGAGGCTGACAGAACTGGAAACCACAATTCTCTTATATAGCAAACAAGGTAGGGAAAAGACACACACCTCCAAAACCCCAGGCCACCTGGGACCTTTATACCTCTTCCAGGTTGCTGTGCTTTCCCTCATGTCTTACTTCCTTTGTGTGGATGCACATGCAGTGCCCTGTGCAGTAAGTTTTTCTCTTTTGCAATGTCCCAGCGTGCCAGCATTCAGCGCTAATAACAGCTAGTCACTGGGCTGACTTGATTTTTGATGGCAGAACGAGGTAAGTGCCGTGCCTTGGCAAGACCTCACCTTCCTCCCTCAGCAGTACTGACAGGAAGATGAGGAAAACAAAGCATACAAATGCTCCTGGTTGTGTTTTGTCCCTGGGAGCAAAGCGGAGTGGAGAGGAGCTTGTGGTATGTCGGCAGTGACACCTGAGTATCCAATACGTCATGGGACAACCAATCTCAATTCACCACTTCTCGTGACTCTTGGGATAGAGCCCTGATGCCAGCCATTATGACTTTGTATGAGCAACAGGCAGCAGATGCCTCTTGCTACAAACTGGGAAGGTTTAATCCCTCTGTGAGCAAACCAAGGGCAGAGGAGGTTTGCCATGTTCAGCCTCACCCATGGTGGTTTGGAGCTGGTGTCAGCTCTCATGCTGTGTTGTCCTTGCTGCAGGCAGGACTGGGAAAGCCAGTGCCAGGCAAGGCTGTAGATCCATAATGGTTCCAGTGATGGTGACTCTAAATGTTTCTTCACCAGTCTACGATTGTTGTCTGAGCACAACCACTGCTGTGGGCCCTGCCCACCCTGGCGTCAGCCCACTTTGGCTCCTCTCACCAGAGCACCATGTAAGGATGTAAGATGGCCACCCATCTTTTCAGAGGAGGTCTCAAATCATCTCCTCCAGACGCATAACTGGCCTCTCTGAGTCTCCTAGCCCTGGGCTGGTGCAGGCTGTGATGGCTTTAGGACAGACTTCATCAACCACAAGAGCAAGGTGATCAGCACCCCAGGGGCAAGCACAGACCTACTAAAAGCCCTGCACAAGGCATGACTTCTTGCAAAGGTGGCAGGGTGGGAGGGAAAATTTAAATGGTGCTTTCTCGTTTCTCCTCAAGCAGCGGATGAGCTGGAGAAGGAAGACTATCAGAAGACAGCTTCATTTCTTACACCTGCTCATCACCTGCTCTGAAGCACGTGATGTTTTTAATACTTTCAATTAAGGCAGGCAGAGGAAGCTAACTATCACAGGGTATTACAGAAAATTGAGGAGTTCCGCACTCTGCACAAAACCTGAGCAGCTGAGAGGTGGCTTTGAATAAAGTGCAGAAATCAACACAGAGCACAGAAGAGTTTGTGGCTCTTATAAATTTAAAAAGGCAAAATCACCAGGGCTACTGGATCCCTGATAAGAGATAAGATCTCTTAGCAATTCAAATATAGGGGGAAAAAGCTCAGAAATTCAACAGAAAGACACAGAATTAACCTCAAACCAAGTAGGATTTGCTCACCAAAGGAAGATATCCAAGCTGGCTCCTGGAGCACGAGTTGTCCTGTTGCTGTTGACCTGTTAGAGGTCATTGCAGAGGGAACACCCTGGCTCAGAGTTTACAAGCTGCAGCACACAAGTCCGCGGGCACTTGAGTAAAGTGATCCGTGGGAAACAGTGGTGAAGGGGGACAGCCGACCTCCCTCTGCAAGGAGTTGCCCAGGATGGGGAAAGAAGCAGCTGGTTCAGCATTCATGCTGGAGGGGTGCTCTGGAGGGATGATACACAGCATGTACCAGCAGGGAAACATGAGAACCATTTTTGGTTCAGTGCCCTTTGCAGCATGGTGCAAACAGAGGGATGAGAAAAAAACCATATCCCTTCCCTGGTCCTTGATGAGTAGAAGGAGAGCTGAAGGAATACAATGCATCTCTATGCAAGTAAGCATGTTCTGCTGTCTCAACCAGCTCCCCCCACAAATTAATTCCTGCCCCAGGTGAATCCGCAGTGTCTGGGAGATGCCCTTAGAGAAAGCGAGCCCATGTTTTTGAGGATTCAGCATCTACAACAAGAGGTGTTTTCATCTTTGTCCATTGTCTTCAGCATTTAAGTACTTCCCAGAAAACGGTCCATTTTGGAAAGTATGGCAGGCCCGGGTTTGCCACTGATGTTTTTTTGATCTAAGAGAAATGATCAAAGAACATGACCAGACCTGTGAGAAGTTTTGTGAAGAGTCAGGACTAATGAACTAAATTAATGAAAAGGATATCCTCAGTAAATAACAAGTCTGGGACAGTGATGAACAACACGAGGTGCCAGACTTGGCTCTGGGAGATCACTGGAAAATGCCAATTATAGCAGCAGGAGGGACATCTGGCCCAATTAGCAGCTGTGGGAAGTTGCCTAATATCATCCAGACACCCAGGATCCCCAAGTCTTACTGAGCAGCAGGGGCTGTGCTCTCTGCTGCTGTCACTGAAGGCAGGACTCAGAGAGGCCGTGAAGGAGCTGGGGCCACTGACCCTTGGATGTGGACATTGTCCGCATGTGACATCCCTTGCCTGAGGTGCTAGTCTGTGCCACGAGGTTTCTTACAAACACCCATGTGGGGATTTTCATGTCCAAATACAGGAGCTGAGATTAGTCCCTGTGGTTACAAAGGGCTGTCAGTTTGCTGAGACAGCTTCACATGAAGGACCTCTCAGCTTCCAAGGCTGTCTGGCAACAGGGTGATGGTGTGTTGTGCCAGAAGCTGCTGTTATCAGAAAGGGGAGAATGGGAAAAGTAACAACATCAGAAACACACTGGGCAAGAGAGGGGGAATGGCGAGGCTGGGGGTTACACAGGCAGCAACACATTTTGGTAGCTCAACTGGAGGATGAAGGATCTTTGCAGTGCCCATCTCCCCCATCTGCATGGCTGTTGCCGGGCTTTAATGCTGAGGAGCGCCCATCCCTACTGCTTCCTCTGCACTGGCAGCATCCTCCAGCCTCCTCCCCCCTGCCCAGTGCAGGCCTGGCCTGGCCATTGCTCCCTTGTGCCAGATCCTGCTGCCCTTTGTGTGCTCCTTCTCCACCATTTCAGTGCTGGCATCCTCAGATGTCTCAGGTGAGGTTTCTGATCACCAGTTCATTTTATTTGGGACTCTCAGTCCTTTATATCCAAACTTTGGTCTCTCAGGGACACAAATGTTACCAGCACAGCTTGACATTAATTTTCCTGAAAACTCCTGAGGAAGACAGACACCAATTTTGCTTCTTGTTATATTCTGAGGAAGACCAGGTCCCCTCGTGAAAGAGTCAGAGAGTCCTCAGACTCGTGCATGGTGTTCTTGTGACACAGGAGTGTGAGGATCAGTGCCATGGAGGGTGGGGGGTAATATGAGCAAGGTACCTTACCCCGAGAGACCTGGAAGGACACAGGCTCTTTGGGAAGGACAGGCAGGGGAGGCACAAAGGGGGCATTGCCCTCTATGTCAATGAGCAGCTGGAGTGTCTGGAGCTCTGCCCAGGGATGGGTGAGGAGCTGATGGGTCAGGATGACAGGGAGGGCAGGGAGAGGGGACAGATCAAGCAGATGAGGCTCTCTACGGACAAACAGAAGCAGCCTCATGCTCACAAGGCCTGGTCCTTATGGGGGACCACCCCAATATCTGTTGGAGGGACAGCACAGCAGGGCATAGGCAATCCAGGAGGTTCCTGCAATGTACTGATGACAAATTCCTTCTCCAAGTGATGAAGGAGCCAGCGAGGTGCTATGCTGGACCTCATTCTCACCAATCAGGAGGGATTGGTGGGGAATGTGAAACTCAGTGGCAAGCTTGGCTGCAGTGACCATGAAATGGTGTAGTTCTGGATTCAGAGGGCAGCAAGGAGGGTGCACAGCAAGCTCGCTACCCTGGACTTCAGGGGAGCAGACTTTGGCCTCTTCAGGGATCTGCTCAGTAGAGTACCATGGGACAAAACCCTGAAGGGAAGAAGGGCCCAAGAAAGCTGGTTCATATTCAAGGATCACCTTCTCCAAGCTAAGGAGCAATGCATCCCCACAAAGACGAAGGCAGGTAAAAATACCAGGAGGCCTGCATGGACAAACAAGGAACTTCTGGCTAAATTCAGACAGAAAAAGGAGGCCTACAGAGGGTGGAAGCAAGGACAGATAGCCTGGAAGGGACACAGAGACATTGTATGAGCAGCCGGGGATCAGGTTAGGAAAGCCAAAGCCCTTTTAGGATTAAATTTGGCCAGGAACTTAAAGGGCAACAAGAAAGGCTTCTATAGGTACATCAGTGATGAAGGGAAGACTGGGGAAATTGTGGGCCCTCTCCAGAAGGAAACAGGAGACCTGTTTACCTGGGATATGGAGAAGGCTGAGGTACTCAATGACTTTTTTGCCTCAGTCTTCACTGACAAGAGCTCCAGACACATGGCCTGGGCCCCAGAAGGCAAAGACAGGAATGGAAGTTGATGAACTGCTCACTGTAGGGGAAGATCAGGTTCAAGACCAATAAGGAACCTGAAGGTGCACAAGTCCATGGGGCCTGAGGAGATGCATCCCCAGGTCCTGAGGGAACTGGTGGATAAAGTTGCAAAGCCACTGTCTATCATATTTGAGAAGTTGTGGCAGTCTGGTGAAGTTCCCACTGACTGGAAGAAGGGAGACATAACCCCCATTTTTAAAAAGGGAAGAAAGGAAGACCTGGGACACTACAGGCCAGTCAGTCTCACCCCTGTGCCTGGCAAGATCATGGAGCAGATCCTCCTGGAAACTATGCAAAGGCACATGGAAAATAAGGAGATGTGGTGACAACCAGCATGGCATCACTAAGGGCAGATGTTGCCAGTCAAATCTGGTGGCCTTCTACAGTGGGGTTAAAGCATTGGAGGATAGGGGAAGAGAAACCGACGTTATTACGTGGACTTGTGCAAAGCACTTGATACTGTCCCATACGATATCCTTGTCTCTAAATTGGAGAGAGATGGATTTGATGGATGGACATCTCAGTGGGTGAGGAATTGTCTGGATGGTCACACTCAAAAAGTTATGGTCAATGGCTCAATGTCCAGGTAGAGATCAGTAACAAGTGGTGTTCCTCAGGGGTCAGTATTGGGACTGGCGCTGTTTAACACTTTCGTTGGTGACGTGGACAGTGGCATGGAGTGCACCCTCAGCAAGTTTGTGAGTGACACCAAGCTGTGTGGTGCGGTCAACACGCTGGAGGGAAGGGATGCTATCCACAGGGACCTGGGAAGGCCTGAGAGGTGAGCCTGTGCGAACCTCATGACGTTCAACAAGGCCAAGTGCAAGGTTGTGCACCTAGGTCAGGGCAATCCTAAGCACAAATACAGGCTGGGTGCAGAATGAATGGATTGAGAGCAGCTCTGATGAGAAGGACCTGGTGGTGTTGGTGGACAAGAAGCTCAACATGAGCAGGCAATGTGCGTTTGCAGCCCAGAAAGTCAACCGTATCCTGGGCTGCATCAAAAGAAGCGTGGCCAGCAGGTTGAGGGAGATGATTCTCCCTCTCTACTCTGCTCTCGTGAGACCCCACCTGGAGTCCTGCATTCAGCTCTGGGACCTCCAGCACAAGAAGGACATGGAAGTGTTAGAATGAGTCCAGAGGAGGGCCTTGAGAAGGATCAAGGGGCTGGAGCACCTCTCCTGGGTTGGAAGGGACCCCAAAGACTACCCAGTTCTACCACCCCTGCCATGGGCAGGGACAACTCCCACCAGACCAGGCTGCTCAAGGCACCATCCAACCTGGCCTTAAACACTTCCAGGGTTAGGGCATCCACAGCTTCTCTGGGCAGCCTGTTCCGGTGCCTCACCACTCTCACAGTGACGAATTTCTTCCTTACATCAAATCTAAATCTCCCCTCTTTCAGCTTAAAACCATTACCCCTTGTCCTATCCCTACACAACCCGGTAAAGAGTTCCTCTCTATCTTTCTTGTAGGACTTTAAGTATTGGAAGGCTGCTATAAGGTCTTCTCAGAGCCTTCTCTTTTGTAGGCTACTGGGCAATATTTATCTTCTGTAGGAGTTAAACAAACCTGTGTGGTCTTATCCTTAGGCTGCTGCTGGCTGCTAAGCCTGGGTGGGCTGCAGGGTCCTATCTCTGCCATATGAGAGTCCAGAAGAGTCTTGGACTGGCAGGATGGAGTGAGAAAGGGGGATTTCCCCCTGCCTTCAGCTGGTTCCCCGCCAGATGTTTGTTACACGTCAGCTGCTGGGGATTGCCTGTGCAACGCTGTCACACTGACCAGCGTGATGTTTCTTGGTCTCTCACACAAGGACAGCTGGCTCCTTGGAGGAGTATTTCTTGACTTGTGTACATGTGCTGGCACGTGGGGGTGGACAGCTTCGCCCCACCACACCAAGCCTGCCAACAGCAGTTGTCTGCATCCTACACAAAGTGACATTGCTTTCTGGGTGCCTGTCACACCCAGAAGCATCTGAAAATGCCATTGTCACCTTCTCTGCTAGGCTTGCGAGCCACGTTTTGCCAACCCAGCATCTGCACCGCTGGGACGCTGCATAGCTCCTGGGTGCATCTGCCCACAAGGACAAGGCCGGCAGGGCTTCAGGCCAGGCACAGCATGGCCAAGGGTAGCTCCAGGAGGCTCCATGATGGCCAGCCCCTGCCACAGCCCAGCCTGCACCCAGCTGGGCCCTGGTTCTGCTGAGCCCATGGGCCAACTTGGCGGCATCAGCCCCGGCCTGCAGCCCCGCTCCGGCCTTGCTGGGTGGTTGCTGCCTGTGTCCAGCCCCTGTTACTGCCACCACACCTACAGCGCAAGGCTGAAAGGATTAGTTTCCTTTAACCTGTGGTAGAAGAATACACAACGAGCCGAAATCTTGCTTTACATAATATGCCATGTGAATAAACATGGTTTATGCATCTGGCTAGGAATTCCTGCAGTGCTTCTGGATGTTTCCTGCAGCCAGGGGAGCCACAGAGGGCAGTGTACTGTCTCTTGCAGCGCATCATCAAGGATCAGGGACCAGGAGGACACATTGCCTGCGCTGCCCAATACCCAGCACCTTCCCAGACCACAGGCTAAGCACAAGAAGCTGTACACTTGCTGTACATTTGCACATGAAAAGAGCAGTTACCATGCAGAGGAGGGGAGTAAACATCCTTCCCTCAACTCGGGTCTTGAGGAAAGGAGCTCAAAGCTCGAAGCTCTGCTGCCAGAACAGGCTGTGGCCAGTAGAGGATGTTTGTGAGGAGAAGCTTAAGAAGCAGAACAAGCCCCAGCTGCCCTCCCTGGCCATCTCATAGTGGTGTCATGGTGTTCAGAGGCTTCTGAGGTTCTGTGCAGATCATCATCTCAGATCATTGTTTTAGACCTATTCCATCTTGAGTCCCTTTATTCTCTTTGCCAACCTGATGCCCTGTGGAGGTCCACAATTTCCTCGTACATTTGTATGGACAGACCCTTCCTTTTCCAAGTTTTAAACCTAACAGCTTCCTTGCTGGCTCAGCTCCTGCATAGTGAGAAAGAGTGAATAACTCTCGCTGACTTGTGTTCCCGTCCTCCTTGTCTCACCATCTATATCCCGCAGACCCTGCAGGAGTGGTACCCAGCCACTGGTCAATGTTTGACATTTCTGATGGGATGCTTCCCTTCATTTTTATTTATTTATTTATTTATTTATTTATTTATTTATTTATTTTTCTCAGAACAAAGACTTGTCTTCCTGAAACTCTGAAACAAGGTGCAGGACAAGTTTATAGTCTGGCTAATGCTCACAACAGGCAAGCAGCAAGCTGGCTTTCCATGGCTTTTTCTGCCTGGGTCCCTGGGGCCTTGGCAGAGCCAACAACAGGAGGCAACCTGCGTTTCCCTGCCCACCTGCCCATGCCAGCCAACTGCTTCTCTTCTGATCTGATCCTGCTTCAGCTCCAGGAAGTCCAGCCCTGGATTGTACAGCAGCTGGCTAGACAAAACCCATGTGAATTGGCAGAAATTAAGCAAGCTGTATGTGAGACGAGGAGCCTGGACTGGGCACGAAATGGCTCTGTCCCTCCCCTGCAGTTAATTTCTAGATTGTCAGAGCCATTTACAGATGTCTTCCTGCTGCAGTCTTCTTGTCCAGGAATACAACAGTAGCCAAAACAATGACAAATAATAAAATTCAGTGTTTTTATACATTAACTGTGTCTTTCGGGCACATGCTCACATACACAGTACAGCAATCTCAAGTTACTTAATAGGTAAGAGGCTGCAATGCTACCAGATCTCTGGGTATGTTGACAAGAAGGTGAATCACTATCTAGACAGATTCAGGCAGACAACTGCCAGGTGAGCACAAACCTAGGTAAACAGAGAAGGGAATAGGTACAGTAGCTGATCAGTAGGTGGAAAAGCATTAAAGATGTTTTCATGGTTCATCTACAGTGCAGTAAATAAGACTCATCTAGAACAGACAGCACATCTCTCTGCAGCCCGCAGGAGCATGAGTGATGTACATTTGGCATGGTCTACACTGAGGGCAGATGTGGTCCCTGGTTAATAAAGCCAATGACTTTTGGCTCCTAATCTTCCAAGTCTGGTCATACTGAACTGTGATCTGACGTGCAAAAGAAAGGAAGATCTCAGCTCTGCAGAGAAAAAAATTTAGGTTTCTGTTACACAGGTTTTCAACTTCTGAGATTTTCTTTCTTAAAAAATGAGCCTTTTCCCTGAAATTCACAAAATGGATATTTCCATGCTGAGAACAACCCAAATCACACTTGTTTATTTATTTATTTATTTATTTATTTTTACTTTACTGAGTAAATACAGAATAGGTCATTTTAATGTAAAAATTGCAATATTTTTGAAATCTGTTGTGAAAAGAGGATGACTTGCATTTGTAATGAAGAATGAGGAGACTGGCAGAGAGCATTTCCCTATTTCATTACATGTATTAATCACTTGATGAGTGGAAAAAAGAAAGAGAGATATACAGATGCACAGACAATAAGAGAAGGAAATCCATAGGAAAAGAGCATTTTGTGTATGGACAGATGAGGGACAGAAAATGGGAGGAATAGGATGGAATTTGGGCAACATGTAGGTAAATAGATAGTAAACCTGGATGAAAGAATACAAGTGGGAATGGGAAAGTGAACACAGGAGGCATTCCTATGCACTGAACAGGTGCCTTGCACCTGAGGGCTGCATCCTGTCCTTTCTGGGACAGGTCACTGCCACCTGCGGTGTCTGGCTGCCTCTGCCTAGGATGCTTCTATGAGAAGAAACAGACTGCATATTGCAGGAGTTACTCCATAGAGAGTGAGGAGAACCTTCTGCCCTGCACAGGGAATCAGCTGCCCAGCAGAGCTGGCCATAGTGCTCATCCAGCAGATTGTGCTCAATGAATATCACCGAACGCAGCAGCAGCTGACCCAGTGCTGAAACACCAGCCCTGGTCTACTGGGCTGGATACTTTGCAGGACTGCGTGTAAAAGCCTCACAAGCACCAGGTCATTTGTCTGCAGGGGGCTGCAGAGCACCAGAAGAGCTCAGCCCCCTGTCCCAGGGCACTGCAGCTGTGCAAACACTTTACCTAGACAGCTCTTCATCTAAGTGTAGAGGTGGACAGGAGACAGATAGCTTTCAGATCCACCCACCTTCAAATCCTGTCAAGTCCTGACATTTTTTAAATTTTTCCAAATTTTGCTCTGGAAACAATATTTACTTGCAAAACTAATTTTGTTTTCAAGATCATTACTCTAGTCCTCTGTTTTGCATCACTTCTTATTTTTATATAGTGGTCCAGTGTACATATCACCTCATCAAAAGACAAATCACGGCGTGCACAATTGTTGCTGATGTATCCTAATACAATTGTTTTGTAGTGAAATGTTTTGACAATTCACACAAGGTAGGAAGACAAGCACACTGCATACTAATTAGAGGACCAGAAGTTTTCAATATATTAAATAATGATTTTAAACTAACACAGAGCTATTGTGTCAAAGTATTTCATTAAAACACAAAGAAACACTTTGATCTATAAAATAAGATGTTTCAGTCTATGCTAAGTATAAGTCATTCAGAATGATATAAAACAAATACAGTAATTTGAGTAAAATAATGGAAGAGCCAGAATCCTCTGCACCAGTGTGAGTCTGATGCATGTTACACAGTACTGCAGTTGACACATCTTGAATGACAGAAATGTAAAGAAATGCAATTTGTGTCCATGAGGGAAAGAAAAAATAAATAAATAAAATAAAATAAAATAGTACGAAATGAACATTTTATTTTGAAACACAATTTGTTCTTTTGTCTTCCAAACTATATTTGCTCCAGAATTGCTTATTTTATAGGACAGTTTTCTCCTGAGATGAAATTAAAGCAGGTCCTCAAATATGCCAATTTCATATTAAATGCAGTTTCCGGGTTTCGGTGAGTGGTAACAGCAGCTCATTGCCCCTCGTTTGGATGCCCATTGCCTGCCCACGGATGGTGCAGGCCGAGCACCGCCTGCCTGCGCCGAGTGGCAGCGAGTGCCAGGCTCCCTGCGGGCTGCAGCGGCCGTGCTGCAGTCACGGAGCCTGGTGACTGCAATGACCATGGCCCAGACTGCTGCAGTGGGGCCAGAAGTGGGTCTCCCTACTCTCCTGTGACGCTGACACTCTTCGCAAAGGTTACAGGCACACAGGGATGGAGCCGACACTGCTGGTTCCTTGCCAGGCTCCCGCCAGCACAGAGCAGGGCAGCGCTGCGGGACAACTACTCTGCTGGGAGCGCTGGGATCCTCCATGGACCTACAGCATCGTTGGAGAAGACAGCATCTAAGGGAGTCACTGTCAGCCTCTGGATTTCCCTCTGGGCTCTAATTCTGTTCCTCGTTTGCACAGGTGAGGCCCGGCTCCCTCATGGGGCTATGGTGTCACTCTGAGTACATCCTGAGCTTCCCGGGAGCATATCCGACCTGTGTGGTCTGTCACTGCTAACACTGTCACTGTGTCGGACAGAGGACCTGTTCCCCATCCCATGTACTGTGAGGGGGCAGCCTGGGGTGAGCTGCATGTTGTTCACCCACTCCTGGTTGCTCTGGTGGCTCAAGCAGGTCCAGGGAGCCACACGGCAGTGTCCCCGCAGCACCATGCAGCATTTTCCTCCTGTCCCCAAGCCATGACCCTGTTTCTCTTTCCGCTCTGAGCAGTTCTCTGGCCCCCATTCACATTTCCACGGCGCGCATGCCAGCCTGCCCCAAGAGCTGCACGTGGCAGCCAGGACTTCCCATTGCCCAGCCTCCCTGGTCAGGCGGCAAGCCTCACATCTTCTCTTCAGCTGGGTGTTTCATATATACGCTAAGCAGGTAATCCTGGCTGGAAGACATAACCCATTCATCTTACCTTGGCTTGAGATCCATACATTTCTTCCTCATGCTTTGCAGGGTAGTGCCAGAACTCCCTGGCAGGACCAGCAGCTGGGGAAGTGCCAAGATGCTACGAATCTGTCAGGGGCACTGCCCAAATTCCTTGCTTAGGCACACAGGAAGGGCAGCTCTCAGGCACGTGCACAGCCAGTCCCGTTCACCTCTCACAGCCTCAGCGGGGCAGACAAACAGATGGACAACAACTGTCCCTCATGCAGACCCCGCAGGCACCCAGACGACCACCCTGCGGAGGCATCTGACCAGAGAACCCAGCCTCTGCTGCCCACCGCCGTGCACTGGGAGCTCCTGGGGCTGCCACGGCACCGGGCACCCTGGGGCCTGGAGGGATGAGGTGGAGCAGAGAGGCTCCTCGCAGCCACCTCCAACTGCCACATCTGACCCAATGGTAAAATAACGAGGCTTTCACCCTGGTGAGAGTTTCTGCAAGATCTGCTGCCACCGTACGCAGACATCTGTCCCCATGAAGGGCAGCAGCAGTTCCTGTGCCCACGAAACAATGCCAGCAGGATCATTTCTGATTCCATCTGCAGCAACGCAGAAGGGCTGAAGCAGGCGAGCTCCAGCAAAACCACCCAGTAGAGTGGCCGCATCCTGGCTGGGTGGCCTCGGCTCCAGTGAAGGTCACCTTGGTGCCCCTGGAGGACTGAGGAGACTGCACGTGAAGCACCTGGATGGGTGCTTCACCTAAGGGCAGAGCTGGCCGAGGCGCCCCTGTGTAAAGTGCCAAGCCTGGCCCTGGGACGTGGCCTGAGGACACAAAGCACAAGCCAAAGCAAGCCGAGCGCACGTGCCCAGGGCTCATCAGCTCCCGCCCCCCCCAGACCCCATGCCCCAGTGGCATCTCTGCAAATTTGCGTGGCCTTGGACCAGGTGCTGCTGCTCCATGAGAGGCTTCGGAGAGGAGCTGGGATACTGGGCTGTGCCAGAGCTGCTACTTTTAATGCCCCAGTCCCACACAGGTAGTAGCAGCCATCGGGAAATGTACAGATTGTCAGTAAAGGAGAAAAAAATGGATGTCAGTGAAAAAAAAATATATATGTATGTCACTAAGAATGACAGGATAATTCAGAAAAATCTGCTTTTCTTCCCTCAGCTTCAGCCTCTCAGTGGTGTCAATACCTTGAACAAATGTGGATTTAAGGGCTTCTGTGTGTTTCAATGATTCAAAGTGATGGATTTGGTATAAAGGGGAGCACTGCTCTCATGGTGTATGCCTGGTGTGGTCTGTCCGTGCTGTGGGTCTGTCCCAGATGTCCCTGGCCACAGGCAGGGTTCTTCCTCTGCATTTCGAAGCAGGTGATGTGCCCGGACCACCCTAGCTGTGGTCCAGGCACAGCTGGGAGCTGCTCCCGTGCAGGTGCTTGCTGCTGACGAGGTGGGCTCCCACCTGTCTTGGGGACAGACATGATGGGGACTCGCTAACTTTTCCTTCCAAAACTGGTCCAGGGAGTCAGCCATCTGAGTCAAGGCCCGCGGTGAACCTCCATCCCCAGCACAGATGTGATCAGATCCTCCTTCGTGAAAGGCAGGAGGATCTCCTCATCTCCCAAACCGAGGGACAGGCTCTGTGTAACCCTGGAGAGCCCTTCACACAGCCAAGGCTTTCCTTCCTGCCTGGCACAAATCCACACAACCTGGAAATAGCTGCTCCCCTGCTCTGCCTGGCTTTTGGTGGTCCTCACCATGCCTTCTGCTGCCCAAAGCCTGGGAGACCCAGTGCACATCTTAGCCATACAAAGATGACCAGGTTGACAAGCTGTTGGAGGTGGTGCCTTCATGAAGGCCTCTAAGGCTGCATCTGCTCCATCTCCTTAAGTGCGACCTGAGTGGAAAGCAAGTGTGCACTGCTTGGCTGGGTGTGTTGAGTTCAGCCCTAGCCTTCTCCTGCAGCTCTGCTTGCTCTCACCAAAGGACCCTTCCTCTACTGACAATATTGTCAAGGCTGTTCATGGGTTTCAGAGATGTCCATTAAAAATAGACCTCAAGGAGGTCTATGCTTCTGATCTGCTCACAAGGACTATTAAAATTCTTCCCAAATTAATCTGTCCTCCCCATTAGGGGTCTAGCTGCCCTCTCAGACTAGAATCACTGCTGTGGTGGTCCAGGAAAAAAAAAAAAAGAAAAAAAAAATTCTCAAAGCCCGGTGACGATAATTAATGTATGCCCAGCTGTGGGTCCAGCTGGCCCTGGCTCTGGGCTCCACCCATGCCAGCAGGAGCAGATGTCAAGGAAGGAGGAAGAAGAATAGGACAAGTTCACATCATCTTTTCTCCTAGTATTACCCAATATTTTCAGCTCAGGGACTACACAAGCCAGATCTGGTTTTTGGATATTTAATAACCTCCCTGAGGATTTCACTTATTTCCATTTATTAATTTATTTTCATGCTTGTTATAGGTGAACCCTCATGCATTTCTCTTTCAAGCAGTTATCCGGTCTCCTTCTATTCCCATACGCTCTTGGCACCTGCAACATCCCGTGGCAAGGAGTACCACAGGCCTGCCCCTGCTGCATCCCAACACTCCCATTTGGCCCAAACCTTGCTGCCATCAGTTTAATGAAACTGATGAAGTAATACGCTGTGAACTTTCTCTAGTTCTAATTTCTTTGTGTGCTCGGGGGAGCAGAACCGCAGCTGGTGTTCAGGAGGGGGCAAAATCATGGTTTTCAGCTTGCCTGGTGGCTCTGCCATCTCCTTCCTTCTCAGCCTGACCACTGCAGGACCAGACAGCATCATGGTGCTGGGCAGCTCCTGGGGTCCCATGCAGCCCCCCTGCCCGACGTGCCCAGGCCATACGTCCTCTGAAGGAGCAGGGAGCCCTTCTGCTTCTGAGGCATCACAGCATTCCCTACACTTTACAATGGCCTTTTTATTTCATCTCTAAAATGTGCCTTGCATGCTTTCTGTGTCTGAAAAATAGAAAAAAGAAAAAAAAAAGAATGTGGTATCTCCACACTGCAGGGAGGTAATTAAGACTAATAATGATCTGTGTTGTAAGTGATTTTAAAAACAAAGCACAGCTATTTCTATTTCTATTAGGCTTTTGTAAAGCTTTTATAGACTTTCATGAAGCTTGTAGTTGGCTTTTTTAGATAATTAACTGTTGGCCCAATCCTATGGGATGCTGAAGCTGCACCTTCAAACCAGCCACCCTGCACCAAGAACCCCTAGTCTGTGGATGCCTCTCAATCCATTGAACAAAATACCTCCTTGTGTTTCTTGACTTTCCTCCATGCAGGTGTTAAGCTAATCGCTCTGTGATAGCTCAGTGATGCCGCTCGTTGAGTTTGCCGATCCTCAGCCCCTGGAAATCCTGCTTTTTCTGAGGGAACTCAGACCTGATCTTTATCTGTAAGCTGCATTTCTCTTGTCTCCAAGTAAAAGCTGGTCCTTTCCCCAGCTGAGTTTTTCTAAAGAAGCACCCTGCAAAATGGGAAGTGACACCTGACTGTTGGGTTTTCGCTTTGGCCAGGAATGGTATTTGGAGATGGTACCTGGAGATGGAAGCTCCTGGTCACCACCACCTGCCATATCCTCACCTCTTGGGCCACCACTTGCTAACAAGATGGAGCAAGTGAAGGAGATTTTTGCTGATATGCAACTGCTGCATTTTTTATAAAGCAGTAGTGGATTTGAACCAAGAAAAGGGGATTTTATTCCTTCTGTGGTAACTTGATGGGCTTGATCATTAAGCATGAGAGAAAAAAAAAAGAGTCCCTCTGTTCACCATTGCACATTTTTGCCTCACTAGCTAGAAAGGATGATTTTATGGCATACATGATGTCAGATCCTTAGCCCCCTCAGGAAAACAGAAGTGTTATTTGAGACATATCTATGAGAAGAAATATCTCACACTGGGCCCAATTTCAGAATTGCTTACTCCATCCGAAGCAAATAAAGTAAGGTATCAAAGTCCTTTTGAGAAAGCCTTTTACAAGGTAACTGGAAAAGCTAAAAGAAAATGTGTTAGGTATGACCTGCCAATCAAATGTCTTATGAGATCAGCTGAATATAGCATGAAGAAAGGCAGGGAAGATGATGAAAAAGATTAGTCTGGTACTGAGGCCTATTCATCATGGCAAAACATCCCCAAAATAGCAAGAGCTACTGCCCAGCAGGTGTGTGCATACCTGGTTTCCAAACCAAGTCCTCCCTGGGCAAACCCCAGTGTGGTTTGGGTCAGAGGTACTGGCAAACAGACTGATTTGGAAAGGTTTCCCCAGCCTGAGCCAAGCAAGTACAATCCTGCAGCCATCAACGTGGTGGTGGATGTCTGCCCACCTCTGCTTTGCTCTGTAGATGACAGTTTCATCATTTCTAAGCGTTTTGGTTTGAATTCAGTTAGGTTGTAAAAATATTCATTTTATCACTAGCTCAGATGTTGAAATCGAATGTCATTTAGAAGCAGAAACCCAGAATTATTCTGTGAGAAAAATGCTAAAAAGAGGTTCTTCAAACTTTTGTCCAAAAATAAAATTTTCTACCAAGGCAAAGTGCTCCTCTAGCTCCCGTGCTCCCTCAGCCCAGCTGCCCCCAGAAGAGTCTGGTCTGGTGCATCTGCTCTGGGATCTTTCCAGCATCACTGTACCCACCATCATACACCTCTGAGAGCGGGGTGAGCACACCCAGCAGCTCCAGGTTTCACCAGGAACTTCACTGTAGGTGCAACCTGCAACAGTACTGGCTCACATGCAGGCGGGTGTCCCAGCTCCTCTCCATGCTGGGGGCATGCTCATGTAGAGAAATTGCAAAAGTACAAAGTGTAAAGGTTTATATACCAGAAAGCAAATACAACTGCCAAAAATTATTATTTTTAACCTCTCCAAATCCATAATCCAATCACAGGGATTTAAGAAACAGCAATTTATCCTACTGTACTTTCAGTGAGGCTGATTTTTTCATGCTTGGACTTCACCATGGAGTTACCCCTTGCTCCTACCAGAGAACTGGTGTCACAGCAGCCTGGGTTTATTGTGTCTGCTGACTGAGTGAAACCAGGAACTGGGCTGGGTGAGAGCTGGGCTGCCTTCAGTATTGTGGCTTGCCTTTAGACTCAGCTTCCTGGCATTGCACACAGCAGTTTCTATAAGAAACCCAATTCTCATTGATCACTGACCAGTTGCCAGTGTAGGATCCTGGCGTCAGGGGAAGACATGGGTACCCAGAGGGATGCTGCACTGGTAAAGCCAGGCTGTCAGCTCCTCTGTGCAGCCTGTTCCCAGGTCCAGCCCCTGTCATGGACATCTCACGTGGCAAAGTGACATTACACTGCCATCTTTTTGTGGTTAGAACACTGGCTTTTCTGCTCCTGTTGTGTGCTCCAGTGAAGCCTTCCTCCTTTTTATTTCTGGGTCACATCCTAAATCTCCCTTCTTACCAGGTTGCCTTTTTTTTTTTTTTCTTTCCTATTGAATGTGCTTCTGCTGAGCTGGTGCACATATCTCACCTGCATCCTCCCTGGCAGAAACATGGCTTGCTCCTGGTCGTTTGCATGCTGAGAGCTATTACTGTGCCCACTGCAGCTGAGAGATACAAAAATACTGAGTTTTGGGGAGGATGTGTAGATTTTGGGTGCATGGTTTTAATTAGAAATTGACATTTCTAAGCCTTTGGCTGCCAAGCAACAAGCATCTAGAAAATTATCTCAGTTATGATATGTAGGTACCCAGAGTCCATCCAGTATTCATTGCTGCATTTAAAGCCTCAGAGAGGGCCACCTCACCATTCATTGCACAGGCACTCGTCACTGGTTGTTGGCAATTAAACTGCAAAAGAACCACAGCAGAGTGGCTGACCTGGGATGCCGTCACCCCCCCCCCCCCCCCCCAGCACTGCTGGAGTAGCAGAGCATGAATGTGAAATGAAGTGGGAATGAAATTTGGTACCAGAGGCAGCAGGATGCTCTAAACATGGAGTCTAAGCCCTGGCTGAACGGGCCCTGGCTGCTCTCTGTGGGTCAAGCCCAGGGCTTTCCACATAACAGCCTGGGAACTCGGCCCTGTATTCGGAGGGTGAACATGAGCGTGCAGCCGCAGCCCAGAGCTCATACGGACAAAATGGAGCAGGAGGCAGGGAGCACAGAGAGACACTTGCACAGCAGTGCTGGCACTGCCATCTAGCCTCCCCGGCCTCATCCCTACAGAACAAGCAGCTTCTTCCTCATCCTTCCTTCCTTTCTGGAAGGGATTCTTGCCTCGAATTAGCTGACTGACTCACTGCACTCTTCACAAATTGTTTTGTCCTCTCTGGATCACAGCACCTCCCCTGGAGCTCTGCAGCTGGGCTGGCAGCAGAGGAGAGCGGCGAGGGACAGCCTCCAGGAGCCAAGCGCTGCAAAGCAAAGTGCAGACGCTGGCACCTGGGCACCTGCTGGCTGGTAGGGAGGTGCGGGTGAGCGCAGTGTGCTGCCCCGCATGGCCCTGGCCCCGACAGCTGTCCCTGCCCGCGCTGGTGGCTGCCAGGTGGCCGTGGAGCGAAGCTGCTCCCCTTTCCAGCAGATGCAGGCCTGCCTGCTGGCTGCAGTCAGCACATGCCAGCAAGATGGGCTCCTGAGCTAATGGAAGACAGGCCAGAACTGCTTTATTCATTTCCCTCTTCCTTTCTTGGTACAGGCTCCTCTCTCACAGACTATTACCCAGAGCTTTGCAGGGATTAAGTATCTCTCAAGGAAGAGCTGGGCAGTATTGTGAACTGTTTCCTAGTGCCCAGGTCATGATTTCTTGCACTAGAATGTGCAGTCACACTGGAGCAGACCTGTCTGGTGTGGCATTTTATGTCCAACAGTGGCTCGTGGCAAATGCTCCCAAGGAAGTCATGAAGTGCGGATAATGTGCTTAACTCTGCAGTCCCTCTTGTTGGGGAGATTCCCCTGATCCAGCTTGCCGGCAGCTTCTGTTCTGTAGCAGGAGGTCAGCTGTCCCTCATTCACATCCCTATCTGGCCTAGTGTGGCTGCAGATGCTCCTCTTCTCTCTAAGTACCTAAGCTTTTTTCTGAAGTGCCTGAGCTCTTTCCTTCAGTTTTATCCCATTACTCCTCAGCCTTCCTTCCAGACATCCCTTCACGTAACAAGATATGGCCTTACACTCTTAGCTCTCCCGCACTCGTTGCTCATCTTATGTACTGAATTGACTTTGGTGCTTTACAAATACTAGAGTGTGGCTGAGTTTTGCCCAGTTAGTTATTTCATCTTCCCAAGTCTTCAGTTCTTGGTGTGCTCTCTCCTGCACACTCTGAGGTAGTGCTATTTACCATCAGCTACAGGTGATGATTGTAGTTTGTGTGGAACCTGCTTCTCCTCAGGTGTGCCAGTGGTCTGTCTCATTCAGGTAGAGTAAGAGATCCATAATCTGGTTTTAGTTGCCTGAGGGATAACTGCCCCATCCTTCCTCAGAAAGAAGGTGAGCTTCAAGCCTCCAGTGAAGCCACATTGTCTGGAGGAATGAGACATTACCTACCTGGTGTTGTGGTTTAGCCCGGCTGGCAGCCAAACACCACACAGCCGTTCGCTCACCCTCCCCCCTCCCTCTCCGGGATGGGGGAGAGAAACGGGAAAGTGAAGCCTGTGAGTTGAGATAACGACAGTTTATTAAGACAGGAAAATTAATAACAATAATAATAATAATAATAATAATAGTAATAATGTGTACAAAATAAGTGATGCACAATGCAATTGCTCACCACCCGTTGACCGATGCCCAGCCTATCCCCGAGCAGCCGGCCCCCCCACCCCGGCTAGCCCCCCCTATATATTGTTCAGCATGACGTCAGATGGTATGGAATACCCCTTTGGCCAGTTTGGGTCAGCTGTCCTGGGTCTGTCCCCTCCCAGCTCCTGCTGCACCCCCAGCCTGCTCGCTAGCAGGACAGAGCGAGAAGCTGAAAAGTCCTTGGCTTGGTGTAAGCATTGCTCTACAACAATTAAAACATCAGCATGTTATCAGCGCTCTTCTCATCCTAATCCAAAACATAGCACCCTGCCAGCTACTAGGAGGAAAATTAACTCTGTCCTGTCATTGTGTGGGGTGAATATAAATTCTCTTTAAGTTGGTGGACCTCTTCGAAAAGTTTCTCCAAAGTATTCTCTTTTAGTTGGTGGCCACTGGTTTGTTCAGGTGGGGGGGAAGATAAATTCTCTTCCTTAAACAATGATGTCATCGATGTACTGCAGGTGTTCAGGAGCCTTCCCCTGCTCCAGCGCAGACTGGATCAGTCCATGGCAAATGGTAGGGCTATGTTTCCACCCCTGGGGCAGCCGATTCCAAGTGTATTGGACTCCCCTCCAAGTGAAAGCAAACTGTGGCCTGCACTCTGCTGCTAGAGGGATGGAGAAAAATGCATTAGCAATGTCAATAGTGGCATACCACTTGGCTGCCTTTGATTCCAGTTCGTACTGGAGTTCTAGCATGTCCGGCACTGCAGCACTCAGTGGTGGCGTGACTTCGTTCAGGCCACGATAGTCCACTGTTAGTCTCCACTCACCATTAGACTTTCGCACTGGCCATATGGGACTATTAAAAGGTGAATGGGTCTTGCTGATCACTCCTTGGCTCTCCAGTTGACGAATTAGCTCGTGGATGGGAATCAGGGAGTCTCGGTTGGTGCGATATTGCCGCCGGTGCACAGTTGTGGTAGCGATTGGCACCTATTAAGCAGGTCGAATACTTATACCAATTTTAGTTTAACACACTCTGGTCAAATCTGTCGATATCTCAACCCTTCGAGCCCCACGTTGGACACCTGGTTAGGAGGAATTTTATGACAAGGGGTAGAAGAGGCTGGTGTGATGGACCATTCCTCTTTGGAGGGAACAGACTTTGATAACAGCTGCCACCAAAAACGAGTGCAGGGGGACAGGGATTTATTTTCTCTGAGGAGGACGCAGAGAGCACAGGGAGTCTGGGACCAAGGTTTGGGCATGTGTGCATGCTCTGAATAGTGTTGTCTTGATTTCTTGGTGGTTAAGCCAAAAGTGCAGCCATGTTGGACTCTCCCTCATCCGGCGGGCAGCACTGGTAGGCACTAGTTTCACATTCTGCATTTTGTTTTCTGTCTCCTAAAAGACAAGCCTTTGGTTTTGCCTGGAGACTCCTCGTAGTCAGACTGCACTGAAGCTGAGCAGTAAGGGGGACCCTTATGGGTCAGTGCTAGTTTTTGTGACATCTGGGCTGATTCTGGCTTTCACCTTTAGGGATATTTTACTTTCTTTTAGGCGTATTGTGGCCAGGCTGTTATTCAACAGTGTTTGCTTTCAGCAAGGATCAGAAAGAACAGTTTATTTCTAAATGATTCATTTACAGGAATCAAAGCAAACCAGGCCTGTGCTCTGCCTAGCTGGGAGGCTCAGGAGGCCTGCACTGAGCCTTTCCGAGCTGTGCACATGGCTCTGAACAATTACAACCCAGTGCTGCTTTTCTGTCCTTTCACCCCTCAGGAGTCTCCTGAGGTGTCTGCAACATCCTGAATGTGCAGGGGGCTGTAGGTTCTCAGAGGAAGAGCCACAACACTCTTCATTGGAAATGCCAACTTGTCTCATGTTCAGTGCATCTCCCCTTTTCTGTCCTCCCGTGTCTGAGAGCATGGGCACCTGGGCCTGAGCGTGAACTGCAGTTCCCCTGTTCGGACTCACTATGTGCCTCTCCCTTGCCCACTCCAGCTCCGCAGCAGTTACAGTTGTTATTCTCAGGGTCCTATAGACTCAACAGCTCCAGCATTGCTTTGTGCATGCTCACCACTATGTCTATGACTCTACACTGCCTCATACAGTGCTGTAGTGCAAGTCTCATCGAGTTCTCAGTGAGAACTAAATCAGTTTTCATTGGCTTTGGTTCCTCCCTAAATGAGTCTGTTTCTCTCATCAAATTGACCTCCCACACAGCCTCCTGCCACTACCTTTGTAAGGGATGTAAGAGATTCTGACTTGGCCACTGCTGTCCTCTTCTGCTCCTCTGTGGAACAAATCCCCCCTGACAACTCAGTGGGATTCTTATAGACCCCCCCTGCTTCTCCTGGCCACCCTGTCCTCTCCGTCCCACAGGGACAGCCCCCTCACACCCTTCCTCTCCTCTGTTCTGCTCGCTCCCTAAACTCCTGCTGTGCTACAAGCCCTTATGCTTACAGTGCAAACATTTCTGTGCCTTGAGAAATCCCCTCAGGCTGTTGTTCTTCTCCCTCAGGCCTTCTCCTCCTCACCTCTATAGCCACACCGTCTCTGTTCTGTCCCATTTGCTCAGCACAGAGTCCAGGTTTCTTGTGATGGTTTCAGAGCTATGCTCATTCTTCATCTTTGATCTTTCTCCTGGTCTCTGCACATGCAGCCATGCTGCTTAGAAGTCTGATCCTTCTGGGGTTCTCTGATGTCCTTCCCTGGTTTTCTGCCTGCCTTTCTCGTCTCCACTTCTCTGCCTCTTCCTTACGCCCGCCTCTTCTGCTGGATGCCCACAGCATCCTGTCCTTCAGCCCTTTCTGTTCTCCTTTCACACATTATCTCTGGGTAATCTCCACCACCCACCAACTCCAACCGCTATCTCTATGGTGACTCTCAGATCTACCGTGCTGTGCCAGACTTGTCTCTTTCTTTCCAAAAAAAAAAAATAAGCCAGCCTGGCTGACGTTTCCTCGTGGAGGTTTAGCCCATCAGCCCAATTCAGCACAGTGAAAGCAAAGTTCACCATCCCTCATGGAAGCCTTCACCTGTCTCTGCTGAGCAGACAAGACCTTGGTGTTGCCCTGCTCTGCACCACCTTGAGCTTTGCTCCCTCGTGCACCTGCCGCCCCAGGTATGCGCGAGTCCCACAGGTTCTCTCCATACAGTGCTTCCAGATAAAGCCTTTCATATTAATTCCTCCTGCTAGAATTCTTGTCTGGGCTTGAGCACATTGCAGTTTGATTACCACCAAACTCTTTTCTCTGGCCTGACAACAGCAGCCTTTTTAATGAACTACACTGGTTCCTGTAAAGATCTTTTCACCTTTGCCTTGACTCTATAACGTATCTTCCTATGCTCCCTTGATACTTTCCTTCACCACCAGGAATGTGATCCATATGTCTTCACATGGAAAGGCCTCTACAGCCAGCTGCAGCTTTCCTATTAGTGTCCATGTCCCTTCTTGGTTCCTGTACACCTGAGAAGTGAGATTTGGGGCTGTTTTCCAGATAAACCTCTTTGCACTCTCTCCCCAGCTGCCTTGCATTCCCAACATCCTTCCTTATCCCACCATCTCCCTCCTCTCCATGTTGAAAGCATACAGGTAGCCTTCATTGCTCTGCAAAAGGAGCCAGGCACCCCTGGAACTTGGGAGAGGAGATTGCCTGGGTTAAGAAAGCCTTTAGAGGGTGCAGAGAGCACTGTGGGGCTTGTTGTTCCTCTCTACTTGGTTGTTTCCCCTTGGGGATGAACTGAATGGTCAATTCTGTATTCAGGGCTGTGAAAGCAGCTGCACTTTTGCTGAATCTGCTGCAGGAAGGAAAAAAAAAATCTGCATATTTCCATTTTCCTTAGAGAATGAAGCTTTTTCCCCAGAAAGCCAAGCTCTCTGTTTGCAAAAGCACTAGGGTGAAGTGATGAGAAAATATCTGTGCATCTTGTACCCCTGTTATCCCTCAGGCCTGACTCCAAAGCCTCTGAGCTGCACAGCAGCTGCAGGGTTAGTCTCCAGAGATGACCATGGCTTGGATCCCCAAACGCCTCACTCTCATACGGGGCATCCCTGGTCAGGCCTCCCAAACTCCTGAGTTAGCAGCCACCTCCAAAACCACAGCTAACTGAACTGCCCACGGCCAGGCTGTGAATCCATAGCAGGGGAAGTAGCCCAAGAGCCAAAGTCCTGCCCCTGAGCACAAGCAGAGCTGCCCCCTTCTGCCTCGAGCTGCCCCCTTCTGCCTTGGGCCCACTGGTACTTAGGAGCTCCTTGCTTGTCCAGCACACACCAAAAAGGCATCTGGACAGAGGGACCGCCTAGGTGCCAGTGCTGCTCCTCAAACAGGATCCTCAGCTGTCCCTAGGAGGGGGCTGCGCAGGGACAGGCAGGCTGGGCAGGGGGAATTCCTCCCACCTGGCTGCGGACAAAGGGCGCTGGCAGGGATGACCAAAGGAAGCTTGAGGAGCGGGGCTCCTGCCGCAGCCCACCGCCAGCTGCCAGGCCGGGCAAGGTCACCCCCAGCCCACGGCAAGCTGGTGCCTGGGAAGACACCAGGCAACAGAATGACCAGAGCCATGGGCAAAAGAGGAGAGACAAGTGAACAGTTGATCTTAATTTGTACAAGGTTGTAAATGAAAATCGCTGTGGCAGATGGTCAGTGGATTAATTTCCAGAGGGTTAAGAAGGCCTCAGATTAGGAAAATCTGAGCAACTTTGATGTGGGGTGGCCTCAGATCAGGAAAATCTGAGCAACTTTGATGTGGGGTGCAGGACGTCGTGCTGGGGTTCAAGACCCACAGAGGTCAGTGCTTTCTGAGGGGCTCCCAGGTGCACATGGGGGTGGGGGGGTGGAGCCTTGGCTGCGGGATGCAAAGCAGGGGCCGGGGCAGGGGCCGGGGCAGGGGTCGGGGCAGGGGCTGGCCCGGCATGCAGGCTCCCTGGCAGTCAGCACACGGGACCAGCTACGCAGGAAGGGTGCCCCTGCACTTCACGCACGTTAGAAGCCAGGCTCCTGGCTGGGGAGGCTGTGCCCTGGCTGGTGCCAGCCCTGTCCTGGGGGGACAGGGTCCTGTTTCTTGGGGGGCCCTGACGCCAGCCTGCCCTTACGCGGCCCTGGCCACTGCCCACATTCCCCAGGCTTTCTCTTGCCCTTGCCACCGCCACAGCATCCCCGGGCGCAGTGCTCGGCCCGCTGGAGGGGCTTGTGCTGGCCCAGCTCTGCTCCCTGTCCTAATTTCCTTGTGGAAATCCCGGAGTCTTCTCCAGATCCAGCTCTGGTTTTGGGGGCAGCCATCGCCCGCTCTCTCTCCCGCTCCCTCTCTCTCTCTTTCCTCTTCCCTCCTTCTGCTCTCCTTCCTCCTCCTCTCCCTCCCTCCTCTCCGCACTGTGCTCTCCGGGGGCTCCGGGTACCGCTGCAGCATCACCAGCCACCTCCATCCAGGAGGCTGGGAGCGCGGGGCGGAAGGGGAGGGCTGCGGGGGACAAGCTGAATGAATGGGCATCGCCTCGGTGCTGCTGGAGCCTCCGCATAGGGGCGAGGCGGCCGGACCGCGCCGCGGGCAGGGGGGCAGCGGCGGCCGGCCAGCGGCCGGGGCCGGGGCCGGGGCCGGGCCGGGCCGGGCCGAGCCGAGCCGGGCCCCCCGCCTGGCCCGCCGCTGCCGGGGCGCTGCGAGGAGCGGGCGCTGCCCCGCCGCGGGACCGCTCCGGCACGGGCGCCGCGTCCCGGCGCTGCGGATCGAGGTGAGCGGGCGGCGGGGCTGCGGCGGGGCCGCCCGACGGGGCGGGTGCGGCTGCGGCTGCGGGTGCGGGTGCGGGCTGGGGCCGGCGCGGCCGGGAGCCTGGCGGCCGGTCGGGGGCTGGGGCCGGCCCGACGGGGCGGGGTGCGGAGCCCTAGGGTGCGGGGTGAAGCCGGGCCCCAGGAGGGCTAGACGGGGCGGGCACGGGGCTGGACGGTGCTGGGGCCGGACTGGATGGTGCTGGGGCCAGGCTGGACGATGCGGGCACGGGGCTGGACGGGACGGGCACGGGGCTGGGTGATGCCGGGACCGGGGCTGGACGGTGCGGGCACAGGGCTGGATGATGCAGGGGCTAGGCTGGATGGTGCTGGGACCGGGTTGGATGGTGCTGCGGCCGGGCTGGATGATGCTAGGACATGGCTGAGTGGTGCTGGGGCCGGACTGGATGGTACTGGGGCAAGGTTGGAGGGTGCTGGGGCCAGGCTGAATGGTGCTTAGCAGGGCAGGATGGTGCAGGGCCAGGCAAACAAGGAGTTAAGTGTGTGCGGAGCAGCCGGTCTCTGTGTACGTGTGATCCCGCTCCCCCCGGGGGGCGTGGTCCTTCCCACCCCGGGGTGTCGGTGCGCAGGGTGAGCACGGGGCAGTGGGGAGGCCGAGGCATGCAGGTGCTGGGTGCAGCGTGTCAGGGCTCCATGGCTGCACAGGGGTGTGTGAGATCCACAGCGAAGCGTGGCCCTGTCGCCGTGTCCCTGGGAGCCACACCGCACTTGCGTGTATGAGAACCCCAGGCTGTGTTTGTGTCTGTGTGCATGCGTGTGTGAGCCACTGCGGAGCCGGTGTGCGTGTTTGTGCCGGGGTGTGAGCTCCACAACAAGCCTGTGTGTGAGATGCAGAGCTGAGCATGTCCTTGTTCCTGCATGCATGCAAACCGCACTGAGCCCGTGTGTGGGAGCAGCCCCAGCCTGAGCATGTATGTGCGTGTGTGCGCGTGCTAGTGCATGCTTGTGCACTGCTCCCCTGGTGTGCAGTGTGTGCATGCGTGTGTGCTGGTAGTGATGTGCGTGTTGGTGTGTGTGTGTGCTGCAGGGTGTATGTGCGCGTTGGTGTGTGTGTGTGTCGGGGGCTGTGGGTGGGTGCTGGGCAGCACACAAGCATGATGGAGAGAGCAGGCACATATGGGGAAGGCAGGGGGGTGAGCGTAGTCTGCGAGTACCCATGTGCAGGGCTGTCCACCTCCCCTGTGGGCTGGGGATGGCGTCTGAGAGGAGCCCCTAGCCCCAGGCTGTCTCTGGGCTCCTCTGAGTGAGAGGGGCTGGGGGCTCCTTCAACCAGCTGCCACCTCCCCGGGGGGCTGCTGGCACGGGCTGCAGGTGCCCCAGGCGAGGGAAGTCGGAGCTCAGCCCTCCCTCCCCTGGTGGCCCCCCCTCCTTTTCCCAGCGTGTGGGCAGGCAGGGCGGCCAGCCTGCACCTCACCCTCTGCTGCCCACTAGGTTTTGCCTGCACTGGTAAAGGCACTCCTGCTGTGTGCTGGACAAAACTGACCTGGCGGGGCTGCAGGGAAATGAAACCTGCTGGCAGCAAGCAGTGGGGCTGGGCAGGGCCGTGCTCTCTGTTCCCACATGGATGCAGCTGCAAGCAGGCCCCCTCTGTGCATCTCTAACAGTAGCAATGGCACGGATAAGCCCTGCAGCAGTGGCAGGGTTGTTACATTTGCATTGTGCTTTTGGGGGGCAGACCAGGGTCCCACCACGTGCTCGTGCCCCTCCAGGAGAGAGAACAAGCTCCCTTGTGGGCCTTTGCCATGACGCAGTTAGGAAACACCAGTCCAGGATGAGGCCCAGGCAGAAGCAGTGTTTAGAGCCTTGTTGCCATCATTTTGATCAGAGTTTGGCACTGAAATGCCTTTGAGAAGCTGCGCCTTGGTGATCTTCCCACCACCATGCCACCATCGTGGCATCGGACTGGTGCTGGCCATCCTGTGCACAGATGTGGCTGGGGACTGGCAGCCCACAGGACCTGGGCATCTTGCAGCTCCTCCTGCAAAATGGACTCTCAAAGGCTTGCAAATCCACCTCCAACTGCTGCTCCTCCAGTGAAGCACAAGGCAGAGCTAGCCCAGAGGCTTCCTGCAGGAAGCTAATGCCTGGTCTGAGCCGCCACTCCCGCTCCTGAGACCTGGGGCTGCTTCTCGCACCAGCCGGAATACGGGGCTTTAACAACCTGGGGCTCGGAAGCTGGTGTGTGCAAACCCAGGTCTGATCTCCGCAGAAGCTCAGCTCCCTCACTCCTCTTTGTGTACATGACGTACCAGTACAGTTTAAGTGGTGAAGGAATAGAGCAGTTCAAGGGAAATGTGCCACTATGCAGCAGGAGACTTTCGTGCCTTCTTACACCCTCATGCCAATCAAATGGCACTGGGCTGAATTTCACCCTTGGAGCGTAAACATCTGGCAAGACAGAAAAAATGTAAATCAAATAAACATCAGTAGTAATTGGAGACCTGTTTTGAAATTGATTTGATACCTGCATGCCTCCCAGGCAAGCTTTTCTCATGTTAACCATTGTGCATCTTTGCATGAAAAATGAGGCTTTATTTTCAGACTGGGTAATAGCAGCGCAGCATGGACAGAAATGAACATGCTGTTTCCCCTCTAATCTGTCCACAATCAGCCTTCACCCAAGCACTGAGCTGATGCTGCAGTCGTCAGAGATGAATAGTCCTGTACCCAGATGGCAGCCTGCTTTCCTTGGTGCCTGCAACATCCCTTTGCCATCCGCAGAGGAGGGGAGCAGCACGCGAGGCAGTGTTCCTGGGAGGACCACGGTGCCTGTAGATGCCCTCGTCCCTGGTTTTGCTGGCCATGTCTCAGGCCAAAGTCGTCAGCTTGTGCTTAGCGGCATAAACCACAGGCGAGGCAGCACCTGTTTGCCAGAAGCTGTGCTGACTTCCGATTTGCTTTTGGCCACGATTCAAGGTGCTGATTCTGAGTTCTGAGCTCGGCGTGGTTGCTTTTCTCACCGCCTTCCAGCCTGTGTCTGTCCCGCCAGGGGCTGAAGCTGCAGCTGACAGGTGTGCCCCTGCCGGCCAGCTCCACCAGCCCCTGGCTCAGGCTCTGCCACCCTGGGCAGCCTTTTTGGCCCCCTGGATGTGGGTAAGGAGTGCTGAGTCAGACTGGGCCAGGCCAAGCAGTCACCCGCCCTGCCCACGGGAGGCCGGCTTGGAGGAGGTGACTCTCAGCCATCTCTACCGAAAGCAAAGGGTCTGCAGGCAGACCACGGGCCATAGCTGGAGGAAGCTGGGAGGATCATAAGGAGTTATTTTGATCAGGGAGTCAGCTTGATTATTCTTAATTTTGGAGGGTATTTTAGGTTTGTGCAGAATAGATGAACGTGAAGATTCAGCTCTTCTGCTTAGGGCTGGGCTGGGGGTGTGAGGGAGGTCCTCAGCACAAGCAGCCGTTCAAGGTGCATTGTGCTGCTGGGATTTGGTTACGTGACAGTGAAGCTTTGCTGAAACCACACTCCCTGAGATTTTTACCAATCTCAGCTTCTACTTGATGGCGTGTTCCACTGTCTGTGGCACAAATATGGTGATGCTTTGTAGAATGTATCCACATTTCACATTTCATAACTGCTTTCCATGTCTTGTTCGGGAGCTTAGCTAGGTTCCTCTGTGGATACCGTCTCTGACAAGAACCTTGCAACTGCTAGCAGTTGTCAGTGGACTCCTTGTGTGAATTTGCATTATGGTTTTGTGTGCTCAAGAAAAAGGGCATCTCTTGCTTGCAAAGGCATTATGCAGGGAAAGTTCCCACAAGGCTGGACTCTAACACACCTGCTCTGCTTTTGCTCAGGCTCTCATGGGTGTCATCCTTTCCTGGGTCTAGTGGCTGTCTGTTGGGCTTAGATCATGGGCTGTCAGGAAAATTACCTTTCTTGAGAGCTTTCTCTGAATGAGGCCTGGCTCACTGCAGCTCTTTCCAGCAGCTTGAAGGAAGCACATTTCAACTTCCAGAGCTGCTATGGCAATCTCTGTGGTTCCTGAAACTTTATGTCCTCTAAGGACAGAGGGGATGTGTGACAAGCAGCCACAAACCTACACTCTGATGGCTGCAGGATCATTTAGGCATGTCCCCTGGGTCTGGTTCCTGCATTCCCTGGCATGGCATGGACCCTTCTGCACATCCCTTGGGCAACTCTCACATGGAGGGACCCTGCTCCCTCAGGTCCCCATCAACTGTATTTGGGTTTGGTACCCCCTTTCTTCTCCAGTGCTGCCTATAGATAAGTCGCTGAGTAGCTGGAGAGCTCTGCTGGGAGGGACCTAGGAGCTTTGAAGAATGGTGTTGACACTTGCAGGTGGGCAGAGATCTACCCTGTGGGCAAGGAAGGTAGCTAGCAGCCTGTGTGTGCATAAAATATGTACAAGGCAGATGTATTAAAACTACTCAGCACTGGCTTAACCTTGCATTGAAGAGGGAGCAGTATGAGACCAGTGACAAATGTCATGAAAGTTCCTTTACATAATATTCATAATATATGACATATATATATTCATAATATTATATGATATATATATATATATATATATTCATAATATTATATATGATGCATAATATTCAAATCCCTCAGCCATTTGTCGCAATGTGCCCTGGCAGAACAGGGGCTACCCACATAATTTTCCTTGCAAGATGACAAATGCGTGACAGAGCAGCAGTCCAGCTATTCCCCTCACTGCACAGCACTATGTCTGGCTGGCATGGCCGGGGTGCCTGGACCCTGTCCCACCCTCTTCCTCTCCATTTGTCATCCCCCTCAGACATGGCAGGGTATTTTCTTCATCCACATTATCTCAGGGCCTTGGTAGAGGAGTAGACACTGGAGGTGGGTTATTGAATTGTCACGTTTGGTGCCCAGGATGGCCCAGATGATGCCCAGGGCTTTGCAGGGAGCAGCTTCCCTCTGTGCCATGTGCGCTGCAAAAAACTTGTGACAAATGTCACTGGGATATTTCAGGGGACCTGCTTGTGCCCGAGGAACCTCAGCTGCTCTTGTGTGAGAAGCCCCTCTGCTCCTGGGGAGTGTGGCTGTGTGTATCAGGCTGGTCTAAGTCAGTCTGAAGTCCTCAGCTGCAGAGACAGGGAGCCTCACTGTTTGCTTTGGAAACATCCTTTGGGTGCTAATGCTTTCCACCATCTTCTTACCCCCATCCCCTCCAGCATCTCCAGGGCTTGTACAGCCCATGTCACATCCCTGCCAGCCACGGCTATCGCCCAGCCAGTGGGATGTTCCAGCTGCCCCAGGACAGCCCAGCCATAAGGCGTCCTTCTGTCCTTGAGTCCTGGGTCCCTTACCCCCGAGGAAGGGCCAGGCAGCTGCCAGCTCTGCTGATGGCTGGGCCTTCCCCGTGAGGCTGCTGGGACTGGCACCGTGGTGGGCAAGGGCCATGTCCTGCTGCTCCATCAGCAGAGCAGCACCCCACGAGATATTTATAGGCTCCATAATGTTATTCCCCTGCCAAACTATTACTGAAATAGGCTCAGTGTGTGTCATAGGAGAGAGGATTTTAATGGCACAGTTTCTTCACTGCAGGAATGAAGTTGATGCTCCCTCACCATTTCCTTCGTCTGATTAATCCTTTTGAAACGGAACAGCTATGAGGGGATGGCTAGTCCCATGCCTTGGGGGGTGTTCGGCACCTTGTTTACCACACTGGCCTTCATGAATTCCCTGAGACAGGCAGCCCAGGCACATATTCCCCACCAAGGGAGGGCTGGGCAGGAATAGGGCACCTGAGCTCTTCAGCCATTCCCTGGGTCTGGCCAGGCATTGGCATCTTTACTTGGTTGTCCTGGTCCAGAGGGTCAGAGAGGTCTGTCTGTGGGGTTTGAGCCCTGAAGGCGGCATGCTGAGGAGACAGCAGCCCAGCACATGATGTGCTGGACCCTGTCCCACCCTCTTCCTCTCCATTTCTCATCCCCCTCAGACATGGCAGGGTCATCCAGCACAGGAGCAGAGGTGGCCGTGGCTGCCCTGAGGTTGTGGGCTCTGAGCCATGGGGAGCTGCATGGTGTGGGAATGGGAGGCTTTTGGACACTGGGGCTCCCTGGGGCTTGGAAATGGTTGCTGCTTGGGACACTGGGAGGAGCAGCTGTCATGTAGCTGGTGGCCATGAAACCCTTGTTCTTGAGATCCTGATCTCTCCAGCTATTATCTGGGGACAGAAACCTCCCTAACCCATTGCTCCCGGTCCCTGGTGGCCTCTGGCGCTGCCCACGTGTGACACACACAGCCACCTCTCCTGGGGGTCTGGGGCTGGTGGCCGGCAGCTGCCAAGCACTGGGCCCACTGGCCATGGCCACCCCGCAGCGCCGCTGACAGCACAGTGGACAGGCCCTTGCAGAGACAGATTGGAAACTGAGAACCAATGCGCTGAAGAAAAATGTCCTTCCCACACAGCCCAGCCTGTCCTCCTCCCTCCCCCAGCAATGCTGCTGGTGAGCTGCAGCCGTGCCAAGCCAGGGCACTGGGGACCTGGCAAAGCGCTGGTGCCTATGAGAAGGAGAGAGCCGAGGGCAAGGGCAGGGAGCACAGATGGAGCAGGCAGCCTCGAGAAGGCTGCTCCTGTGATGCAGCAGGCACCTCCTGTAAGAAGCACCTGGGGCTCTGCAGGCCTCCCTCTGCCTTCTGGCTCAGCAAACTGCCTTTCAGTGGAGGTCGCTGTGGATGGGGCACTGGAGGTGGCTGTGTGGCTCTGGAGGCTGCCTCCCTTCGCTGCCTTCCTCCTGCCCACCCATCTTTTGCCTCCACCTTTGCTTGCACATTTGCTAGTGGGCCAGCTGGGCCCCTCATCCTTTCCTCCCCAGTTATTTTCTGGATGGTTGTTCCTCTCCTTCCAGTGGCTGTATATCCTGAGATCAAGCACTGAGTGCTCTCCTCCTCCTCCTTGCTGTGTTGTCCCCTAGGACAGACCCATTCAGCTTGCTCCTCCTCCTTCTCCACTTCGTTAATGAGTCTCTTTGCACTAAGAAGTAGCTGCTGGGGGACCTGGGAGGACAGGCTGCACTGGGGACAGCAGTGGGGCAGCCACCAACCCAGCTCCCATCAGGATCTAGGCTTTGCGGTGCTAGGTGCTGGCTTGGGGTGCCGCTGTGGTTGCCCAGTGCTGGCTGAACCTGGCACTGGCTGTGCAGGGCTGGAGGGAGGTGGCAGGCAGGGAGTGCTTTGTGCTTCTCACCTGCAGTTGCAGGAGGTAAATGAGTCAGTGATGGGCAGCTCCCAGCTGCTCCACTGTGGTTTTGCACCGTCCCTGTGGAGCACAGAGCTCCCCACACCGCTTCAGGGCTTCTCCATCAGGGTTGTCCTGGGCAGGGGGTGTTCAGCCCCTGGGATGCCCTCCCAGCTCCATCCCCACTGCAAAGCTCTGTGTGGCCACGGAAGCCCCTGCAAAGGCCCCTGCATCTCACGGGGGTCTTTCCACCGACCGTGGTGGGCTTTGGATCCAGTGGGCTCCATTGGGGTGCGCAGCAGCCTCTAGACCCTCACCCAGCAGCTGGTGCTGCAGCCTAGTATGTGCTTGTTGGCAGCAGAAGGGTCTGTGCAGCAGCTGTATGTGGTTCAGAGCTTTCTTAATGAAAATGACTTTCAACGCACATTTTGTGGGCAAAACCTTAACTTCACCATGTCTCAACACTCTCCAAAACCTGAGAAACAGAGATGGTTTCTTCTCGGTGGGGAGGGAGGCTCTTGTTGTCACTCTCTTTCATATGCACACACACACACACAGTGGTTCTTTCTCTCCCAACCCACTTTCCTCCTCCAAAAGACTTCGAACACTTTATGGAAATGTTATTTTCTCCCCAAACTGTTGCCTTTCTGCTGCGTTCTCACCAAGCAGCCTGCTGGCTTTCCCTGGGCTCCGCTCCCAGCGCGGGCAGTCGCAGCCGTCCCACAAGTGCAATGTCAGCGACATCCCTGTGGTGACAGTGCTGAGCCTGTGGAAGGGGAAGGTTCTGGGGTGGCCGTGCTGGGCTGCCAGGGGCCGGGCCGCCCGGTGAGCTAGCAGCACACCTCCCTTTGCTTCTGCTGGGGCTGATCTGATACCTTTTAAGTTACTCTAGACACGATTAAGGAAAACGCTCCTTCCACCATCCAGCCATGCTCTTCAGGATGCCAAGGAGGTCCTGCTCACCAGAAGCACTTTTGAAGACGTCCACAGCCCTGTCCACAGCTGGCCTTCCTTGGCAGCTGCCCTGCCCCAGGGTGCTGTGCACGAGCCTGCTCCCCTTGCACATGCCCAAGCGTGGGCTTCATGCAAGGGTCCTGCAGGAAGGGACAGAGCCCGGAGACAGGCTGGAGGTGGGCTGGAGTTGAAAAACCCTTTGTTGTCTTGTACGAAGGGGACTGACTCACTGCTCTCCTGTGCTGTCATAAGCAGATGGATGATTTAATCACCTAGCAACCAAAATAACGTCAGGTGAGGAGCGCTACCCCAGCCGCTCTCAGCCCATAGCCCCTCCATCAGCCTGGTGGCAGGGGCCAGGCAACCTCCAGCCACTCCCCAGTCCTCGGGCTGCCCTGGGCTGGGGCTGGCAGGGAGCCCTCTCCTGTGTGCCCCACCACAGCGCAGTGCAGGGCTCTGCCATGCAACGCACAGGCAACTGGCAGCCCAACAGAAGAGGCTCCCAAAGCCATGGCTGGAGTGGGGTGCACGGGGCCATGAGGGGAGCCCCCAAGGCCAGCTCCTGGGAAGGCTGAACATCCTGCCAGCATCCACAGAGTGGCCAAACCTCCAGCACTATTTCAGCAGGTTTCTGGCTATCTGGAGCATCCAGAGGTCCCTTATGAGAAGAGGGTGGCTGGTGATGGCTGGGATCCACGAACTTGTCAGGACCCCCTTGTCTGCATGCACTGCTCCAGCGTCAACCCTGAGCACCTTTGGCTCCTGCCAGGTCCTCTTGCCTGGCACCTTCAAAGGATGAGAATAACCCTAGGAGCCAGTGTGTTCCTTCAGCTTCTTCTGTTAAGGACAGGGAGGTATTTGCCTCCCCTGCCCATGTTCATGGCATAGACCTGATGCTGTCACCCCTGTTCTGAGATGTCAGGTACCTCCTGATGGCTCCAGCCAGGCTTTTGGCATGAGCCATTCACTACAACCCATCCTGGCCCAAGCTGGGGCTGCAGGTGGCAAGATCTCATGGAGCAGATTCTGAGCTGAGAGGGATGACAAGTGCTGGGCAGGGAGAGGGCTGCCACAGCCTGACCTGGTGAGGCTCAGAGGTGGACACGGACATGTGGCTACTGGCACCACGCGCAAGGTGAGGACGCATCCGCTCAGGCTATGAGCACCATCTTCCTTGTGCGTTCACACTGCAGGACTGCCCAGGATTCTTTCCCTGAGTACCTGATGCTTGGACCTCTGTGTCAATGTGAGATTGCTCCCAGTCCTGGGCTGGAGGGTGGGATGGGGCAAGGTTGCTTGATGAGATGCTGACCTAGTCCATCTTCCTCCCTCCAAAACAGCCAGCAAATGTCCAGACTGGGGATTGGGTTGTGCCTCACTGCCTCCTGGACGTGGAGATGTGAGTGATGGGGAGCAGTTACTCCCCTCCTCCAGATGATAGGCCCGAAGGATGCGAGGCCACCATGGCACCTGGGTTAGGGACAGGCTGGCACCAGCATTGCAGCTGCCAGAGGCCATGTAAATAGGGCACTCTGTCTCCCAGATCCTCTTTGTGGGACAGAGCTGATAAAATTAGCCGATACACCCTGTTCTGCGCAGCACGCTGAGGAGGTCTTCGTGCCACCACGGCCCAGGGGAGCCAGGCAGCCCTACTTCGGTGCCTGCTTGTCCCATTGAAGGTGAGCCACTTCCAGGCGACGAGTCCCAGCCAGTTTGCTCCCTGTGCTACTCCAAGAAGTTGCGGGTCTAGGCAACCATGTCCTCTCTCCTCTGCTTTGGGGCTTGGTGTCTTTGGTAGACTCTGCTGACTTACGAGAGAGGCTGATGAGGTGATGCTGGCTGGAGCTGAGCACAGATCAGCACCTACACAGCTCTACACAGGCTGATCCAAACCCCTGTGGGTGAACGAGGAAGGGTTCTGTATGTCATTATTTCACATCCCAAACAACATCTGCCTTGCCCCTGGAGTTCCATGTCCCTGAAAATATGCATGCAGCCATTCGGGGGTAGCTCCAGAAGTGCAGACTCCTGGTAGCATGTGCTCCTGTCCGAGTCTGATTGGGATCTGTGAGTGCTCCCCATGGAGCTTGGTCTGGGAGCATCCCTTGTGTTACCTCTGCCACAGTCTGCCTCAGAAACAGCCGAAGTCTCTACAAACCCAGGCAAATTTCAGACAGAGAAAAGGGTTTTGAATCCTGTTTCCACAAGTACATGTTTATCCTGGTCTACTGGTTGACACTGGAGAAGTAAAGCTGCTTTAACCTCCCTGTCTTAGAGGGGTGCAAAGGGTTGTTTACATATGTCAGATGAGGTGCTCAGCTCTTCAGGCTGCTCTCCCCAGGAGTCAGGCCCGGTCTCCTGTATGAGGACAGATTTATTAACTCGCTCACTCAGAAGCAGTCTCCACACAGCATCACTGCCTGCTTCTCTAGCAGGTCAGCCATGGCTCCTGGGTCACTCTGGGGGGACAGCTGTGTGACCCCGTGCACAGAAGACAAGCTGTGCACCAACTGCCGCAGTGCTGCCCATCCCATCCCATCCCATCCCATCCCATCCCATCCCATCCCACCCCCTCTGGGGTGCAGGTGCAGAGCTGTGGGCAGATCCAGAGCTGGGATGGAGACTGACAGGACTCTGGCTGAAGGGTCAGGAGCAGACAGGGGCCGATTCTGCTCATCCCTGCAAACTTCTGCAGCCTCTCCATGGAGATGTTTCAGCTGCACTGGGGAGGATCACAGCAGTCTCTCTCTCTCCAGACATGCTACATACAACAGTGACTGACTGTCCTGAGCAGGGCTTTGTCCCCCTCCCACCAGAGAACATTTGCCTCAATTTGATGTCTGGGCTCAGGCCTGGTGGGAGAGAAGCAGTCCCACTGCCAACAGCTCTAGCAGACAATGTGGGCCACAACCACAGCTGCTGTGCATGTCACCACCAAGCCTGGGAGGACATAACCAGTGGGAGAAAAGAGGAGTGACAAGGGCAGTTGTTTTGATGTTTCCCCCCAGGCAAGGAAATGACCCCATGAGGGGAATAATGGGACTTTTTTCCATGAGAAGAAGTCACAGCACATTGTGGCCTTCAGGGAACCTCAGGCTGGTGCAAGGAGGGGCCCTCACTCACCTCTGGCCCTGGGAGGTGCGGTGCTGGCAGAGTGCCTTGGGTGAGCCAGGTGCAGGCAGGGACTTCCTGCCTCGGTGCTGGCACAGGGACATGTCTGAGCATGGCTTGTAGCAACCCTCGATGGGGCCCCAGAGCAGAAGGGACAATAGGAAACACCAGAATTTCCCCTGCCCCACCAAGCTGAGCAAAGCAGGGGTGGGAGTGGGGCTGGATGCTGCTGGTGGCTTCCATGGTGCGTGGTCTGGCCATGTACTTCCCTCAGGATGGACAGGGCTGGAGGGAAAAGGCGTATTTGATTGGAGAGCCAAACTGGTCAGAGACCCAGCCTGGGAAACCTGTCAAGGGGGTCCCAGTGCTCCACAACATGCAGGCAGTGGGTGTGTGCAGGCCCGCTAAGGAGGCCCCCTGGCCCCATCCCTCCCTGATGCTCAGTGCAGTCACTGGCCCAGCACAAAACCTGCAGAGACCCAGCGTGCATCACCTGTGTGAAAAAGAATGTCATTTTCATTGCCAGTGCCATTCCTGGTCTTCCCTCTTCCCGCAGATGTGAGAGGATGGCTTTTTGGTCAGCTTCATGTGTTTGTGTAGAGTGGCTCTGTCCTTTCCTCCAGGCAAGGCAGGCCGGCCTGGCCAAGGCACTGCTCCCCAGGGCACCCCGCTGTCTTCTGGCACCTTCACTTCAGCAGCAGATACAGGGGAATTCACAGGAGTTAGAATAAGGAGGGAGGAAAAAGCCCAAACCAGTGGGTTTCAGGAGTGTTATCCTGTATCTGAAGCAGGCTGTGACTCTCCTGTTCCCCTTAGTGATGGGAAAGACCAAGCCTGGGAAGGAGTCAGTAAGTCTAACCCAGGCCACCCAGACCCTGCTCCATCAGTAACTGGAAGCATCATAGAAAAGAACCTCTGCTGGCGAAGAAGACAAGGTCCTCCTGGTGGATGGAGCCCAGATGGTCTGATGGAGAGGTGCATCCTTCCCTGAAAAAAATCTGACTGAGATTATTGGATTTCAATGAGAAGGATAAGACCCAAAGACTGCTGAGCAGAGCAGGGGTGAGGCATGCTCTTCCCCAGGCTTCCACATGGCAGGATGAGGACCGGCAAAGACCACCTGCAAGGGAGCATGGCAGAGAGCTGGAAGAGCCGAATACCACTGTTACTCAGTCTAGTAATACCTTAAACTGTCCAGCTTCATCTCTGCAGAGAAGCTGCCTCTCTGGGTGTTGGGGCTCTCACCCAGATGCTGCACGCTCAGAAGCGAGATGGTCTCCCATCAGCAAGAGAAGGGGACAGGCCGTGCAGGGTAGGAGACCTTCCTGGGTCACCACCAGGCTGGGCCTTGGATCAAGTCCCATCAGGGTCATACTGGGGTGGAGGGGAGGAGTACATCTGCCTTTGTGCCTTGAGCGTGTGGGTAATGCTTTTGAGGTCTGTATCTCTCCTATGGCAAGTCTTTGCATGCAGCTTGGAGCCCTTCTGGAGGTAGTTGAGGTGGTGGTTATGTACTCATCAGTGGTTTGGGTTTTAGAAGGAGTGTGATGCTGGGGAGTGTGAGTCAGCACTGTTGGGCACACCATCCTTTGGATGGCTTTTGGGAAGGCAAAAGCTGTAGAGCAGCTCTTGAGATGGTCCTGGACTCACCTGATGTACTATTTGCCCTGGAGCAAGGAGCCCAGGAGAAAGGAGCCAAGTCCCATAAGGATCTACATAGGAAAGGATCTACATAGGACTACAAGACCCTGAGTCTACATAGAGTCTACATAGGACTCTAAGACCCTGACTAGGGACAGCAAGGGCTCCTGTTGGGGCAAGACCATCTCCACTGTACCTCTTTGTCTAAGAGCTGTGTCTGGACTCCAGACACTGTCTAGAGGAAGTCTTCGGAGAAGTCTCCACACACATGATGGGTATCACCCAAGACACGTGCATGAGTGCAGCTTCAAGCCCTGACTTTGGCCTCGGGGCTGGAGTTGTCCTCTCTGGGGTGCAGTCAGGCCTGGCTGCACACACAAGGACTGTGTTGCTCCACGGCCCTCAGGGCATCCCAGCAAAGTGCAGAGGGGCCAGGCTGGGCTTTCCTCTTGCAGTCCTTCCCCAGTCAGAGCTGCTACCGCCCTGCAACGTGCAGCCATGTGGAGAAGGAGACAAGGGGGGAGCTCCAGGGAAGGCAGAAACAGCCTGCAGCGCTTGCTGTGCCCCTGCGGAACTTGGCAGCAGGAGGGCAGGAGGGTCTGTGTCCTCCTAGGGACAGCACAGGTGGCTCCAGCCTGGCACCAGGCTGCCCTTCTCTCAGAGCAGTGTGAAGATTCAATTTGTCTCCCCTGCCTTACATTGGCCCCACTAAGCAGGTTTTAATTTTGTTAAATAAATATAAAGTAATGGCAGTGGGGATAGGAGCCAAATGGCCTGGAGACATCCTGGAGAGCCAGATGAGATCTGCAGCAAGGCAGGGCTCCCTGCAGGAGCTGGGCATCCAGCAGAGCCTCCCAGGGAGGGAGGGAGCGGGACTAGTGGGGCGGGCCTGGGTTTGCTGGCATGGAGCAGATGCAGCTCCATGCTGCTGTGTGCTTGCAGCACCTCCCTGCCTTCAGAGCAATTTCTATATGGCTGCTAAGCATCACTGTCAGAAGCATGCTCATCTTCCACTCCTAATTAGTGGATCAGACAGTAATTCGTAATCCTTTTGAATAGGACTATCTTAGCATCTAGCACTGGAGCCTGGGAATGACATGGGGGAGGGCAGAACAGAACAGAGCAGAGGTTGATCCAGCAGGCAGGGCTGAGAGGAGTGGAAAGCAGAAGGGCTTTCTTCAGCCCCCTTGGTGTGCACAAGTATCACTGCCTCCTGCTTCTGTGGTCCAATGCACCTTCCTCTTCCTTCTCTCCTCTCCAGAGTTTTGGCATTTTCATTTTTCTCTGTGTGAAGTAATCAGCATGGCAGTCCTGGCGGGCTCACCACTCAGCTCCTGCTCCCCATCGAGGCTGGTGGGGCTGCAGGGAAGTGCACCCATCAGGAGCTGGAGCCCCGCACCCATGGCCAGGCAGCTGGTCACAGCCGTGCCAGGACAAGGAAGGCCCCCCAGTGCAAACCTGCTCCTGTGGGGCTGGGAGCAGGTCTGGCCTTTCTTGTGCTGGTTTGCATTTTGCATTTTCAAGGGTGAGGATAAGATGGCACCTGGGAGAAGAAGAAGCAGCAGCCAACAAGCTGAAAAATAAGATGCAAAGAGTCTGAGCTCACAGGGGCTTGGGAGAAGGTATGAGGGCAGTGTGTGGATCTGTCGTAGATGGGCAGCAGGTGATGGCCCCGGGCCAGCATGGAGACGGGTTGGACTGGCAGCAAAGTGCAGCAAATGAAGAAGAGGCTTGGTGTGATGGCCACAGCCAGTCCCAAGTGTTAACAGCTCTGTGTGGCCTTACTCATGCTCCAGGGGGTCAGAAGAGGTTGGGATGGCAATGGAGGCTCACAACGGGAGTGCAGCAGTTTCTGTGCATGTGCTAGAGCAGCGGAGGGGAGGGCAGTTGTGCTGGAAGTGGGGCTGGGCCAGGGACGTCTGCAGGCATGGGGTGACAGCTGGTGTAGAGCTCACGGGAAGCTCTGGGTGACAGCGGTGGTAGGCAGGAGTGGGGCTTTGTGTAGGCTGAGGGGGCCAAGGAGTAGTCTTGCTGTGCTGCATGCAGCGCTGACCACATTATGGGTGGCACTGAGCAACTCCTTGCTGTTGGTTGGTGTCTTTAGCATCAATTAATCTGGTAAAAGCTTATCTGTCCTGAATGCATTAACCTTTATAAATGACTTAATGTAAGGTACAACCACAAAGAAGGGGAAGGGTCATGGGGGTGGTGCAGATGCAATCAAGTTGTCACCTTGGGCCCCAGTGGCATGAAGATCCTGGCCCCAGGGGCCACAGCCTTGAGGGGCAGGTGCCTGGGGGGCAGACGGGGGAGGGAGAAGGGGGAACAGAGCCGTCCCAGGTCATGTAGCAGAGATCTTGCTAGACGAAAACAGCTACTACCAGTGACTTCAAGGAACACCGCTTCCCTACTGCATTTCTACAGCCTTTAGAAGAAAGTGTTTATAATAGCATCAGTGACTCACTGAGCGCTCTTTACTCACCAGTTAATGACTGAGCAGAGTTCCAGTGCTCTTAGTGATTTTGGCTTAAATAAACTCAATCCTTCTTTCAGATTTCCAATAGTATGTGAGAGTGGTCTTGGGCATTCAGAGAGGGCAGGAGATAAGCACACAGAAAAGGAGAGCATCTTCTTACTCCAGTGTCAGCACCCCCGCTCCTGTGATGTTGAGGGTCTGCATCAGAGCTAGAGGCAAAAGGAAAAGAAAGTGATTTGGCAGGAAGGCCAGGCAGTCTCGTATGTAGAGACTTCAGAAGTCACACGTTCTGGTTTTGGTGTTCATCCTTGCAAATAGGTTTTATTCACCTCCCCAGCCATCCTCCATGCATCTCCACCCAGAGGCAGCTGCCCACATTTGTGGAGAGGGTGGTGAGAGCCACCCCATCCCCAGTCCTTCCGTCTTGGCTGGGGCACTGGCCCTGCACAGTTTCCTCCCTACTCCCTTTGGAAAAGAGCACAGAAACTTTGGCACAGACACCTGATTCCCAGAGGAGCCAGAGAAGATGTCTGTGGGAAGGAGCGAGCACTGTGGCTGGATCTGGGGAGCCTCAGGAGCAGCCTGTGCTCACTGTGGTCTCTGGTCTTAGGTCAAGCAATAAGTCTATGGGGGACAGTCAGCTTTGGGGGTGAACAAGAAGTTCCCAGAAGACAAACGTCAAGCCAGCCTGGCTACAAGTGGTATGGAAAGGAGCAAAGCAGGGGCACAGGGCCACCGTGCAACACAAGATCCCTGCGCACCAGCATAGCCTGGCTCCAGAGAGGGACAGGCTCTGGCTTTCTGGGAGGGAATGTGCTCTGCAGAGATGTCCAAGCTCCTTGGGACATGTTGCTGCCCCAGGGAACTGCTGGTGCCATTCAGTGTGTGCTGACTGCAGGGGTCCCAGCCTGTTCCTCTGGCACCGGGGGTACCACAGGGAGCCTGTCCACTGCATGCCAGCCAGCATGGTGCCAGTGAACTTCCTTGTGCCATGACTGCTGGCTGCTCCTGCACCCACCTCGTGCTGCTGGGCTCTCGCCCCCGGCCTGCCACACTGCGCTACCAAAGCAGTGAATCATGAAGGCAGGGTGAGCAAGTGCTTGCAGGTAATCGCAAACCTGTCATCACTGTCGTGGGCTTTGCCCTCCAACCTGCCATGCTTGTCATGCTCTTCAGGTCTGGTGGCCCCAGGCACACCAGAGTCAAACCCTCCCCAGGTCCTCTCCTCTTGGTGCAGCTCGGAATAAAGCCACTCTGCATGAAGTGGCAGCACTGACATCAGCAGTGGCACTGATGAGATAAACCACAGGAATGGTGCAGTCAAAACTCTTTCCCCTTGTGTGCCTGCAGCACACACAGATCCAGTTCGTGGAGGACAGGGCTTAGATGGATGCAAGGGCTGCTCTTCCCTGCCACACACTCGCCTGGCCTGTTGTGAAGTCAGGATGTGAAGATGAAAATAAGACTGATGCTCAAGTGCCTGGGATGGGGAGGGGACCCCTGGGAAAGGAGATGGTGAGGGTGAGCTCTGCACTGAGACCGAGAGCCAAGGAAAGGGTCCAGTGTCTGCAAATAAACTTTGTTCCCATCCAGACCTCCTCCTGGGGTGGTTCCTGCCTATGACAGCCCCAAACTGTGCCCTGAACCCAGCCAAGGACTGTGCTGAGGAGTGGATGGGACCCTGGGGCTTTGGAGGTTTCCTGGAGGCTGGCAGCTGGCCACGGGGCTGGAGAGGGCTCACACTGTATCCTAACCAGGCATGTGCCAGTTCGTATGGACCAAGGAAACCCTTCCTTGGCCAGAGGACTGAGGAAGAAGGAACAGTGTGGGGGCTCAGGGGGCCTTTTCAGACACCTGCCCCAGGGAGCAGCTCCTCAGGAGCCACTGCCTCGGGCCGAGCACAGCTCACGCTTAGGGCTCTGCCTGGTGGGGACGTGGGGTGCAGGGCTGCATTCCTGCAGATCCAAACTGTTTCCAAACTGCTTTTGACAAAACCGCATGCTTTGGGCTGCTTATTCTGCTGTAACGGGGTCCTTTGTGGCTGCCCTGCAGCCTCTCTGGGCTGCGAGGTGTCATCTCTTCCATGTGCTGGGACCTGCCCTGTACGTCCCCGGGGCGCCTGGGTCCCCTGGGGACAGCAGGCTGTCCCATCCGCCCCCAGCCCCCAGCGCCGGGTCACGGAGCCCACCTGAGCCATCAGCCACAGCTCTGCATGTGTGTGAAGGATGGGGAGATTGTCTCAAACCTTTGCACCAGGAAGGGGAGAAACATAAATATTTATAGAAGAGATAAGTGGATTAAAGAATTCATTTCAAGATTTTTTTTCCTTGCTTTTCCTTTTTCTCTCAAAATTACCAAATCTGAGCCAGAGAGCTCGCTGTTTGCATTTGTCATACATAAACACGATGTTACATCTATACGTTATCTTGACATCAAAGGGAAAGTGTGACATTTTTCTGGCTGTGCAAGCAAGGAAGGACACTGCCTGCTTTTGGGAGAGAAGCAGTTATTAACAAAGAGTTAAAAGACAGCTCCTGGAAAGGAGAATGAGAAATAAGGAAGGAGAGCATAGAACTGGGAACGACAGCCAGGAGCTGCAAAAGTAAATTTTCTCCTGGCCTTTTCATCTTCCCTCTCTATTAAAGCAGGGTGACAGAGAGTCTCTCAAGGCACTCACTGAGTTATTATTTTAAAGAAAAGGAAGCTGCAAATGTGGTAACAGCAGAGAGTTGGGGGATTCTGTCTGAGGAGGAGACCAAAGGAAACCTGTCTGCACGCAAGGCATGACTACAGTGAGGTGCGAGGTTAGGCCAACGCAGCCATGTCACGCAGCAGGCCCAGCCAGGGGGACGCTGCGCACCTCATGCTGGTGACAGTTGTGTCACTGGGCCCCAGTCACAGAGATGGTGCAAGGCCCTCATCCTGGGCAGGGCACTGATCCTGCCCTGCCGGCAGGCTTTGGGCAGGTCCCAGAGGCCAGCTGGTCCCAGGGTGACTGTGGTGTCCGCATGTGTTGCCCCTTGTAGGGCTGCGTGTCAGGCAGCTGGGCTGGGCAGTCCAGGAACCCAGTGCTTGAGCGCCCATCTGCTTTCAAACAAGAGAGCAGAAGAATTGCTTAAATCCTTTTCCTTCTTTCATACAACTTTGACATGAATGTTTTCAACTTCCACGAGGCCTGCATCAAACCAGACTTGTGGCAAAGAGGCAGGTCTGGGCCCAGCTCCCCCAGGGCTGGTGAGCCAGTGCATGAGGACAAGGGGTTAATGGCAGACACACACCCAGCTACAGTGGGGGATGCAGAAAAACCCATTTGAGCACAAACAGTGCATGCATGGGCAGCTGTATGCTTGGTGCAAGAAATGTGCCTTGCCCCAGAGGATGTTTCCCCAGCCCACCCGTGCTGTGCACTGCCAAAGCAGTGCAGCTGGCAGGAGCAAAGCGCTCTCAAGGCAGAAGGGGCAATTCCCAAAGTTCCCAAAGCTGCCCTGTCAGCCCCAGCCCTCTCCTCCTGTCACAGCTGATGCCTGGCTCCTCACCTGCACGCCCTGCACTCGCTGAGCCCTCTCCATGCTGGAGACATCCTCTCCAGGCCAGCTGAGCCGCTGACAGGCAGCTGGGTGCCAGGGGGAGCCACCCGCCTCCAGCCCCTCAGCTGCTGCCCATGCAGCCCCCACAGCTTGTTGGGTGGCAGCTGGCCCCTGTCCCGTAGGAGTCTACTGGCCATGGGGCTCCGTGCTGCTCCAGCAGTGCTGGGTACTTGACAGAGCAATCACTCCTGATGCGGAGAGCTGCAGAGCCACCATCTTTCTGCTCCATCTGCCCCAAGGCTGTGGTCTGGGTAGCCAGGAAGAAACGCAGGACCGTGGCTGCTGCTGCCCAGCTGGGTTGTTTCCTAAAGGACCCCACATTCAGCCCTTGCTCTTCCCTGCTGGTCTCCACATCAAAGCAGTGTGGCTGAGCGCCCCTCTTCTCTGTGCACCCGCTGGGAATGCAAACAAACCCAGGGCTGCAAGGAATCTGGGTATGAAATACAGTCAGGAAGAAAACTTGCAAGCCTGAGGCCAAGGGTAAGCCCCCGCGTGGAGTTTCTGCGGAAGCAGCTGTGTCCCACCCAGCAAGCAGCACGGCCAGCTTGCAGCATTTCTGTGGAGGTGCTGGCAAATGGAGAGCAGCAAAGCAGGCAGGCAGGGTGTGCACGTTGTCCCTCCTGCTGGAGCTTCTCGTCTGCCTCTAGGGGAATCTGGAAGGCAAAAAGGCTCCCGCTGTCCTTGGAGTAGCCAAGGTCATTCCTGGGAGCCAGAGCAGATGCCAGATATCCCGTGGCTCATGCCCACAGCACCGCACGGCAATTAGCTGGAAAGATGGTCAAGCAACATGGGCAATGGGCAAGGAAAGAGGGAAGACCACAGGGCAGTGCCCACACAGGGGCAGAAAAGGAAGGTCTTCTCTTCATGAGGGGCCTTCACAGTCAAGTTTTCAGACCCTGGAGGTATGGGAGGACTATGCGGGATGAGGACTTGGGCTTTCTGAGCTGCCCAAACAGCATCTTGGTTCTGCACCAGGGTAGCATGGTCTCCCCATGGGGCCTCTGCGGCGCCCCCAGACGTCCCTCCCCAGTCCTCCATGGACAGATTGTGTTTGTTTCAGCTCAGCGCGCTCATTAGATTAAAGTGGAAGAGTCGATCTGATCAAACTTGGAAACACAAAAATAAACGTGCTGGGTTCAGCAGATGGAGGGAACAGTCTGGCAAGTCGGGCGAGCCACGGCAGTGCCCCGCAGCAAACACAGCAGCTGCGTCGCAGCAGGCCCCTCAGACACATCTTCCCCACACTGGTATGCACAGTTCTGGCCCAGCGAGATCCCAGCTGTGGCCTCAGAAGGGGGCTGTGGGTGATGGGGCATGCGCTGGGGGATGTCTGGGCCCAGTGCAGGCATGAGGTTTTTCCTCCAGCACTCGCAGCTGCATGCTGTGGAGGGGTTCTGACTCACACCTTTCTTTTCCCTGTTTTGCTGTCCCACCACTTTGCTTCTCCTGAGCCCCCTTGGCCATGCATGAGCCCAGGACACTGCTGCTGCTGCCCCCAGGTAGCCTGGACTGGGGATCCCAGGACACCCGCCACTCCCACAAGCATTTACCAGGGGCACAGATTTGCTGTGTGCTTCCATCGTAAACTGCAGCAGTGCAAACAATTATTCTTGATCTCAAAGGACTGTGCTGGGAACAGAGATGAATGAACCTATGTGCTATAGTACAGCTGCCAGATGAACATTTTATGGGGTGTTTACTTTGCTGTGCGATGCTGAAGTACCTCTGGAGTTCAGGCACTGCTGAAATACATCTCCTCTGTACGTTCCAGCTCATTAACACCCATATCCAGCCAGGCCCACAAAAGGAGCAGCGATGCCTCTCCTCTGGGGACCTGATGCATGCTGTCTTAGCAGAGAAAGCCCCCTCCAGCAGGGCAGAGAAGTCAGGGGGAGTCTTGCCCTCAAGCCCTGCCCTCGTCCTTTCCTAGATCTCACCTCCAGGCTGGTGGCACTAAGAGCCCTCCTGGGAGTGTCCTGCCCTGCATTCCCATGAACTCCCCAGCACTGAGGGGGTGACTACGCAACCAAGGGCTCAGCCAGCAGAAGGGAAACTGCTTCTGCTGGAGACATCTCTGATCTGTCTCAGCTGGGATATTCCCCTATATTTTGCCCCTTAAGTTTGGAGTCGCCTGACCCCCAGTCACCTCCCTCCTCCCCCAGCCCAGTGAGGGCTGCTTGTACCTGGACCTTCTCCTTAGTTAAACCCCTGATAGGTTTTGCCCGAATGGGGGAGCTCCCACTGCCTTGTGCCTGGGGGTGATGAGTGTATCTCCTCAGTGTGCACAGTGGAGATCTGCCCAGAGTGGAGACACTGGCTGCTCCAGCGTGACTGTCCTAGAAAGTAGGTCCTGCTCTATTTGCATGCTAGAGGACCAGGCTCCAAAACTGATACTACAGTACGGATTTTACATCCTTTTTGGTGGCTTTGAGCTGCATTTAAGAGAGAGCTCCTGGCAGCAGTGATCCCAGCAGCTCTACTCAGTGGCTGGATCATGATCTGGTAGTTCTCTGTTGAGTGCATCTTGCTGCCCAGAGTGTGCTGCTGATGAAGCAGAGTGGTTTTTGGGGAATGGCTCTGCACAGACCACGTACCTTCTTATCCAGATCTCCCATCCCTCTGACATGGATGCTCTTGGGGCTGCTCTGGGTCACAGCCAGCTTGTGTGCTGGATAATGAGGCTGAAAGTGTGGGAGCTGGGAGATGCAAACTCTATTCCTGGGTCTTCTGTTTGCTCCCTTATATCTCCTGGGCAAGTCATTACTCCTCTGTGCCTCGTGATACCTAATTGCAAGACAGTTGTAAGGATCATGAGACATACTGGGGAAGGTGTTGTGCAGTGGTGGGAGCTGTAGCATGGTGGAGCATTTACAGCAGAAGCAATACAACCCGTCTCTGCAGAGTGGTGGGACAACCTGGGCCAGCCTAATGCCATTGGCTCCAACCTACTGGGAAATGATGGGGCTGGGATGAATACCTCTCCTTGAGCTTCTCTGGGAAACCTCCTCCCTATTGGCAAATACTTCTGGGTTTGAGACCCCCTCGTGGGTCTGCAAATACTTGGGGTTATCCAGGACATTGAAGCAAACTGTTTTTTAAAGAAAAGCAAGACTGCAGGGCAGAACTATACTTTGCGTTGTAGCAGGTGGCCTGCTTGGGATCAGGCAATCACATCTGCTTGCAGTTTCAGCTGGGTTATAGAGTCGATAGAGAATGAAATTACTTGGGAGACAGCTGGACAGGAGGACTCTGATTATTGCTTGGTACTGAGGGAACAAGAATTGAAAGCTCTAGGAGGTTGCCTCGATCCTGACAAAAATGGAGGTGAAGCATGGGGAGACTCATCCCTGGGCTGTGCCAGGAGGGTGTGGAGGTGCTGTGGAGGTGGCCAGGTGCTAGGCAGGGAGGCTGGAACAGCAGTTTGCATTTTCTAATGGGCCTGGGGGCAAATAACTGCAGTGTTGAAGGTAGGAGGTGGAAAGTCACAATGCTGGGGGAGAGGGAGCTGTGACCTCCCCTGTCTGCCCATACCACCACAGGCAGAACCCCAGTGCTCTGTTGTTAGCAAGTCTGATCACTTGTCAGTCTGCTTATGCATCAGTTGTTGGCACCACTCACCTGGACCACTCAACACCCCCTGCCCCATGGATGGGACTTATCTCCAGGCTGCTGAGCAGTCTGACTGCTGGCCACAGCTCCTCTTTGCAGGGGTGGCCTCTGTCTGCTGTATCCTGGAGCAAAGAGGGGAGTTTTGAACTCTCTTCTGTCTTGTTAACTCAATTTGTATTTTTATATACAAATGTCTTTCTCTCCCCTTGCCAAGAAAGCTGTCTGATCAGCAACAATTAACAAAGCAAACTGCAGTGATGACTTTTATAGTGTGTTCTGTGTGGCCTTGCTGAATGTCCTCAAGAAGAAGATGCCAGAAGTTTGGGAATTTCTGCTGTGCAAAGGCAGGGCCAGGACGTGACCATGCGCAGAAGGAGGTGTGCAGGAGGGGCTGTGCTGGGCAGGCAGTCCTGGTCACTGGTCTCCCTTGGCCTCACGCTGCTGAACTGTGCCTGGGGCAGGCCTCCATAAGCGTAGCATCTGCAGGCATCCTAACGTCAGCTGGAGGATGCAGGACCAGCACTGGCTGCAGGGTCTCTCACCAAGACTGGGAAATGTAGAACTCATCAGGGACTGTACCTCCTGAGCTGCATAGGTCCTGCAGGCACCTGTGGTGCCCCAGGCGCTTTCAGTGGTTTGATCTCAGCTCTCCCTGTCTTGCTGCTGTTCAAGAATACATCCAGGAAAATGTTGGACTGCTTTTCCATCCATCATTGATGATTCTCTTTTCATTTGCTTTTTGGGCTTCACCTTTCTAATCCAGCTGTCTCTTGCCTTACAAATGTTCTTTCCTCAATTACTTATACCAAGCTGCAGGGCTGTTTCAGTTCGTCTCAGGAGCACGATGATGCTTTGCTGTCCTGCAGGCACAAGCCTAGTGTGGGAGCAGATTGCCCACCTCTGCCTTCATCAGAGGCTTCATCATTATTCCCTCCCTCCCAAGAAGTGCAGATGCAGGGTTATGTCTCAAGGCAAAAGGAAGAAAAGGTGCCTGGCTTTTTCAGAGGAGCAAGCGGCTTATGTCTGTTCTGCTGCAGCAGCTGTTGAGCTCCTGTATGGCCCACAGGGCACATGTTGGGGTTAGAAGTCACCCGGGTGATGGTGGCTATGGGTGAATACCAATAAAGGAGGAGCAGGCAGAAGAAGGACTTCCCAGAGGAGGGAATCCAGTCCCAGCTTGGAGCTGAACTGCAGTCAGTGCTGGGAGGTGCCAGATGCCCTTACAGAAAGGAGGGACTATGGGGAGAGATCCCTCCCAACTCCAAGATGGGGAGGGATGATGGGGACTGTGCCATCCTTGTTCCCACTTGGGATTTCAGGATGCTGGTATGAAATATGAGCTTTATGAGCAATCCTGACTCCTTTGCCTCACCGTCCTTAGAACTCCTCTACCTCCTGCACTGAGGTGGCTACAGGCATGAAAACACAGGTCTTGTCTTTCTAGCCAGCTCTGATGTGCAACTTCCCAGACAGGGGACCAGTTCAGGCCATTCCTGCACCAAGGCTGCTTTATCCCCACTTCTTAATGCTCTTATCTTGAAGGCTCTGCTCAGATTAGAGCCCAGGCAGTCAGTCCCCTCCCTAGATTTTTTGCAATGAAGTTTTCTTCCTTTAAGCCGATGAGAGCATAAGCTGCTCTTTTCAAAGTGCACGGGGAAGACAGATGTACGTGTCACTGGTATGGTGAACTAGGCTGACTGAGGGCAGAGGGAAGGTGCCCTGTGCTTCAGCTTGGTGGCACATGTGCCTTTTCACAGCTTGAACCCCATTTCTCCTCCAGGCCTCTGGGAGCAGCTGTGTAATGCCCAAGTACACCAGCAGTCATAAAGGCTAAAGGTTCGCTTGGGAGCAGGATGAGTTGTTCAACAGATGAGTTTGTTGACCTTCCTGGACACCTTCATAAAGCTAAATCCCAATTTTGGTCTCAGACAGCCATGGAGGTCCTATAATCAGGGGAATGGTGCTGGCCATTTCAGTGGGAACCCAAGGGTGGAAACCTCAGCAGGTGTTTAGGTGATATCTGAGGACATGGCCTTAGCTGTGTGACTGTCACCTAGCCATGGTGGGCTATTTTTTCTCAGTGATCTCGTGAGTCCATGGCCATACGTGGAGCAGGGCTGGAGAAGCAGAAGACTCTCATCCCTGCCAAGTTCTTTCCTTGCCTCTGCCTCTTGCTCTGCTGAAGGGCCAGGAGCTGAGATCGCTTCTCTGCCCGGCTGATTCCCTGTGAGGCTTCTCACAGCCCATGCGATGAGTGTCCCATGGGTCGTCTCTGCTCAGTGTGTTCCCAGGAAAGGCAGGGGCCCATAGGGAGCCAGGGTGGGTGATGGAGAGGAGTCTCTGGGTATGGGTGTGCTCTGAACCTGATGGGCAATGATACTTCTTCGGTCTGATTGCTGTGCAGCAGGAGTGTTTCTGCTGGACGCCTCTGTCTCTGTGTGGGCCTCAAGGGACAGGGGGTGTGGGAAGGCTCGGGAAGATGGTTCTCTTGCAGTGGGGAAGGGACTGGAGTTAATCCATGCCTTCCTGAACTTATAGCTGTCTTTGCCCTCCTCAGCCCAAGGAGCATTGTCAAACAGCTGCCACCCGGCTCTGCCTGCCCCGCAGCCAACGCATGGACCAGCAACATCCTCCAGCTCATGCATGACAGCAGTGTCCTGGCAGAAGAGGCACCTCAGAGAGCAACGTTTAGACTGTGAGTGCTCTGGGCACCATGGGCAGTGCAGGACCATGGGGTCATGATCCTGCTCCTGCATGGAGTGTCCTTGGGGTGAAAGGCAAGAGGAGCCTGTGGGTCTGGGGAAGCTGTGGGGTTCTCCTTTCTCATGGGGACGGTCCAGCATGCAGAGCTGAGCTGATGTGAGGTGTGGGCATGGCCTCAGTAGCCTGGGGTGAGCAGATAACTTGGACATAGGGTGGCTCATGGACTCTGTTACCGATTGGGTGGGGGAGCAGGAAGAGCTGTGATGGGAGTCTGCTCTGGGTGATGCCTGGGAGGCTGGAGCACAGCTGGAGCAATGCCAGAGTATGGGAGCTTCCAGAGAGAGGGCCAGAGCCCATGGGGGTGAGGCAAGGCATGGGCCAAGGGGCAAGGAGACCCAGGAGGCCTCTGTGTCCCCCACACGCAGGTGCAGTGGGGGTTTGATCCTCTCCAGCAAGCCAGAGCAGGAGGTTGTTGCAAGGAAAGGCTGAGATTGCCTTCAAGCCGCTGCTTTGCCATGTGGAACAAGCTCTGTACGTCTGTGCATGGATGCAAAGCCAGGTACCACTGCATATTTTCTGAGAAAGATTGTCCAATTCTGCAGCCCTCTCAAACACATGGAAAGCCTGTATTTCTCCCCCATGGAGAGAGATGAACTTGTGCCAAGGACAGGGCTCTGGATTCAAGGAGTGTTGTCACAGCTGCTGGGGTCCATTGGGAAGGAACTTGTTCTGGAAGCAGCAGACACTTGAGAGGTGGTAAATAGGCAGGTATGGAGGAATTAATCACATGCCTCTCCTGCATCAGGAGCAATGTCTTGCCGTGTTCTGGGATGTGACACCAGCAGCTCAGACAAGCCCAAGTTTTCAAAAGGTCTTAATTTGGCCTCCCAAAGGGAGATGGTCATAAAATCCAATAATCACCATGAATATATTAGGAGTCTGGTTCAATCTTCCTTCACAGCCCTGCAGCCTCGGTCAGCAGAGCAACTAAGGGATGCCAAGGGGTGGTGGAATGGAAGACAGTGCAGAGGCTGGTGTGGGTGCTCTGTCCTGGCCCTGACACTGTTTGGAAGCAAATAGCTGTTTCTCCAAAGATCACATACTATGAGGGAGCTCCTGACCCTCACAGGACATGGCTTTCTCAGCAGTTACAGCAGCTCCTAAAGTCCTTCTCTGAGCTGTTGTTGCAGAAAAAAAATCCATCGCACTTTTTAAACCAAGTTGATCTTTTTCCCCACCATCTAGGTCAATAAAAGAGCATCTTTGTAACCTTCTGGGGTCATTCAGAAAGAAGAGGCATGTGATTTTCTGCAAGCCCGGAGCTGACATATAGGGAGATTTCTCTTTGAAATTAAGTCTTTGGCTGGTGGTGCAGACTTCAAGGAGATCTGAGGATGGGGTAGAGGCTGGGCATGCGTGCATTGAGGAAGGAGTCGTGCACCTGGCACGGCTGCTGTGTTGGGTTGTGGTTGAGTCACACACAACTCTATCCCCTTCCGTACTTCAGGAAAGACCTCCTCAAACCTTCCTACTGAATAACACGTGCGCAAACACAACCCATCCAGCAAATTGAGCATGTGGTTTGGTGATGACTGAGACTCAGCAAAGTTCTAGGTAGCTCCTGCACACTGTAGTGCCATGGACAAGGAAAGGCCAGAAGGAACTGAAATCTGATGGCCTTGGGTTCTTCTTGGATGTTACATCCAAAAGAATGGGTGAGATGGAGTCTGCCGTCTAATTTGGGAAGGGAACTGGCAAACCCGCATGTGCACTAACATGACTCTTGTGCCTGCATACTGGAGGCTTCCCCTGGTCTGCACTGGGTGGTGCTCTACTGTGTTCCACACCTCTGGGAGGAACATGTGCCTCTTCTGTCTTTTCTGACTTTAAATACCGGGGAAACACCAAGGAAGTAAAAAAGGCAAGTCAGTCCCCAGTAGAGACCTGAGAGCAAATGGTCACAGTTCCTATGGGGCACAAAAGTGGATGGGTACCTGGGGGGAGAATGATGTCCTCAGGGTAGGAGAAACCTCTGGGGTCACCCCTGGTCACTGGGAGGCCTCCTCACTGGGCACACGGGTGGGACTGCCCCTCTCCCACAGGACCCATATGGCAACACTGGCCTTGGTCCCTGGCCGGAGGAGCACTGAGCAATGGCAGCAGGGACTTCCCCACTTCCCCACTCCCTGGTAATCACCCATCCGCCTCTTTCTTCTAATTGCAGTTACTTGATCTCTCTCTGGGTTCTCTCTCTCTTTTTTTTTTTTTTTAATGTAGGAGACACATGTTTTGTTCCAAGCATTTAACTACCTCTTGGGCTGTGTTTCATTTATTCACTAGGATAGAAATTGGAGTTGTCAGGTTTGCTTTTTTTTTTGCTGTTGTTTTTTTTTTTTTCCTTTCTTTTTGCTCCTTCTCTATTTTGCAATGAAAGGGATAAAAATCCCTGCATACTCCAGCATGCCCAGCCCATCTCCTGGCCCCAGCTCCTCCTATGGCTTCAGAGCAGAGGAGCAGCAGTGGGGAGGAGCAGTCCTCCCCAGCAGGCTGCTGGCTCACATGGCTCCTTGGGAACTGGGAGGTTACTGGTGGTGCCAGTGGCAGGTTCAGCTGCCACACTGCTGGGAGTTGCTGGTAGGTGAGGGCCAGGTGCCAGGCACTGCAGCACAGGGCAGTGCTCACGGGGGTGCTGTTGGCTGGGACCCCTGTGCCCAGGCCACCAGATCCTGCCTGGTGCCCACAGCCCCTGTCTGGCAGGCTGGGGACACAGCGTAATGGGGCAGAGACAGACCCAGCTCTTACTCTCTGACCTGGGCGTGAGAGAGGAAGAAAGTCCTGGAGGTGTCTTTGCTTATCATCCTGTGATACTAAAGTGTCAGGGCCAAGGATGTGCTCTCAGGACGTGCTCCTGCCCTGTCGTCTGTGTGTCTGGAAGATGCTCACTGCACTGGCATGGTGGTGGACTCCGTAGTGGCATCTGTGCATGCTGCGGCTGCACATGTTGGGCCGCAGGTGGTGGTGCCAGTGTGGCAGCAGATGCAGCAGGTGACGTACCAAGAGGTGGGTGGCAGAGCACCTCCTGGTGCTGCTCCATGGTCTGTCCCCACTCCAGACCTCTGTCAGGCTGCAGAATTTGCCTAGGGCTAGAGGGGAGGGTGCCTGTCTCCCTGCCTGCAAAGCAGCACTCCTGCTCTGGGTTTGGTGTCAGCAGCTCTGCCTCATCAACACCGTCCTGCTCAGTGAGCAGCCTGTCCTCCTGCTCGTCAGCCCCTGGCACCTTCCCTTACCAAGAGCCTGCACGAATGCTTTGCATCTCCTGTGCTTGCTCATTCAGCAAGGTTGCAAGGCAGTGCTGGATGGCCCAGGGCTGTTCCCCACCTCTGTCGTGCAGCCATGCACACCTCTTCTCCCTGGCTCCATAGGACAGGCAGTGGTGTGTGCAGGGCACTGCAGACACAAAAGTGCCTCCGTCACCAGGCCAGGCTGGGAGCAGGCTGGGTTTGCAGTGGGTTGTTTCCCACACTTGTGCGTGGGCCAGCCCTGGTGTGTGCCCGCTGCCAGCCCAGCTCCCTGTGGGCAACCCCTTGCCTGCCCACAGAGGGGGATGGAGCTGTAGAGCAAGACCTGGATCTGCTCTCCTCTGCTCACTCAGCCAAGGAGGCCAAACCTCTTGTGGCACTGGTCTGGGAGCAGCTGGGTCCTTCTGCAGGACTTTCATAGAATCACAGAATGGCCTGGGTTGGAAGGGACCTCAAAGACCATCCAGTACCAACCCCCTGCCATAGGGACGCCACCCACTAGATCAGGTTGCTCAGGGCCTCATCCAGCCTGGTCTTGAACACCTCCAGGGATGGGGCATCCACAGCTTCTCTGGGCAACCTCTTACAGTGCCTCACCACCCTCTGAGTGAAGAATTTCCTTCTAACCTCTAGTCTAAATCTCCCCTCTTTTAGTTTAAAACCATTCCCTCTCATCCTGTTATTATCTGATTGAGCAAAGAGTCGCTCCCCGTCTTTTTTATAAGTCCCCTTCAGGTACTGAAAGGTTGCAATGAGGTCACCCCAGAGCCTTCTCTTCTGTAGGCTGAACAGCCCCAGCTCTCTCAGCCTTTCTCTGTAGGAGAGGTGCTCCAGCCCTCTGATCAGCTTTGTGGCCGCCTGCTCTAACAGACCAACATCCTTCTTGTACTGGGGGCTCCAGAGGTTATCTAATCACCCAAGCTGCCGGGTGAGCCCAGGTTGGTTTTGCTCTGATAAATGCATGCATCCCTAGAGGTCAGCACTCATGAGACTTTGCTCATGTCTGTCTCAAGCAAGGACCTTCCTGCCAGTTTTGCTCAGGCTGCTCATGTGCCATGTCATCGGAAGGGGCGCTGGGATCCTTATGATTAGTCAGGACTTCTGCTTTTACAGCCCTCCCAGACAGTACCTGAAAATGCAGTTGTGAAGGCCTTTCTCTTGCCATAGATCTCATTAGGACTTCTGTCTCACTGTACAGTTGAGTTTCTGCCCAGGGAATTTTGAACCAAAACAACCCCTGCATGAGAGACATGGCAGTGGCTGCATTGCGGTGACCATCCTGCTGCCTATTGATTGTGAGAAACCAATGACTCACATTATTTGAAAGGAGAGAGAAGAACTGCACTAGAAACCCCCATCCTTGTGTTTGTGCACAGAGGTCTCTGGGACAGTTGCTGTCAGCTCTGGATAATTGCATGCATCACCCCATGCTCTCCCTTCGGGTCTGGAGGTGCAAATGCACATGGGCTGAGTGAGGTGGGCGAGCTGACGTTGCTGTGCAGCTGCAAAATTCACACATGAGGCTGGAAGGAGCTGCTGGCCTGCAGGGACAGCAGAGCCCTTGTGCATCGTAGGGAGAATCTGAAATTAAAAACTAAGAAGTGAGACCGATTAAAGATCCCAGAGTGCTGGGAAGAGGCAGCTGAGGACTTCTCAATCCTTGTTGCCTTCTTTAGTATCTTCAAGAGAAGTTTAATCTCTCTCCAGCTTCTCCAGTCTTCTCTCCAGTCAATTGCTTATTGACACATGCACAGGACAGAGCCCATAAATGAGTGCAGGATTGCCCTAGGTTCAAAGCCAGAGCCCAACCTGTCTGGGAAGGAGGTGGTTAGCAGCCTGCTCCCATACAGATTCTTGCTTCCTCAAATACAGTAGGAGGTGGGTGGAAGAGGATGGCATGGTGGCCATTTGCACTGTTGAACTGAACACCTGGCCCATACTCACTGGGTTTCCTCTTGAGAGAGGAATGTATTCCCTGAGCCCATCTGTAACTGCACGTGGCTGAGGACCCGTCTGTTCCCAAAGGGTCTGGCACAGCCCGGTGCAGTGGTGTTTCCTTAGTGGTGAGGGTTTGCTGGGAGGGGTGCTCTGAGCTGATGTTCAGCCTGGAGAAATGCTGGTGTAGGAGAAGGTGAAAAAAATGGAGCCATGAAACCTAGCACCTGACTTGCAGGCTCAAACTTGCAGTGGGTCCTTCTTTCAGAGAGAAGAGGTCTGCGATGTCTGGAAAGTCAACTTTCACATTTATACATTGAGAGTTTGTGAGATTGGTTTGTTTTTCACACTCTGAAGGCCACTGGTGGAGACAACTGTGCTCATTCTGGGAGCTTGCTTGCTTAGAGACTGAATAAAAGCAAAGAAAAGACTTTAAGGCTTGGTGACTTAAAGTCACCAAGAGCCCAGACCTCTGCATCTTCTGGCTGGCCCAGAAGTAGAGTACACTTTCTTCTGTGTAGAGAAACACACAGACGCATATTGGAACTAATAAATGGAGATCTTAATAGTTGCCTGGCTACCTTGCTTGACAAACAGCAACCCAGACAGCCAATGGATTTGGGATGTGTGTCGATAAAAGAAAACTGCAAAAAGACAGATGGACAGTAGTGCAGGTGGATGGATGGATGAATAGTTTGTTCCAAAAAGATGAGCTGAATAAATTCTGTGGCAAAGAAAGCCTATGGCTGTAGTGGGGAGGATGGGACTGGACAGGCAGATCTGCAGGCTAGCTTGAACAAGGGCAGATGGATTGGGCAGCCTCCTGAACCTGCACATCCTGATGGTGCTTATCAAAAGTCTTGGTGCACAAAATCCAGGACCTCGTCCTTCTCATGAAAGGGTCCCTGGTCCAAACGGGGCTCTCTGTAGAAAGCCACCTGCACATCTACTGAACCTCAGTTCCATAGTGCTGCTGAGCCCCCCCAAAGGCTTGTCACCTGCAAAAAGTCTGCGGACACTTTCCCTGGACTTCCAGACTCGCAGTCCCTCAGCACCTGTGTTAGGGAGCACAAAACCAACCTCTCCTTTGCAAGCGTTGAGTAAGCTAGCTCCCAAAAACTTGGCAATGGAGGAACTTGTGCACCAGCAAGCTACCTGTGCATCTGCATGGCATTACGCTTCCCAGGAGCTATCTGGGCCACACTGCTAAGGGGCCGCAGCCCTGCGCCATGAGCCCTTGGCCGTGTAGCTCCCACCATTTCTCACAGCTCTTGTTCTGCTGCCAGCCAGCCTCCGCAGACCTGGAAGCCTTCTTCCCTCTGCCTTTTCCTCCTCTCCTCCTGCTTCCTAAGTTTGAAGAAAGAGCCTAGCCAGAGCTATCAGTGCCAGGGACAAACACAGGAAAAAGGGAACGGATGGTTCTTGCTCCCAGCCAGGCTCTCCGCTAGGGAAGCTTTAGCTTTATCTATAGAGCTAGGCTCTCCTGGGGTCAGTCCCAGGACTTGCTTTGGGCAGAAGATGCCAGTGCTATTCCGGACCCCTTTTCTCTCCAAAGTGGTTGTTTTCCTTCTAAGCAGCACTGCAGCACTCAAATAAGAAGGGATTTGCAATGCAGAGAAAAACCTCCCACCCTCCACTCAGCAGCGTGTGGGCTGAGAGCAGAGCTAGGAGCAGCTGCGCCACTTTGCTTTAACTGCTCAGGCTCAACAGTCCTCCTGCCCGTACCCTCCAGCCTCGGCCACTTTACAGCAAGTTCTGGGTCAGCCTATGGCTCTGGTACCTGCCAGGTGGGCTTTCGGCAGTCCTCCTGGGGCCTCTCAGGTAGTAGTGCCCTGGATCATGGAGTGCTGCCCAAGGACCATAGAGGTGCTGCTTCTCAGCTGGTTTAGGGCTTACTGCTTCTTTGCAACATTCCTTATTTTCCTGATCTGCTGAGCAGGGACAGTACAGCTGGCTTCACTCTGAAGCTGGGACAGTACAGCTGGCTTCACTCTGTGCCTTCCTAGGCATGAAAAATGCTATAGAGGGAATAGAAGCAGAAAGAAGACAGCAAGATTTTTATGTCTGTGATCCAGCAGATTACTGTGTTCGCAGAGGAAGTCGGTGGGTGCTTTGGGGCCCCAGGGAGAGGGCCAGGAGGGCCTATAGGGACTGCAGGTTAATCCTGCACCAGAAGGAAGTACCCTTGATACTCAAGGTCCTCTCAGGTCTGGGCATACTTTGTTTTCTTGCTGGGAAAATGAGGATGAGTGATGGAGGGTGGTTTTGAAGGGTTAGTGTATGCTTCGTCTTGGTTGCCCCCCCCCCACGCTGGGCCAGCAGAATTTCAAGCAGGCCAGGTGGGATAGGGCCCCGACCCCAGACTTGGAAATTCAGTGCTGACCATATGTCCTCTCCTGGGAGGACCACCATGCTCTGTTCCCTGGGGAAGCTTCAGTGTTACCTACAGAGAGAAGGAAGCTCCCTGCTGGGCACAGGAAAGCTATTTGTGCACTTCCCAGTCTCAGTGAGGCAGGAAAGGTTTGGGTGATCCCAGGGTCATCCCCTCGTTGGGGCTGTGATGAGGGACAGCACAGTGATGATGCTTTGCACTTTGGGCTGCTCACCCTGCTTCCAGCCTGGAAAAATTGGTCATGGTATCTTACATTGCTCCACCCCAAACTGAGGGGAACCTGGCGATCAACTGTAGGTAATATGCTGTAGTTGCCTGGTTCAAGGGAGCCCCTGAGCCCAGGTAGGACAGGCATCGCTTCTCCAGCACTGGCTAATGAGCTCAAGCATGGAGTCCCATCTCTCTTCCCACCCTTATTTTCATCTTACATGGCTGAGTGTGGGGTCTGAATGTTAGCTCTGGGCAGTTGGAACAGAGGGGGAGCACTTCCCCAGGCTGTCATGCTGCTCTGGCTCCTTGAAGAGTCGTAGTGTGGCCATGGGTCCCTTGTGGCCCAAGCACCTGCTGACAGTGGCTAGGAGCACTGGAGGCCCAGCTGCTGAAGCCTCTGAAGCTGTAATATGAAAGCCTGGGGTTTATCTTCCAGGAGTTAAAGAAGCTTAGCTTCCACTACTCCCCTCTTGGTTTGCCAGCAGGTGGTAGGTTGCCTTTCCTCACTACACTGGGGGGATTTCTGGGGAGCTGGAAAGAGGGCAGCTGATAACCTCTGCGCAGATCTGCAGGGATGTGGTGGCTCAGCACAGAGGGGTGCAATGGGCGCAATTTGAGGGATGCTGCACAGACTGGCAGGGACATGGTTCTTCCCTGAGAGACTCCACCACAGACAGGCAGGTGCTGTGAGAGGAGAGGAGTCTGAGTTCAGTGCTGCTTTTCACTGGCGCAAGAGAGAGAAGCAAACTCTGTCCCCCTCCCAGGTTACGGTTGCTCTGGCTTGCAAGGGGAGGCAAAAGACCCCGAGCCTCTTGGGCTAGGACCACCTGGGACCTCACTGGAAGGATGTGTTTTCTTGCTTGGAGCACAACTGTCAATGGAAAAGTCTCAGCACAGACTTCAGTGCTCAGAAACACTGTGGGCTGGGACACTTTGGGGAAGATTTTTTGCTGCAGCAAAGAAATTTGGCAGCTTGGAAGCAATCTAATCATCCTCCTCCCATATGCTTGGTTCTATTTAAAAGGGAGCATGTACCCAATTCCTTCCGACCAGCACGGTGACATTTCCAGAGTGCGTTTGAAAATAAATTTGGCATCCGCTGTCAAAATCTCAGATTGAGCCCAGTGCAGCTAATTTGGGCTTTGAATGCCTTTGCCACTGCAGAGCACCTTTCCCTGCTGACAGATCCTAAAGACAGCAGTGGCAGGGGTTGCTTCCTGCCACCAGGATGGGGCAGGCACTGGCCACGCTTCAGGGGCAAATGGGACGACATCTCTCTCCAGGAAAGAGGGCAGCATTGGCAGCACAGTCCTGGTTCAGGAGAAGGCACAGTATCTACAAACTCCAGAATCAGCGTCTCTACCACAGGGTTCTTCTGGCTGTGTGCAGAGCAAACCCCAGCCTGAAGCTGTTTGCTCAGCCTCAGGTAGATTTAGAGCCTCAGGTGACTTTTGGCAGTATACATCCTGTTTCCAGTGAAGTTTCCATTGACTTCCCAAGTGATTTGGTTACTGCAGGTGGCTCAAGATCCTTTTCAACAACCACTAAAGCTGAGGAGGCCATTCCCAGCTGAGCAGGAGCTGCATGCCTGGCTTTGCTGAGCCATTCACAGCCCAGCATGGAGGCAGGAGGAGCTGTGGACACAGAGGCTTATCCTGCCAGCCTCCCAGCACAGACAGGGTGGCCTCCTTCCCCTTGCTCGCTAACAGAATCCCAGAATCCCAGACTGGCTGAAGTTGGAGGCACCTTTGGAGAACATCTGGTCCAAACCCCTGCTCGAGCAGGGCCACCCAGCAGGTTGCCCAGGACTGACCATGCCCAGATGCCTTTTGACTATCTCCAAGAAGGGAGACTCCACAACCTGTGCAGCAGGCTGTGCTGTTCTGGGCAGCCTGCACAGGTGGTCAGTCACCTACCCAGTAAATGAGTGCTTCCAGATGTCCAGAGAGCTTCCAGATGTCCTGTGTTCCAGTTTGTGCCTCTTGCCCTGGCACTGGACAGCACAGAAAAGAGCCTGTCTCCAGCTGTCTGTAGCTGAAAACTGGAAGGCAAGTGAGTCCCTCTTTGGGTATATGTGTTGGATACCTGAGCAGGTTGGTGGGCCTGTCCCCTTCCTGCAGATGTGGCTCTACTCTCCTCAGGTGAAGTGAACTTCTCTCTTTACATCCTGGTCTTTGCCCTCTGCCTGCAGCCAACCCTTTGCTCCCTGGGCTCATAGGCTGCGGGTGAGGTAGAGCCCAGCCGGTGCTCCCAAGTAAACCTGTGGCTCTGGGGCTGGGATGCACAACTCATGGACAGCGACAATAAGACACAATGCCACATGGGTGCTCCTGGGAACACTGCACACAAGGCACATCACCTGGTTAGATTAGGATCGATGAACTCTATCTAGAAATGAGAGCAGGTGCTACGTCTCTGACCGGGAGCAGTTCACCCTCCTCACCCAAAATCTCCACCCCCTTACCCCCTTTGTCTCCCTGGTCCTACCAAACCTCTGCTCATTCCGGTCTCTGACACAAGCTGCTGCAGGCTGGTAGTGTACAGAGATGTGAGTGCACATGTCCACCCCTTCAAGGGACACTCTTTCTCCTTTGCTCTTTCTTCCTGACAGGTTTGTTCTCCCTCAGTGCTTCAAAAAACATTGGGGTGAGGGTGGAAGAGTAAAACAGGTTGAAAGCATATGGCCGGATTAATGCTTTATCTCTGCCTCCTAGCTATACATGTGTTCCTTCTCTGACTATACCATTAGCTTCGTTAGCACCACTGGAGTGGTGGATTAAATCCAGTGAGCTGTGCAATGAACCTCATTGCTTGAGTCAGTTTTAAGGATTATGGCAAATTATGTAGATCAGAATCAGACAGCAATCCTGGCGTGGCCTGTTGTCTCGAGGGGGTGACAGGGCTGTAGCTTCGCCATTCGGGAAGTTTGCTGTAATCTAATTAGATGTTCAAATACAGCCTCCTGGCCACAGCTATGCAAATGCCTGCCTGCACTTACTATTCTCTTTTCTGTGCTCAACTTTGCTCAGTGTCTGTAAACTGCACGGTCTAGGCTAGGCCAGGGGACAGAAAGGGACAGGATATGTTGTGATTAGTGCCCAGCTGGCAGAGGGTTCCTGGAGCCATGGAGGGAGTGAAAGGAAGGAAAGAAAGGTAGGAAATGAACAGATCCCATCTGGCATCAGGTAGGAAGCAGGACTTGATGTCTCCCACTGCCCAGGCTGAGTAATGCAAGACTGCAGGGACGTGCCTGGGTGCGAGGCGCACCCCTGTTCCCCACTGTGCAGGACTGTGTTGAGACAGACATACATACTGTTTTTTCCTGTCTCTCTCCTTGACCCTGTTTGCTCTGCAGTGATATGAAGTGACACCGGCAGCAGCCAAAACCCCATGGCCCTGGGGGCAGGGGAGCAGCCTGTGCTGCTGGAGAGGGCACCAGTTGCCAGCATGCCCTTGCCATATCCTTTGGCATGCTCAGCCCCGAGGACTCCAGGAGAAGGGCTGAAAGGCTGGGGCTGCAGCATGTAACCAGTGCCAGTGAGCCAAGGCCAAGGTGTACTGGAATGGGGAGGTTTCTGATCTTGGCCAGCTCTGGGTTTCCCTGGCTTTTTCAGCCAGGTGAGCACCACGCTGGGCTCCTGCCTGAGCTGTGCCTCATGACAGGCTTGAGGGCCTGAGATCAGGTTTAAACTTTATTGACTGGAGAGTACCTGGGCAGACCCCTGTCCTGTTCCTCCAGGCTGATACCTGCTGGGGAAGCCTGGACAGAGCGCCCTGGAGAAGAGACATTGTCTGCATCTTTGTCCCCCTGGAAAGGCTCCTCTGGCTGCCTTGGCCCTTCCTCGGTTCGAAGACCTCTCTTCTGCAGCCAAAGATGATGCATTTCCGTCTCTGCTGTAGGAAAGGTGAAACACCTCCAAACATCCAGCTGTTGTATAAATCTACTTCATCACCATCAGTGCAGCCCAGCTCACTCTTCCCTGTCCTCTTCACCCCACACACAGCCCCGGCCTCCCAGGGCCTGCCCAGGGGACAACGCGCTCCTGCAGCCCAGCGACACCTGCAGCCCCTCAGGCCCTGCCAGACAGCAGGAGGGTTTGCAGTCACCTGTAGCCAACACCTCTCCTCTCTTTTGTCAATTTAACTGAAAAAGCTAAAATCAAAGTAGGGGGAAACATGATAAAGGAAAGCAATGCAACTATGGATAATGAAGTGAAGAAGTTGTCATGGGCTACCAAGAAAAAAGGCGTTGGTCCAGCTCTTGGTTCAGCCACTGCTGGTCCTCATGTGTCATTTAGGCTCCAAATTGAATGGTACCCTCAAACTGCCATGCCAGCAGGGAGCTGTCTCAGCTTGGACCCTCCTGAAAAACCTTTGAAAAGACTCCACTCGTTTGGTCAAGTATGTGAGCCCTTAAATAGTCCTCAAAGAAATGTGCCGAGTGAGTCCAGTTTCAGTGTAGCAGTGGGGTGTAAGCTCATGCATGCTGCAGCACCAGCTCTGCTTCTGCCTGTGGCTCCCTGTCCCCCCATGGGTGCTGAGGTGCCTGGTGGGAGGGGAGACTTTCACCAATCCGTGTGGTGGGACTGGCGCTGTTTAACACTTTCGTTGGTGACATAGACAGTGTCATAGAGTGCACCCTCAGCAAGTTTGTGAATGACACCAAGCTGTGTGGTGAGGTCGACGTACTAGAGGGAACGGATGCCACCCAGAGGGAGCTGGACAGGCCTGAGAGGTGGGCCTGTGCGAACCTCATGATGTTCAACAAGGCCAAGTGTAAGGTCATGCACCTGGGCGGGAGCAATCCCAAGCACCGATACAGGCTGGGCAGAGAATGGATTGAGAGCAGCTCTGAGGAGAGGGACCTGTGGGTGTTGGTTGATGGGAAGCTCAACATGAGCCAGCAACAGGGGCTTGCAGCCCACAAAACCACCTGTATTCAGGCTGCATCAGAAGAAGCATGGCAAGCCGGGCAAGGGAGATAATTCTCCCCCTCTGCTGCGCTCTTGTGAGACCCCACCTGGAGTACTGTGTTCAGCTCTGAGGCCCCCACATCAGGAGCACATGGAGCTGTTGTAGCAAGTCCAGAGGAGGGCCACAAGGGTAAGGGTGCCCAGAGAGCTGGAGCACCTCTCCTATGAAGACAGGCTGAGAGAGCTGGGGTTGTTCAGCCTGCAGAAGAGAAGGCTCCGGGGAGACCTAATAATGGCCTTCCAGGATCAAAGGGGGGGCCGCAGGAAAGCTGGTGAGAGACTCTTTGTCAGGGGTTGTAGAGATAGGACAAGGGTAATGGCTTTAAACTAAAAGAAGGTAGGTTTAGATTAGACATTAGGAAGAAATTCTTTATGCCGAGGGTGGTGAGGTACTGAAACAGATTGCCCAGAGAAGCTGTGGATGCCCCATCCCTGGAAGTGTTCTAGGCCAGGCCGGATGGGGCTTTGGGCAGCCTGGTCTGGTGGGATCTGTCCCTGCCCATGGTGGCGGGAGGTGGAATTAGATGATCTTTCAGGTCCTTTCTATGACTCTATGACTCTGTGGCTCTCACCTTCAGGACAGGGAGAGGGCAGGCCTTGCGGAAGCACGGCAGTAGCTCTTCCCCAGAGCTCAAACTGAGCAGTAAGGGTAGCCAGTGCCCAGTCCTGGGCATCCTGCTCTGGGTGGCCCTGCTCAAACAGGGGGTCAGACCAGAGGGCCTCCAGAGGTGCCTTCCATCCTAAGCCAGTCTGTGGTTCTCTGGAGTTCCGAACAATAAAACCAAAGATGTCTGAGGATGGCCGGGGGAAATGTACACGTGTTCACAGCCTGCTCTAGCTGCTGCTTTGCTACAATAGATCCATTAGGATTAAATGAAGAGTGAAACTTGCCCTTGTGTCTCTCTGTTGTCACTGTTGTTCTTTTTAGTATGAGGCTATAAATTCTCTGCCTTGACCAGGCATTCAAATGCTCTCCCCCTTCCCTGAATGCTGGAAATAGAGCCAGCCTAAGGCTGCAGTTCAGCTGTACACAGTGTGTACTATCTCGCAGCCCCTCCTTCACCGGGGCTTCAGAGGCTGTGAGCAACGTGAGCTTGGCAGTCCTCCTGCAAGCCAAAGGGGAGCCAAGACATGCTGCAAGAAGTGCAGAGAGCTGAGGCTGACTTAGGTTCGTGCAGCAGGTCAGTGGCCAGGGAAGGGCCACTGTCCTCTCTGCAAGCCCTGGCTGTGGGACAACAGGTGTGCTCTGCAATGTGGGGCTGCTGCTCTCAAGAGACTCCACAAATGCAACCTCTGCTGTCCCCAGCACCTCCCTGTGAGAGGTGCATGCATGTGGACAACACTGCCCACTCCCAGCCTCCCAGACCTGCTGTCTGTGGGACTGTGATGACCCCACTTGCGCCCCAGGCAAAGGAGTGCTCTGTGAGCCAGGGAAGCCCAATGCCCACCGGTGCTGTCTAACCCTGACTCCTGTCTAAATAACAAGTCCAGGATAGCCAAGAGCCTGTGCAAGTCTTCTAACTGTGCCAGAAAACAAGGAGGCTGAATCCTGCAAGACAGGTGCACAACAACAAACAGAGTTTCTGACTCGCAGGGTGTCCCAAGCTGAGCATTCCTTCTGAGCTCTGCCCATCCTTCCTGCTTCATTCTTCAGCCACCCCTCGTCTCACTGAGCCCTACCAGATGTTTGCACCACAGATGAAGCACAGCAGAGAAGGAGATTGTGGTTTGTATTCATTGAGCCTAGGGGCAACCTATACAGAGACCATCACATAAAGTATCGGTTGCAGAAGGGATTAGTCTAGCCTGAAACATCTTTGGCATCAGTGGTAGCAGTGCTTGGCATGAGTCTGTTCCTGATTTTATGGATGAAAATACGTCTGTTGGTATGAATCAGGATAACCTCAGCAAAATCTCAGATGGGCACCCCCCAAAACAGGAAAGGTCTGGCTCGCGTGGGTTATTCAAAAGGCCTGTAAACAAATGGGTGACAGATGCAGTCTCCATGACAACCCACAGCTGGCTGGGCAGGCATTAAAGGGTGCCGTGCTTCAATGGAGTGCCAGCGTCTCAGATTCATCTACTGCTTGTAACTTGGATAATTACAGAGGCACTTGAAAATGTGCAGATCCAAACATGTTCTCATTTTAAGCCCTTTGGAGATAAGCAAATCCAAGGACAGTCATCCAAAAGGCTTATCTACTGCTCGAGCTCCTGCCTCCCTGCAGTTTGCCTCCACAGCCGCTTCCCCTGCACTCAGGATGGCAATATGAACGGCGAAGCCTCGCCTGTTCTCCAGCAGCTTGCTGGAGAAGGACAGACACTGGTGCCAGCACACACGACTTTTGTGTTTCGCATCGGGTTGTTTGGTAAACTGGTGGTTTGCAAAGAATCCTCTGGGCTCTGAGCCATGCAAATTAGCTGTAATAGTTAGAGAGCAATTAATGGCAGGTTTAACTGAACACCATCTCGCAAAAGCTCTGCCCCATGGCCTGGGCTTCCCTTGCTGTAAGGACCCAAATCTGAGGGATTCCTGATGCTGGAGAAGTTTGTTACTGAGTTGCTGTTCTGTTCTAAGGAGGGCTGCTGAAAGCAGAACCTGCCCCATTTAAATTGGTGAAGGGACTTCATCAATGTAAAGAAGAAACAAATGGAGACTGGTCCTCTCCTCTGAAAAATCTTTTGCTTGTTATTACTATAATAAGTCCCAAGTCATGTGTCTGAAAGGGCTGAAGGGAAAAATCTATTTTTCTCTCTGTTTTTTTTTTAGGCTGCTGCCTGTGTGACAGTCGCTCTGCAGTCGCTGTGCTGGGTTCTGCGTAGAGGTAGCCAGTTTTTTCCTGTTGTTTGTGTGGGTTTTTCACATGGCAACGACAGAGAGAAAATCTTTTTTCTTTCTTCTGTGTTTTGAAGAAGCAAATGTGATTGCATTTGCAAGGAAGAGAGGGGAAAGGGACAGGAACACAGGCATCAGTGTACTTCACTCCTTTCTCCATTTTGGACCAGTGCAGTTATTGTGCTCTTCTCAGACAGCCAGGCACAGGGTGTCATCTGCATCATCTCTCCAGAAAGAGACCCCAACCTGAAGCTGCCTGTGTACATTTCCAAATGGCCAAGGCAGAAGGAGCTCAGCCTGATGCTGAAATTTGCAGGCAGGCTCTGCCATGCAGTGCTAGAAAGCATTAGGGGTCTGGATGCCTTGATCCTGGAGGACCCTTCAGAAAGCTGAGATAGCAAAGGGAGCAGGAGGAGGATGCTGTCAAGGGAGTGGTCCTAAGCCCACAGGAGAAGCACCAGTGCTAATGCACCCTGTGCTAATGCAGCTCTGGTGTGCAGTCACCTGCTGGTGTCTGCAGGGGAAGGTGCCACCCTGCTACCCCCATGCGGGGCAGCCTTGACTGCTCATGGGCACCTCCCTTGCTGCTTGTGCCAAGCTGCTCCTTCCCAATCCTCCTTGCTCTGACCGTGGCCACTGCTGGGAACCACGTGCAGGCTCCAGGCACGCTGTGCTGCTCTCTGCCCACCAGGCTGTAACAGCCCGCCGTGCTCCCTTGGGAAACTGTACCCTTCTTCAGTCCATCACATTCCTCCCACGGCTGGTGCATGCGTCACTTTTTTTCCCCTTCTTCATACAACTGCCCTTTAGATATTTATATAGTGTTATCATGTTCCCCCTCAGGCATCATCTTTCTAGGCTATACAAATTAAATTCCCTTAGTCTCTGCCCATAAGTCATCCTCACCAGTTCTTGTATCAGTTTGGCTGCTGTTTTCAGAGTGGCTTTTTACTCTTTCTCTATGTGATGTCTCTCTCCCTGTGAAAGCCACACTGGGTATTGTAGGGCACATTTACTACCACAGTGTTAAAAATACGATTAGGACCTGTTTTGTCCAGTGAAAGATCCATCAGGGCTCAGAACTGCAAACATGCACTGCCTTTCATCAGGCTGCGTGCTGCATCCCTACCCGAGCGCTTCCAAATCTCTGGCCTGTGGTTGCTCTGTAGCTGACTGTGTGCCTGCTTTTTCCTCATCAGCAGCTCCTGCCCAGCCTGTCCTCCTTCCCAGCCCGGAGGGTCTCAGTGCGAACCCTCAGTGTCATTCTTGGTGTGAACCCATGGGAAAATTTTGCCTGCATCTCCCTGGATGCCCCCTGGTTTGTGGTAGCCCCTCATCGAAGCACTTGACCTGCTTGCATGCCTGCTGCCCCCACTGCCAGCAGCTTGGCGGTGCCCAGTGCCCTGTGACATCCCATGAAGAGCAAAGGGGAAGCCTCACCATTCTGCTGGACACAACTGGCTCAGTGACCGAGGGGGCAGTTTGGGAAGTGCGGGGGAAGGTGGCGTGGTCCCAGCTCCTTGCTGCATGGGGAGCACATCTGGCTGGTCCCTGGAAGGATGTGGAAGTCCCACTGGAGAGGGTGGCATAAAGGATTTTTATGTTATGGTCAGGGCAGCTTGTGTTTTGAGTGTGGAAGTGAGAAGCAGTTTGCTTGCAAGCATGTGGGAAAGGCAGCTTGCAGGAGGTCCCAGAGACACGAACATCAGATGCCAATGGAGCATTGGTTTGTCCTTAGCCCGTAAATGAGTCAGTTACCAGAACTGACTGCAATTAAATACTTGCGCTCTCCAACTCAGAAACCTGCAAGCCTGCAGCTGTGGTGGTAGAACTTGGTGACATTTTGTGCTGCAGCCATGGCTGTGGCAGAACGGACAGGGAAGAAAACATGTTAACATCGCTTACCCTCACAGTGCGACAGAGGCCATGCCAGCGCAGTAACAAGTGCTTAACAGAGAATAAACTCATTCACACAGCAGCTACATTCTATTTTACTCATATTTTCCCCCAGAAAATTAGATTTCATCTCCAGCTGTTGCTTCTTTTTTACATTCAGTATAAAGTTAACAGAATGATGTGTGTTAATGGGGTGCCCCAGAACAATGCTGGCAGGGTTTTCATGCCTGCCTAGCAGACAGCCTGGCTCTCACTGCCTTTCCAACTCTGCTGCAGTGAGCATATGCAGTCGCAGGGAGGCTTCCTGAGGGAAAACTTTGTAAATTTGGGAGTTCCCATCAACCAAAATGCTTTCTGTAATTCCTGCCACCACATTTGGGATTTGTTCTTATATTTTGTCAGGCTCTATACTCAACCAGAACTATTTTTGGCACAAAATATATGTGTGTGCATGTTCACCGATACTCAGTCACAAGGAAACACCTGCAGAGGACGGAGGAAAGCAACATGATGGGCAGAGGCCAAGGGGTTGAGTTTCAACATGGCCAAGTGCTGGGTCCTGCACTTTGGCCACAACAACCCCATGCAATGCTACGGGCTTGGGGCAGAGTTGCTCGAAAGCTGTGCAGAGGAAAAAGATCTGGGGGTGCTGATTGATGCTTACCTCAACATGAGCCAGCAGTGTGCCCAGGTGGCCAAGAAGGCCAACGGCATCCTGGCTTGTATCAGGAATAGTGTAGCCAGCAGGGCCAGGGAGGTGATTGTCCCCCTGTACTCTGCTCCGGTGAGGCTGCACCTCGAGTACTGTGTTCAGCCTCGGGCCCTTCACTACAAGAAGGACATCGAGGCCCTGGAATGTGTCCAGAGAAGGGCTATGAAGCTGGTGAAGGGCCTGGAGCACAAGTCCTGTGAGGAGCGGCTGAGGGAACTGGGGGTGTTTGGTCTGGAGAAGAGGAGGCTCAGGGCAGACCTCCTTGCCCTCTACAGGTACCAGAAAGGAAGGTGTGGGGAGCTGGGGGTCGGCCTCTTCTCACAGGTAACTAGCGATAGGACAAGAGGGAATGGCCTTAAGCTGCGCCAGGGGACGTTCAGGTTGGAAATGAGGAGACATTTCTTCTCAGAAAGAGCAGTCAGGCACTGGAACAGGTTGCCCAGGGAGGTGGTGGAGTCACCGTCCCTGAGGGTGTTCAAGGAAAGGTTGGACCTGGTGCTTAGGGACATGGTTTAGGGGGTGACATTGGTGGTAGGGTGATGGTTGGACCAGACGATATTGGAGGTCTTTTCCAACCTTAATGATTTTATGATTCTCTGATTCTATGAACAGTGCTTGGCCTGTGCACGTCAGTACCAGGGACACAGGGTGCCCACACCTGACCAACAGCATGCGGCCAGCAGGCCTACATGGCATACACACCCTGATACATGCGTGCTTGTGATAGTTTTTCTGCTGGACTCCGCCAGCAGGGGTCCCGAGTGTGCTGAGGTGCAGAGAGCTGCCTCAATGCTCAGCACACCACTGCAGAGAGAAGGGGGATAAACCAAGGCATGCCTGTGTCTGGTGGGTTTGCAACCACCAGCCCACTGAGCAGGGGCTTGCACCCCTAAAGGATTTTGTTCTTATCCTGGGACCTCTTGGAGGTGGGCTACTGCCAGACTTGACTTTGCCAAGCTGTTTGCCTCCTGGGCTGGCTCCCCTTTCTCTCGAAGATGTGCAAACACAGCCCAGATGCTGCCCTTCCCCAAACTGCTGCAGCACTGAGCAAAATACAGCTGAAGGACTGAGAAGCAGAGGGATGGCAGCAGGCTTGGACAGTCTCCGACTTCCACATGCCAGGTTAGGTTTTTCTCTTGTTGCACTTGGGATGTCATCTGGGGTGGTACGATCAGAGATCTGCATAACAAATGAATAGAATAGAATAGAATAGAATAGAATAGAATAGAATAGAATAGAGTAGAAACAGAACAGAAAAGAAAAGCACAGAACAGCTCATGTGGAAGGGACCTTCAAAGATCATCTAGTTCAACTGCCTGACCTCTTCAGGGCTACCCAAAAGTTAAGGCCTGGTAACGAGGGCATTGCCCAAATGCCTCTTGAACACTGACAGGCGTGGGGCATCAACCACCTTGCTAGAAAGCCTCTTCCAACCTTTGGCCACCCTCACAGTCCAGAATATTTTCCTGATGCCCGGTCTGACCCTCCCCTGGCACAGCTTTGTGCCCTTCCCGCACATCCTGCCATCGGTCCCCAGGGGACAGAGACCGGCACCTGCTTGGGAAGCCGCAGAGAGCAGCGAGGTCGCCTCTTGGCCTCCTTTCCTCCACACTGGACCACCCAGGTGCCCTCAGCCTCTCCTCACAGGACAGGCCTTCCAGCCCCTTTTCCAGCTTTGTTGCCCTCCTCTTTCAAGGACCTTAACATCTTTTTCGTACTGTGGGGCCCAGAACTGCACACAGTATTCCAGGTAAGGCCCCAGCAACAGAAAACAGCATCTCAGGAGAGGATTACAAAGGTAAAGTTAATAACATATTTTACTTTGCAGCTTCCCTTTAAGCTGGAGTGAACTGCCTAGACAGGTGGGGGCATGTGAGAGACAACATATAGACCGTCTTGAACGACTTATAGACGTTTATCCAGCAGTCTGGATTCGAGCAGTGAGTGCCATGCTGAGGGGCTGTCAGCCACACAGCCCTGCCTCACTCTTGCACTGTGGCAGCCTGCACGTTCGGGATCGCTTGAAACCTTCTGCTTTCATCCTCTTTTCCCTTAAAGGGGAAAATCTCCACAGGATTTGTCCTTTTTTAAATCTGCCGTAACAGCATCCCAAGTCTTTGCTCTGCATCGGTACTGCTCTGACTTCCCCTCACTGTCTGGTCACATCAAATTTGACAGGTCCTTTTGATATCCTGTTTAATTCAGTCAGGTGGCACTGGAGAGGCTTTTTGCCTGCTGGAAAACAAAGAGTTACCTCTTTAATGCCTGTGTAAGCCTTTGGGAAGAGTGGAGCTGGGGAAATTAATCCTGCAATGAAAAACCTGCTCTTTGCATTGACAAGGGTGGCTGAAAAAGGAAACCATTAAATTACTGGAAAAGCAGACACTCTGGGGAAGACAAAGAATTAGGGTAGCATGTGTAGATTTGGAAACATAAGAGCTGGCAGAGGAGCAGAGGACAGCAAGAGGAGATATGATATGTTTTAAAACTCATTGGATGGATTCTGATCTCAGCGACAAGCATTTTTCTTGGAAGTAAGGCTGCTGGGTTGTTCCTGCCATGCCAGACCTGTCTAGATTTTTTTCTCCCCCTACTGCTTCTGACTTTCTGCTCAAGAAATAAGAGCAAAATGAAATCTTGTTTTCCGAGCTCTTGCAAAGCTGTCAGCATCAGCAGAAAAAGTACAGCATAGCCTGTATAGCTCCTGCCTGTGATCTTGGATGGTTCCTGCCTATCCAGGAGCAGAAGCCTGGGTAGCTCCTGCCTGTGCTGAGGACTAAACTGTACAAGCAGGGCAAACTGAGCCCAGAACATGGACTCAGAGTGCAGCTAGACAAATACAACACTGATAAAACTGCTGCCTGAAGGAAAAAATCCCTGAGCAGGACAATTGGTCTCCATCCATTTGAATAACACGATTTGACCGTCCCTGGGTTTTATTCTGACATAAAGCATCACTTTAAAAAGCGAGTGAGAGCTCATCTTGCTGCGCATGCATGAGAGAGAAAGAACAGATTTTCTGCAAGACTGGCAAAGCATAATTAGAAGTTTAGCCATTATAATCTGATATGTGCCCCCCCCCCCCAGCTTCTCCCCTGGTGTGTACAGTTGCTGTGGGTGTGTCTTGCTTGTCTCCTCACCATGCAGGCATGCACAACGTCCTGATGTGCTTTGTTTCCTAGCTGTCTGGAGGATAACCTGAAGGGTGGGTAGAAAGGCTCGTACCGTAGTATGGTGAGTCCTCTGTATGTCAGAGTCACTACAGAGCACCAAGAGTCTGTAGTCCTTCTGCAGAGCTGTTTTTCCTATCCCCAGCATAGTACACAGTGCCTACAGCCTGCTCTGAGCATCTCCTCTGGTTCTCAATGTCTCCTTTCAGCTCACCTCATGACACTGGGCAGCAGGAGAGACGTGGTAGAATGACCTTGGAAACATTATAGGGAGGGGTTGCATGAATGAAGCTCATCCACCCTAGGTGTAGACAGTCCCGGGCACTTTGTTCAGGAAGGACACTGCCAAGGCAGGGGCTAAGCAAGTGCCAGACCTGGGGAAAACATGGATCTAAGATGATAATGGGGACTAGAAGTGAACATTTCCCTGTTCATCACAAAATGAGGGCTGCAAAGGAAGATGGTGACTCCCTAAATACAGCTGGGTGGGCACAGTGGAGGGAGAGAGCAGCCCAAGGTGAAGAACACTGCTGGCACCAGAGCAGGTGGGTTTTGACAAGTGCTGTTGATTATAGGGCAGCTGTAGAGGAGACCTCCTACTACTGGAAATGTACTGAAGCCAGCCAAATGTCAGGGCAAAGTCTGAACTGCATTTTGGCTGGATCTTGCTAAAAACACTTGGCTGAATGTACAGGGCAAGCCCTCCTATCCTGTGTCCATGCAGAAACTCAGGGAAGTTAGAGACATCTGCCAAGATGAGGCTCCTTCAAAGGCATGTATTGAGCAGCTGTGAGGAGCTGCCATATCCATCAGATGACAGAAGCAGAGCTACAGATGGACTTTGCAGCTGGGCCTGAATCCCAGACCTGCTGAAGACAGGCACCTGACCCAAGCATTACGCATCACTGCCCACCATTCCATCTTCTCCCACGCTCCATCGTCTCCTCCCTCCGGTGCCCACCTGTATCACAGATGCCAAGTTCTTCTAGGACATGATAAAAGGGCTGTGTCTCTGCCTGCAGCATTGCTCGGCCTAAGGTGGTTGATGCAGGCAGACTGGAATGGGAGCCTGGTGGCACAGAGGCACCAGCCCAGGTTGGTCCTTGGGGAGCACTGAGAACACCAGAAAGGGACAGCTCTACAAAGCTCAGGCTAACACTGGACAGAAAAGCCTTTTTAGTTTCCAGAGACATAAACTATCCTACACTAATGCCAATTAAATTTTACGGGCCTTTAAAAATTTAATCTAAGTTTAATCTCCTTTGCCAAAGCCATGAGTCTCTGATAAATATTTTATTTTCCTCCATTATGAGTCCTTTACCCCACTTTGGCCCAATCAAAGCAGGATCCCGTTTTCAGGCAATGCTACCACCTGCCCCACGCTGCCCGGCATGCCAGGCCACACAGTCAGCAAGCAGGGGCCAGTCAGATGCTTTTTGCACTGTGTGCCTCATTGAGCAATTTGTAAAAACTGCCTCTGTAGATAATGAGAGAGTTTTGCTGGTTGCAGCAACATTTGAAGAAGGAAGAAAGAAAGGCAGATGAGAAGGTCACTGCTTTCTCTTTGGAGGGTTCATTTTTCCCTCAATGAAAGAAGTTGCTGTTTTCCTGGTCATTTGGAAATTGTGCTTGTAGTACGATGGCATGCTGTGTTGGCACACTTCATCAACACTCTCTGCTCTCCTCAGAGCAGGGGAGTTTTAAAAAGCATTTTTTTCAAAACCCATTGCAGGTTATGGGAAATGCAGCAGTAATTAGACTCCAAATGTAGCAGCAATAGATGAGATTTTTGGCAGGGAAAGATCTTCTCAACTTGCTAAGGCAGGGAAGAGTTCTCTGTGGATTCATGGCCATGGCTTCTTACCTGATGAATGAGCAACAGTAGCTGCAGGAAGATGAATGTGAAGGAAGCAAACTTTCAAGGGAGGGTGAGTGCAGCTCCATGGTAACGTGGGATTGGTGGAGCTTGGCCGAGTTATAATGGCTTTGTCATGGAGCAAGTGGCTGCACAGAGCAGAGAAATTATATTGTCACAAAATCTCAACAGAAGGAGTCCATGAAAGTCCACTCAGTGCACACACAAGGAAAGCCTGTCAGCTAGGATAAATCTGCTCACCAGCGAGAGCAGGAGGACTGTTCTTTCTGCATTGGCAGAAAGCAAGCCAGGAGGGGTCTGGAGGAAACAAACTGGGCTGTTGTTAGTTTTTCCTGCTGTGAAATATTCATCTGACCTGTGTTTTTGAAGCCTGAAGGCTGTTCCCTGGGAGCCTTATAAAAGCCATCACCATCACCCACTCTGTGTTGAAAACTATCTCCACTGTGGCCCTCGATGGGCCTCCAGGGGGTCAGCCACAGCTGATCTGGGACGTAGAGGTGGTGGGACATGGTTCCTGGCGTGGCAGGTGACATTCTGCTTGCCCACCCAACATATCAGAGGAAAATTGAGCATCTTCCACTCACCCCATTGTCAGCTTGTCAGAGGAGGCAAGAATAGGCTGCCACAGATGGGTAGATGATGGGGAGGGACCTCAGGAGATGTTCCCCCCACTGCCATCACCCCATGTATTGGACAAACTCAGCAGCACGGAGGGAAGCACGGCAGCTTGGTCAGCCTAGGCAGGAGCCTGCATGCAAACCAGACATCCCACCAGCAGCCCCCAGCTCTCACGGGAACACTTCTTAGAATCATAGAACCATCTATGTTGGAAAAGTCACTCAAGATCAAGTACAACCTTCAAACTGACCTACCAAGTCTCATCACTAAACCATGTCCCTCACTGCCACATCCACACGTCTCTTAAATACCTCCAGGGATGGGGACTCCACCACTTCCCTGGACAGCCCATTCCAATGCTTAACCACGCTGTACCTGAAGAAATTCTTCCTGATGTCCAATCTAAACCTCCCCTGCTCTAACTTGAGACTATTTCCTTGAGTCCTACCACTTGTTCTTCTCCTCATGAAGCCAGCTTGCTCCCTCTCCCTCAGTCTTGTGGTCCACCCCAAGCTGGCGCAGTTCTCAGTCTATGGTAATGCTGGTGGCAGACCGATGAGCCCCATTCATGGGCAGACCTTCTCCCACCACCTCAAGCCAATCCAAAGCAAAGTTTTGTAAGTAAATCCATCCACTGGCAAGTGGCAAGCAGGGTGGGTGGCAAGGCTTGGCTGACAGAGGTGTTACGCTGGCCCATCAGCTGCAGCCTTGCTCCCCTCTGGGCAGGGAATGAGCAGGCATGTTACAGCATGTGCACTGTTGTGGCAGTTTTTTCCTGTAATTCTTTATTTTTTTGGCTCTCTGAGATAGTGCTTGTAAAAACAGACATAAAGAAGGTAAAAGCAATGTGCTGGCTCAAAGGAGTCGTTCAATATCCTTATTAAAGATCTGCACTGCTAGAGCCATAATAGTTCGTGGCACTCTGAGGACACCTTTCATCTCACGAGTTCAAGTCACTTTACAAGCGCTAATGAATTAAGCTTCATAACAGCTTCCCATGAAGAGCCTAGCAAACAAATTATTCATCTGTTCTCACAATATAAGCATTAAATAATAATAATAAGCTGGTTAGTTCTGTCTTAGTGATCTGGATAGGCTGGAGCGGATCTGGATAGGCTGGAGCAATGGGCTGAGGTCAACTGTATGAAGTTCAACAAGGCCAAGTGCCGGGTCCTGCACCTGGGGCGCAACAACCCCAAGCAGAGCTACAGGCTGGGAGATGAGTGGTTGGAAAGCTGCCTGGCCGAGAAGGACCTGGGAGTATTGGTTGATAGTCGGCTGAATATGAGCCAGCAGTGTGCTCAGGTGGCCAAGAAGGCCAACAGCATCCTGGCCTGTATAAGAAGCAGTGTGGCCAGCAGGTCTAGGGAGGTGATTGTCCCCCTGTACTTGGCTCTGGTGAGGCCGCACCTTGAGTACTGTGTTCAGTTTTGGGCCCCTCGCTACAGGAAGGACATGGAGGTGCTCGAGCGAGTCCAGAGAAGGGCGACCAAGCTGGTGAGGGGTCTGGAGAACAAGTCTTACGAGGAGCGGCTGAGGGAGCTGGGCTTGTTCAGCCTGGAGAAGAGGAGGCTCAGGGGCGACCTTATCGCTCTCTACAGTTACCTTAAAGGAGGCTGTAGCGAGGTGGGGGTTGGTCTGTTCTCCCACGTGCCTGGTGACAGGACGAGGGGGAATGGGCGAAAGTTGCGACAGGGGAGTTTTAGGTTGGATGTTAGGAAGTACTTCTTTACCGAAAGGGTTATTAAGCATTGGAATGGGCTGCCCAGGGAGGTGGTGGAGTCGCCATCCCTGGAGGTCTTTAAAAGACGTTTAGATGTAGAGCTTAGCGATATGGTTTAGTGGAGGACTTAGTGTTAGGTCGGAGGTTGGACTCGATGATCTTGAGGTCTCTTCCAACCTAGAAATCTGTGTCTGTGTCTGTGTCTGTGTCTTTCTTCTGGTCTGGGGATTGCCTCCAAGCTGGTATCAATTCCCTCCCATTTATCCAGTGCTAATGGTCAATATTTCTAATGTGCAGGATTGGGTGAGCAGGGTTTTGCTGGCACACTCAGCAGCCAGCCTTTGTGTGGGCACAAGCAGCTGGCTGGGGGTCCTGCCCCAGGCTGGGGATTCACGCTGGCCAGGCTCTGAGCCTCGGACCCTGCCAGGGGCTCCGCCTGGCCCAGCAGAGCTGCCTTAGCTGAAGTACACGAGCAGTTAACATCCAGGAAAGCGCTAACCTTCCAGCAAATGATACGTGTTCTGTAGGGTTTTCCTGGCTGGAGATGGAGTGCTTCAGAGGGTGAATCCAGAAATACGTGCTCGTGAAGAGATTCAACAGTCATTCTGAATTGGTCCAAGTGCTTAAATTAAGCACATTCTGAAGGATCCTGTTGCATCAGAGTTTGGGTGAACGATCTGTTGATGGCAGATGTTGCCACCAGAAAGTTGAGGTGAGTGCAGGGCTTCTTGGGGCAGTTCTGAAAGTCTGCGAGGGAATTGGTTTGGTTTGGACCAAACAAGAAAACAGTGACACTTCTCAACCAAGCAAAAATCATAAATGCTACTCTGAAACAACTTGAAGTGTTTAATCTAGTGGAAACTGAAGAATCTCATGCCCCATGGGACTTTCTAATCTCTGGGACTATCTGATCCTCGTGCTTTTGCTCTTTCTCTGTTAATTTCTGAGGTTTTAATGTTTAAGCTAAAAAAACCCTCACAGTTTCAAACTGGCACATATAATGTTGAATAGAATAAAGTAGCTGTTTTCGCACACCTGCCACTGAAGTTACCCCTTACAAACAGTAAAAGACTCTTCAAAATGCCTTTCAAATTGACACTTCCACCCTCATTTTTGGCCAAAGCTCTTCACCCAGTATTTAATTGAAGCAACTAGATTTAGTCTAGATTTAGTTTCAGCACCAGATGGTTTCCCTCGGTCAGGGCACACTGTAGAAAGATGCCGCCTTGTATTGACCACATTGGTGGCACCTTCCTGGAGACACTTGCAGAAATATTGAGGGGCTGAGAAACAGTGGGGACTCTCCTGGCCCCAGTGGGTATCTCTTACAGAGAAACCTCCCCATTTTTTACAAAGAACTAACAAAGCATGTCAGGAGTCCTGACTCTGTTGCCAGGAGTGAGTCACTGGTACAGGCCAGGGTGGCAGCAACAACTGGAAAACTGCCCAGAAATCCCAAGGTGAGGTGACTCCTGCCCCATGTCTGTACCTGTCTAGAACACAAGACTGATAGCCATGGGCTCTGAGGCCACGGCACTCTCAGTCCTAGCCCCAAGGGCAGTGATGCAGCAGGCAATGCAGAAGCACAACTAGTCGGTATCTTTCCAGCCCTTGTTCCGTGAAGGTCACTGGTGTTGTTAAATGGGATCAGTCAGCACTGGGACATGCCAAAAACCCCAGTAGCTTGCCTGTGCTGGAAACTGGGACAGTTGGGCCACACGACTGCTCCTGGAGGCTGCTGGGGCCAGCGCAAGCTGGCCATGGCAAACTGCAGGCATCTGCCCTTGCAAAGAGGGGCTCATGGACCTGCTGCAGAGAAAGCAGAACATGAACAGGCAGTGAGCCAGAGCCATCTACAAAGTGACTTAGAGCCAAGGCAGACCTCTCGCGTTCTGGGCAAGGCTCCAGCTGTCTCCCCAAGGCATCTCTCACAGCCCCTGGCTATAAAGATGGATATCTGTTTTGTGTCTCGGTGCTGCCAGCCTCGTGGTGGCCACAGGGATGTGGCACTGAGGTGTCCCTACTCTGTACCTCACACAGCACATCGGTGGGAGCAAGGGAGTGCAGCACTTGTGTTGGGCTCTTCCTTTCCCTTTCCAGTCCCAAAAGCAGTAACAGCAACAGTGTGGACATGCTTGTCTTCTCCCTGGTCCCTCCCCCTTGTACCTGGGTCTCCCCCCTTCTGTTGTTTTCCATGACACATATTTGGGCAGTAATTATAAGGATGCTGCAGATGAACTCACTGCTATATTCATTGTCTGGGTGCTGAGGTCACTGTCTTCACACTAACAATAATTATAGCTATAAAACACAATAAAATAAATCTCCAGTTGAAGCCCAAGTCTAAAGAAAAAAAATCTCGGGAGCTGTTTCTCTTGCAAGGATGTGAGATAAAGGAACGCTCACTAACAGGGATCTGCCATTTTCTCCCTGTGATCTGGAGAACACAAACACATTAACGCACTCCTGCACAGCATCTGAATGGAATGGTATGGCAGAGCATGAACAAGTCAGGTGTTCATATCACCATCATGTGCTGGGCAGCATATCCCAGCAGAGGGTGCCGAGCCTTCCCAGCAGTGGGGCTGATGGATGCCTGAGTCCAAAAAGTGAAAGCCCAGGGGAGTGAGAGCGGCACAGAGTGGGGACACCAGGGGCATTGGCCCTTACTGTCTGCCTCCAGCAACCAAAGCCTCTTGCGAGGAGTTCCAGCGCTCACAGAGTCCCACAGATAATCTTTCCTTGACACCTGCTTGCCCACTGTAATGAGAGACAAGGGTGGGCTCCTTCATTTTTGATCCTCAACAGGACCAAGCAGGGCAGGCCAGCAGGGGCGCTGAGGCAGGGCAGGCCGCTGCGACATGGCAGCTGTGCTGCACTGCAGGCCGGGCAATGTCTCTGGGCAGTTCCCAGATAAAGACCGAGCCGGTGGCAGGACCACAGTGTGCAGGGCTGGAGGAGAGGAGCCCAGGCAGCCTGTGGGCTGAGTACTGGCCACAAATCTGTCAGGATAAGTCCCTGGGAGGGTGGGGAGCTGTTAAGCTAACAGACTGTTGTCACACGGGCAAGCAGCAAGGAATAAATCGAGGCTGGAATGCGCAAGGGTGTCCCCAGCCAGCAGGGCAGGAGGAGGTTGGAGGAATGAGGCTCGTGGGGGGGAGACAGCCCCACTTAAACATCAGCCAGAGAGATCCCCGAAAGGAGGGAGGGAGTGAGAGGTGGTTGTCCCTCGTGTCCCTCCTGTCTGCGCGTGGACGTGTGTGCAAGGGGCTGCACGTGGCCCTGGGTGTGGGTGTGACAGCAGTGCAAGGCCTCGTGCTGGCGGTGCTGGTGCGAGGCTGCATGTGCTGGTGCCTGCTGGGTGCTGTCGCACGTGGCACCTGGCTCTGCTCCACCCAAGCAAGAAGGGATGTTTGAGGGCTTGGAGAGCAGAGCCCGTGAATCACAGCTTGATCTTGCCTGATCATTTCCGTGTCAGTGACCGGAAATCAGAACGATTTCCATGCCTTTCTGAGCATAAAAAACAGTTAGGAACCAGGCGCTGAGTGTCAGTGGAGGGGTATGTGTGCGTGGAAATAGCATAAGATTAATTACAGAAGGAACAACTACAATTGTTGATAAATCAGCTCCCGTTAGGAAAGTACCCGTGGTCCTGTATCTACCATTCTCAAGCTGAGATGAATGAACTAGCTAATTGTTTGCTGTGCTGAAAAGCAATCTTCAGGGAGCAGCACATTACATTAAATGAGTCAGCTCCATGCTGGCAGGACTATTATCAAATATTATAATATTTGGCTGGACGATTTCTACTCAAGCTCAGAGTCGACAGAGAAGGGTGTTGTTTTCATCAACGTATAAAGAAAGAAAGACATCAGATACTGTTTGTTTCCTGATGAGCAGAGATCTGGCAAAAAATGGGATCATTTCACTTGTTAGTGCACTTTTGAAATGAGTCATGCGTATTTCAGCACTGCATCCAGAAACTTAATTGAAAGTTCTGGTGTCTGTTGTTGTAAGGGGAGAACCATATGCTATGGAAAGACATGACTTGTTTTTTATAGTCCAGAAAGATTATAACAGCATCAAAACCCAACTGTTGTGGCAATGCATTCAGAGAGCAGGAATAAATCTAGGAGCTTCTACTGTAAGGAGATCAAAAACTTGACAACAACAAAAAAGGAGAGACTGTGAAAACACAGCTTCGTTATGCTGTGTGATATATATAGGTATAGGTAGTCATTGTTGACTGATGTACTTAAGGGCAAATGTCTGCAGGACTGTCTCACTCTCCATGCAGTGGTGCTTGGCTATCCTGATTGCTGGCCCATCTTTGAAATCCTGGTTAATCATCCCATACCATCCCATTCATCCTTTCTTATTATTTGCAAAGCTCTCTTGGCTGGAAAATAAAGTCAGGGAATAACATGCTGAGAAACAAACAAGCCTCATGATGCCAATCCCCAGCAGCATCAGGAACCGAACCGTGAATCTGAGGGGCATGGTGGTGAGAACATTGCTCCCGACATCCTCGTGTAACAGCTTCCTTGAGAAGTGCTGGAGTCCCTCCGTGACCGTCTCATCAAAGACCACGTGCAATTGTAAAACAGAAGGCTTGCTAAGACGGCCTCTGCAAAATGATTGAAAGAAAGCAAAATGCATGAAACAACAACAGTGATGATGTAAGTTGTTTTGCCTAGGGAGAGCAGTGTGGGTAGTTGAGGGTGTTTATACAGTGCCATCCCAGAGAGACTAAGTCCTCATTCGTCTATTGGAGTTGTGTGGACATAGTTTGCCAAGCACGAGTGTCACAAATTAGAAGAATCAGTTTACTTGGCAATGGCATCAAAGAGTGATAAGAGTTGGGTTATTGACTTTTGCTCCTTTAGTTGGGATTTCTGTTTAGGTAGACTGTTAGCAGCCCTTTCACTTACACGCAATCCCAGTACAACCCCACACCTCTCCTGTGCCTCCTCTACCCACTGTTTCACATTTAGTCCCTTCTTTCTGCAGGTCATCTTCAGCAAAGCTCGTAAACAAGTGCATAGCTTTAAGTATATTCTTAAGCTCCAAAACGAATTGAGCCCGTACTTAAAGTTAGATACGTGCTTAGTGTTTTGTATGCTGGGGATGAAAGGGACTGTCACACAAGCAGGAGTGTGTGTCCTGAACTGCTGTATCCCAGTCAAGAACCAGTTGGAGCAGGAATGGCTCCAGACCATGTTTTCATGATGCGGCGAAGAAGAGAGTCCTTTCAAAGTCATACTGTAGGTGGGACTGCAGTAGATACAGTAATGAAATAATAACAGCCACGTCAGAAGTGGTAACTCAGCCTTTTCCTAATTCTGCATTTCCTTCTTTTATACATATGCCATATGCTACAGTGGCATCTGTCAGAAGATAAATTGCATGTGGCAGAATAGTACATTATGTATAACTTGAACACAGGCTTCCTATCATTGATAGATTTTTTTTCCTTCTTTTTATTTCTTTTCCTCCATTGTTTATCAGTTCAGAAAACCTCATTTCCCCCAAAGATGACCTGAGAGCATGCAGAGCTGTTCACTGCAAATTTAGCCAAGGGTCTATGAAAACGAGCATAATTAAAGATCAAAATGGGAGAAACTTGGCTGAGGTGTATCAACTTGAAAGTAGGGTGATAAAATTGAATTGGGTTTTTCCGTGGGTACAGATGATATCCTTGGGTTATTAGCACAAGGAAAAAGTAAACAAATGCTCAGAAGTGTGATGCTTTGCTGTCGGGAGGAATTTTATTAGGGCCCACCAGGCTTGGCTACTGAAGCAAAGGTACTGAGTTCATTTTAGCTAACATCTATTCCTCTCCTTAAAGGGGCCCTGTAGGATCTTATGGAACCAAAAAACAAACAAACAAACAAACAAAAAAAAAAAAACTGCAATTTCTAGTGCTCTAATGAGATACCTAAATAGCAGGGGGGGAAGTTGTTTTTTTTTTTCTAGTTAATTTGTCTCAGGCACAGGAGTGAAAACTCACTTCGGCAAGGCTGATCCTGCAAGGCCCTGGGTTGCTGTGCTCCATGAATGGGGGAGAACGACTCAGGACCTCCTGGGGTGTGTTTAGCAGCTTGAGTGATGATGAGATCAGAATAAAGGTTCAGAAAAGTCCAGTCTAACCTAAGGAGACAGTGCTGGGATCCAGCAGGCTGCTCTCGAGGCCTTAGAAGTTTGCTGGTCTATGAAACCTTCAGATAAAGCAGCTGCTCTGGAACACATTCATTCACTTGCACCGCAGACGGGATGTGACTATCTCCTAGATACAATTCAGAGCAAAGAGTCAGGAAGAGCATCTCTCAGAGCACTTACATCCTGGATACAAAAATCATTTTCAAGTACCACAGTGAACTCCCCACGACTGCAAATGGGAAGCCAGGTCAGGGAGGTGAGGATACAGATGGGCATCTCACTCTGAGGCTGATCACCAAGGCTGTGTCCTGGGAGAGGGGAGATGCCACCTTCTCTCTTGGGGCCAGAGGTTGCAGAGGGCACAGCAGTGGGGAGGAAGGCACAGAACCTGCATTTGGGTAGGGGTCTCTGTAGCCTCCTTTCATCTCATCCAAGTCACCTGCAGTAGCCATCCCTTGGAAGCGCCCTGGGTACTGCGCTGTCGCCAGGTTATCAGAGATTTTCAAGAATTTATCACTCTTTTTGGAAATCACCATCTTCCTCCTTCAGTGTTGGCAAAGCAGGGCTGGGGGAATGCTTCTGCTCTGCGCTGCATATGAGAACAGCAGGAGCACTCACAAACTCAGGGTCATGCAGGAAAAGCAGAGTTTGAATGGCTTGGTGGGTCTTTGATTCCAAATTTATATATATAAATATATATAGCATTATGAGTCACAACAGTGCTCTGGGAGAGCATCAGCTTAATAATCCACAGGAGGACAGTAAAAAGTGTGTCTGACCACTAGCTAATTTTAAGAGCTCCCTCTGTGCCAGATGCTCACCAGTACTGAGACACTGCTGACCTAGCAGATCACAGGGAGTTTGGGAACTCAGCAACAACCAGGATCCAGCCTCTCACTGTGTAAATCAAACAGCAGCCTGAAAAAGCCCCTGTGTGCCTATTCTGTGCAAGGCATTGAAGAATATCCTGTTGCCTTTCATTGTAAAGCACCATATTCATTTTAAGCTGCAGATATAGGAAATGACATTTCTGAAATAACCAAGTGTCTATTCCCTCCATCTTTTCTCTGTAGAGGCAAATTCCATCTTGCAAGGAGCTCACACAAGGACCATGTCCCTCTTGCATCTCTCCTTTGGCCCTCTATGTTACAGAATTTTTGGCAAACAGCAAAGGTTGTAGCAACCGTTACTGTAGGCCCACAAGTTGATATTCCTCCTGTTCCAGTGGCTTAGAAGTCCAAATGGTCTTGCAAACCCAGGACTGGCTGTATTGTTTCAGAAACAAATTGCAGAGATGCTAAAGGAAGCAGACGGAAAGAAGACGCACCAGTCTGTGCTCTTCTGTAAACACACAGAGAAGTAGGACCTCTTAAGGAGGAGATGTCTGCAGGTGGCTGAATTTAAATTTCCAGTGATTAGGATACACAAACACATCATGGGAGGCACGTTTTAGAGATTCATGTTGTATGCAGAAGCAAAGCCAATTACAAAAATTGCAAACTGGAAATTTGGCAGCACCAAATAAACCAAATTCTGCCATCAGTCAGAGGAGAGGGGAGCTTTAAACCCAAGCTTGAGATGTTGTGCATTTGCCTGCCAAATTTCAGTCCACATCTGACTGCTCTAATGGGCCCAAATGCTCCAACACCCCACAGGTCATGCAGGGATCTTTGTGAGACACGAGCAGTCAGTGCCTTTCCACATCCCTCCCTGTGTCACTTTGCCAACAGATTCAAAGGCTTGCCAGAGGTTATCGACAGAATGTTTCTTGCCATTAAGAGTGTTGTTTTCACTCTTCGTGGAGTGCCAGCCATGGCAGCCCCAGGGCTCAGAGCCACCCAGCAAGCTGAGGGCAGCATGTGGGCAGCCCCAGGGTGCTGGCGCCTCCAGAGTACCCAGTGAGGGGCTGGAGGCCACTTCGCTCCCATTCAAGGGCAAGTCAGTGAAGTGGCTGAGCTCAGTTACTCACAGACTATGGCCAGGCAATTCTCAGAGCGCTTAGATGAACCAGTTGGATGTGTTTGTTGGAGAACAATAATTTGCCCATGTTGGCAGGTCCCTTCCTCTCACTTCTCAGTTAGTACTTATGTTTTACAGTGCACAGAAAGGGAGAATGAGCTCAAGCCCATCAAGAAACTGGAAGGAGATCTTGTGAAGGTCATAGGTGATGGCTTCCTTTACTATTTACAAGTCGTGTCTCCTCAAGAGCTTCCACACGATGCTCTTGTCCTTCATCCTGTTTTGGAGAGAAACACTGTAAGAAAGCACAATCCACAGTGGCTCTTCCCTCCTTAATAATTGTCTCCCTTGCTGCAGCTGATGTATACACAGCCCAGGGCAAAGGTTTTGTGGTCCCTTTGCAGGAGGATCTATGGCCAGGAGGCTCTCTGGGTCCTGCTGACATGAGTGGGGGGAGGGAGGGCAGGGTTGTGTTGTAGTGCTGAGGAGGCAAAGTCACTCAGAGAAATCACCTTGAGTGAAATCCTTACCCGTAGACAGCAAGACAAAACTAGTGTGTTTTCTGGGTTGTTGAAACAGGAGTTGATCAGCTGTGCAATATAATGCTATTTGGTAATCTACAACAATAGCACACTCCATTTATTCTAACTCAGCTAAGTATTGTCCCGATGGCACAAACGATAAATACAGCACACCGCACATCGTCTTCACCACCTTCACGGAGCAGGCAGACTGCAGCGCCCGCTGCGCTGTCACAGCAGACTCATCTCTGTGCCTGGTCTTCAGCCACCCAGGAGGCTGGGGACCAACCATGTCTGGGAGCTGGGTCTGGGGAATAAGCAGCCCCTGGGGACAGCTGACCCCTGCCTCTACCAGAAGACAAGGAAGTGAAAAAGGGGTTGGAGGGGTGGGAGGTTACAAAGAGCCCAAGAGCAAGTGCTGCTTTCTGGGGCTCTTAAAAGAAAGATCAAGCGATAGACAGAGCAAAGATCCAGCTGCAGTTAGCCCTGGTGCTGTGCTGGAAGGAGGGCCCTGGCTGAAGGGGGGAGGCTAAGGGCATTCACAGGGTGGTGTGGGAATACCCTGCAGTCTTGCTGGCTGCTGGACTGAGCACTGCCAAAGCCTGAAAAAGAACTTGCTGGAGCTTGAGCTTTGTACAGACAGCTCTGTGGCATCTCTTCACAAACGGCAACATGGGGACTCTGCGAGGGCCTTGAGGCTCCACAGCTTAATCTTCATTACCGGGTGTTTACACCTGTTTGCTGTCTCCTCTTCACAGTGCTTTGATTGTGCAAGCAATTAGCAGGTCTGGCGCTAGGAAAAGGTGTTGTGGTGTGTGATGTGGACAGGAGCAGGAGTTATGTTTAGTTCTGTAGAGCTGCAACCATAGCACCCCTGTGCTGCACCACTACCCAAGGCAGCACCTTCCTGTCTGTCAGGATGAAGATCTGCCAAAGGGGGCAGAGGGCTTAGCCAGTGACCCCAGCACCTCTGAGCTACTGCCTGCTTGCTAACACCTGCATCGTGCCACACAGCTGACACCCACTGCCACGCTCACGTCTCTTCACATTGAAACAGGCAGGGAGACTGACTCTTAATGGGACAGCCAGGGGTGCATGTTGGACCAGCCAGGTAGGTCAGTGGAAAAAAGGCATCTTCGCAGCCAGGGAGAAAAATGTGTTTATCTGGCCACCAGTGTGAATGTGGAAAGACTACGGCTAAATCAGCTTTTTTTCTTCCCATTTGCAAAAACAAATGGTAGTCTCTGAGTGCCCTGCTGCAAACTCTGTGCAAATCTCTGTGCACACTTAGACCTCATGCATCTGAGCCCTGCTGGAAGTCGACAGATGTCCCTGGAGCTACTCCTGGTACAGGATCAGAGGCCTTTGGCAGCTCTCAACCCTAGAATTGCAGAGTGCACACCTTCTTAGCTCAGCCTGGACCAAGCACATCTCAAGAAGGTGACTCTGAACATGCCTTGACCAGGCATGTGAGGCTGGCAGGAACAATGTGGCACCCTGGGGTAGCTAAGCAGGCAGGACCCTCGAGTTGGATACAGTCCCAAAGGCAGCCAAGCAGTGAGCTGAAGCTGACAGCTGCCTGCAGGGGCCAGGGAGCTCTGGTGAAGGAGTCCCTCAGCTATCCAGGGGAGCCGTCATCATTCCTGTGGCTTCAGGAAACTCCCAGAGCAGCTTTCTCATGCTGTGGGAATGATTCATTAGCAGTGTCTTGGTCTCCCTTCTGGCTGCTACATGGGATGTGACATGCTATACTCTGTCCCAGGAGAGCTGGCTTTGCCCTGAGTGCTGAAACTTAAGGAGTAAAAAACCAAAACAGTCGGAGAACTCTGGAGACCAAAGGCAGAAGTCTCTGTAGGCATGGTGCAAAGCCTTCCAGCAGGTAGCTGTGTCATCTGGAAGCTGGCCCTGCCCTGTCCTGCCAGTGGTGTTCATAGAATTATAGAATATCCTGAGTTGGAAGGGACCCATAAGGATCATCAAATCCAGCTCCTGGCACCACACAGGTTGGTGTTGATTTCCTTTTCCCAGTCAGGGGATTGAGTGGAGAAGATACAGATACCAACCAATACTTATTGGAACACCTTTTATTAATGAAGCTGTTATTATTAATAGAATCAAGCTGTTAGTAATAGGTTGGTATTTACATAACAGTAACTAACTCCTACCTGCAGTTCCCTGGCTGGAGCCCCAACAGGGAGCTGACCCTGGAGGGTCACGGTGACGTGCCAATGTCTTGTATGCTGAGAAAGTCCTTCAGGGGTCCCTTGCATTCATCAGATGTATGTATAACCTGTAGCTATAGTCTGCAGGTAGCACACACACCCTTTTGGGTGTGATCCCAGTATGGCCCATACACAGCCAGCTGTGTATGGCAGTGATGCTGTGCCTTGTAACCTTGAGGTTACTGGCTGTTGTGGAACCAACAGCAGTGCAAGACTCCAGACCATATCCATCTTTGGGAGGCTCCACACATGTGTTTTTCTTTTCCTCCCCACAGTCCCTGTGCCTGTTGGCACAACCATTCCTGGAGGGTGCCCTGGACTGGAGGCCAGAAGCTCAAGCTGGCTGATGGCTGTCATGCTCCATCCAGTGTGTGCTGTGCTGTCTCTCCTGCCACCTCAGCCTCGCCAGAACCTAGGGCAGGCATGTTGTTGTGCTTTAACCTGGTGGCAGCTTAGCACCATGCAGCCTGCACTGTGTCACTGCCCTAGAAGAAACTCCATGCAAGGTATGATGTGACTCACACGGTAGCTTAGGTTCAGAGTGTGTCATGTGTGCTGTCTTCAGGTCTACAGACCATTCCCCCAGGTTGCCGAAGTCCCCACTTCACTGTGCTATTACACTGAAGGCCCACTCTGATCCCAGGAGACTTGTCCCAGACTTCTGGGACAACTTCTGCCAAATCCAAGGTAGAAGTCTCTGGGTGCACAGGCAAGCACAACACTTCTGAGTTGGAAAGGGGGAAAGGAGGTGGCTGGTGGGAGCAGTGGTGCTCACAGAGCATGGCTGCAGGTCACCCTGTGCCACAGCCAGCCTTGTGCTCCAGCAGGCAAAGGAGCAGTTCTGTCACAGGAAAGAGGACACATGAGGAAGGAGGAGGAGGTGATGCAGCAAATTTGCCTCTTCAAAAGCAGGGCTCCAAGTAAGGAACAGGCTTAGCACTTCACCTCCACCTTGGCTGACCCAATTGCATCAGGGAGTCTCTGTCCTGAAGGCCATCTGTCTTGGCATCTGGAGGATCTTCTTGTTTGCTCCCGCCGTTATTTACTTATTTAGTCTTACATGTCCCAACCTAGAGCCCAAGGAGAAGACCTCTAGAAAAACCATGCATCTCTGTGAGCCTGACAGCTTGATTTTTCTAAGGCAGAAGGTCAAAGAACAGCACCAGCTTGCAGGACCTTGGAGACATCATGAGAAAGTAGGCAAAGATGACCAGGAATAGTCAGGAGAAAATGTGATGAAGGTGATGAGAACTGTTTTTAAACATCATGAGATAATTCCTTGTCTCTGGTACACAAAAAACAGGCCCAACAGAACCCCACACGGAGCTCAGCACCATTGATTTGAAGCAGTGTTGCCCAGTGACGAAGCAAAGCAGAGATTATGAGGAGAGGATGGTCTCAGGACTTGTTGACTGGGACTTTAAAAAAAATCGTCATCTCTGGGAAAAATTGTGATGGTGGCCAAACCCCCTGCAGCCTCAGCAGGGTGTTGGATCTGAGGTGGCTGGAGGAGCTTTTCCCATTTGTTTCGTCCATCTGAGCCACCTTAGGATCCATGTGGTGGTGCACCAGCAGTAGTGGTGTTCATGACACTAACATTAATGCTAAGCTGATGGTGCAGCCTCCTGCTGACAATCCTCACATGATGGACCAGGCTGAGTGCTGTTCCAGGGGAGAGCAGGAGCATGGAGCTAGCAAAGGTACAGCAGACACCAGGATCAGTGCAATGCTCCGGTGATACTGTGAGCACTAGGGATGGCCTCCCCCTGCCGCCAAGACACTATCTCAGTGGTGGGTCCTGACAAGCCCAGAGAGGGGGTTGGCAGCAATGGGACAGGGGATCCAGCCCTGGTGGGATGGAGTGAGTGGAGAGACTGGGGCTCCACGGCCACAAGGCTGAAACAGAGCTGGATGCCAACATGCTGCACATCGCATCTGCATGTTCGTGAATGATGGCTGAGAGGGACTGAATGAAGGCTGCATGGGCTGTGGTGCTCTGCACCTCTTGTTTCCACTGCCAAGCAGACAGGAGACACGCTGTGCCACAACACACCGCAAGTCTCTGAGCCACTGAATCCCTCGTGCCCTGCACCCTCCACCCTAAGCTGCAGCGTAAATGATGGCAGAGGAAGGAAATACCACTTCCTCCTGGCAACTCAACTCAGCCAGAGAGCTGTCATCTGGGGCCTGCCTGTTCTGACCTGCAAGCTGAGAGCCCTGGTCTGGAGCTGCTGGGGGCTTTCCACTGGCCGCATTAGCTCAGCCTGGGTACCAGGCTCCTGTCCACATTGCTCTGTTCCGCCAGCTGGGCTCTAAAAGGGATCCAGTGACATTTGCTGCCAGAATAATATTTTCTGCAGGAGGAGGCTTAGAAAAGCAAATTAGGTGGGGAGTTATTTGTCCCTGGCAATGTCACAAGCTGGTCATGGATACTGTTTATATCCTGTACAAACGTCCTTTCCCTCCACCCCAGGGCAGAAGCAGCATGGACAGCACAAGGAGGCTGCATGTGCCCAGGCCGTGCCCTCACATCTCCCCAGCCTCGCCACACCAGCCAGCCCGCTCCCCCAGACAGACCGAGGGATCCGTGCTGTAAAGGCAGAAGCAGACTCTGTTGCCATCCCCTTGTGCTGCCTGTATGCTCTGGGACACGCCCCTCTAATGAGGCCATGGAGTCACCTGCATCACTAACCGACCAGCTGGCCGGCCTGGCCAGGCCCTCAGCCCCTGCTGCTGCTGGCAGGCGGGCACTGCGCCGTGGCTGTGATGGGACCCCAGGAGCAGACCGAGTCCTGGCCTTTCTCCACACGGCTGCTGCCAGCGGCTCTGCTCAGGTTGGGCTCCACCAGCCCACAGTGAGTGGGCACCAGAGACACCCAGACCCAGCCCCGTGGGGGGAAGGGGAAGGTCAGTCAGCATGAGGCTGGCGGGGCTGTGCCAGGACAAGGGCTGTCGCTGGGGCAGAGCGGGGCAGCCAAGCTCCCTGGCTCGCCCACAAAACTGGCCTGGAGGTGCCAGACTTTGTCTGCAGGGAAGTGAAATACCCTGCCTGGCCCGCTCTGCCCATGCTGGAGAGGCCGGCAGCACAGCGACCAGGGCTGGTGGAGGGACCAGGGTTAAAGGCAAGAATGAGGCTGGTGGCAGGGCTGTGGGTTCAGCAGTGGCCACAGAGAGCTGCATCCTTGTGAGGGAACGTGGGACCCTGTGAGTGCCACCAAGCGTGGCTTTGCAAAGGGACACAGCACCGGTGCTGTGCCGGGTCACTGGGGAAGCGACAGGGAGCGTGTGTGTTTCTTTGTGGAAGATAAATGAACACATTTATGTCAGTCCCAGAAAGCAACATCTACACTGGGCCTTAATGAAAAGTCAGGTAGCTGGTAATATAATTACCATCTGGATTGTCAACAACAAATGAAGCCCTGTTTAGGCTGGATGCTGGCTTTCCTCAGGGGTTATTTTCCACAGGTGGAAGATCATCCAGGCTCCTGGGGGTCAGAGCTTTTCGGTTATTTGTGGGGATCTTCGCTGTCATGGGCCAGGTCCCCAAGTTTCTCCTGCCCTGGAGCATTCAGCCTGCTGCCTCTTCTGATGCTGCACAGGCACAAGAGGCAGCCTCACCCTTGATGCCCTGTCCTGCAGGGACAGATGACACCACTAGGACAGTCAGACCCCTATCAGTAGAGTGCCAGATGTGCTGTTTCAAACTCTGCTCCTAGTCTGGGCAATTGTCGACTGTGGGAGAGAATTCAGGATATGTCCTGAGGGATGCTGAGCATTTTCAGCACCCCATGAAGGCAGATGCTTTGTACGCACCACAGCTCTGAGTCCAGTTGCTTACGCAGAAAGTGACTGGTCTGCTACCTCACTCCTGTGCCCTGAAGAAAGACCTCAGAGCAAAGGAAGGTTGAATGTACTAAACTGGGATGCAGTAGCTTCCTGGGCGCAAAGTTCTCCTGGGTTCCAGTTCACCAAGTTAAAGCTGGTGCCAGTGTCACCCTGGAGCAGGGATGAGCCTGAGCAGATCTTCAGCACCCAGCCAGTGCTGAGCCCTACCCAGGACCATGCAGAACTGGGATCACAGAGGGATGCAGTGATCCCTGTCTAGAAAAGATGCTTATGGATTTCCTCTGGGCTTGGGCTCCTTGGCCCTGTCACTTCACTGTCGCCACTTCCAGCACCAGTGTCCATAAAAAAAAAAGAGCTTGGCAGCCTCCAGCGGAGGTCCTTAAAGCTGGGAGGGACATGCTGGGACTTGAGTTGCTGAGCTGCCACTACCCCAGGCAGTGAGTGACAGCACATCTTCTTCCCTTTCCCTCTTCCACACTCCTTGTGCTTCCGACTCCCTTTTTTGACCATGCATGACATTAGCAGCTGTTCTTAGATAATCACAGATGTACAGGAAGCCAAGGCAGCTGACAGAACAAACATCCAGTCTCTTTTCCTTCCCCTGTCTGATTCTGCTCTTGGTTCCTCTGGAGTGGAGGAGACTAGGCGGTGTCACCAGGCAGCTCTGATGAGCATGTGGCCTCCCTGCACAGCAGATTTCTCTGAAAGCCCCAGTGCCAGGAGCCAGGTGAGGATTTCAGTTGTTCCCTTCCCTAAAAGAGGATTTTGTCCTCTTGGTGGCAAAAAATGTGCTTCCAAACATGCCTTCCAGTGGGTTGACAGCCAAAATAACTGCCTTTGCCTGCATGTCCCATCAGCCCCAGTCCTCTAAGTGCAGCCTGAGAATTTCCATCAGGAGTCCAGGCTAGAGGAGGCCAAAAGAGAGTGAAGCATCCTGTCCCAGTGTCCATTTGGGAGGGCTCAGAAGCACTTTTGGGATCTGTGGGTCAGAAAGGCTTGTGTAGATGGGCTGGTCCAGTCTGCTGCTGCAGAGCAGGTGAGGACTGAAGCCACACCTTTAATGTGCAGTCTATTCCCCTTCATCCTCTTGCTTCACATTTAGGCAGAATCTCCTCTCCTGGCCCTTTGAGCATGACTGCTGGCTATTGTGCCAGCCCAGACCCAGGCAGCCTCCTCGGCAGCGACCCTCAGAAGCGCTGAGGGTTCACAAGCGCTTTGGCTTCTCGTGCCATATGCACAAACAGCTGTTGGGAGGATGGCTTTAAATCCCACTCTCTGAGCAGCTGGCAAATGCAAGCTGGCACACACAGGCAGACCAGGATCCTATGGAAGTGCTGGAGCATGCAGACCAGCGCTGAGATGTGCTGCCAGTTTCCACCCTCTTGGCCTCCCCAGACACCACCGGCCTGGCAGGGGTGTAAGCAGGCTATGCTGGCCTCTGGGGGACACTGTCCCTGGGACAGGGCAGCCCCACAGGCTGATGAAAGGATGGGCTTGGGCATAAGGGCATGTATTTGCCCTCCTGGGTAGTGGAGGATGCTCCATAGCATCCTGATGTGGTCTTGTCTCTTGAGGTGCTTCTGATGATAAATCAGCTCATCCTGCCTGGCAGTACGTCACACTTACCAGGCAGCAGCACAAGATGCCCTGATAATAAATAGTTTCAAAGACAAGACTAGGTAGGGCCCAATATATTATCTTACTATTAACACAGAGCTTCAGGTGCCAAAAAAAGCAGCTTTCCTGGCATGCTTTCAGGGCCATTATGCCAGACCTGTATCCCAGCTGCAACTTTGACAATGACAGCCTTGAGCTGTACTTATTCAGGTGCAGCAGGCAAACAAACCACAGAGCAACCAAGCAATTAATAGGATTCTCAGCCTGGCCTGGCCCAGATGTTATTTCTGAGCATGTCTTTGGCCAGGACTGCTCAGGGTATTTCAATACCATGGACTGAAGGTCCCAGGGATTCCTCCCGTCTGGGGCTGGTCGAGATGAGGAGCCGCTTCCTGCCACTGTTGGTAGGTCCAGCCAGCAGCAGGGCCAAGCCAGATGCCCACACAGCCTGCAGGACTGCTGAGCACAGAGGGACAGGTGCTCAGGCATGAGGGCAGCACAGTGTGGCTACCCATGGGGATACAGGCTACATGAACAACCCCATCCTCCTTGTGAGGCTCAGTGAAAAAACCCTTTCATGAGCATCCTCGGTACACAGCTCCTAGGCCCTCCATCTCTCCAGGATCTGACTCCAGCACTGCCTCTTGCACTCACTGGCTAGTCTGTCTCAAATTCACTGCTGGGTCTGGATCACAAAAGGATGATCCACACACGTAAGGATGCACAACAGGAAAATCAGAAATGAGGACAGACTGCATGCTTGTTCCTCCCTGATCACCTGGATCCCTCCCTTCTTCCAACAGGAAGCCTTCCCTTAAACCATCCCATAACGAGCCGTGCAATCCCCAAATTATCATGTCCAGTCCCCAAACTTCCCCCACATGTCCCACAGGAGGCTCCTGGGCACTTTAGCTTGCACAGCTTTCCAGAGGGTTTCTTCTGCTACATCCCTGTGGAAGGTCTGCCACAGCAGCAAAGATGTGACTTCACCTCCGTGATGGTTTAGGGGTACCTGTGCAGAGAGGCCAGGTTAGCTGAGGTCGGCACTGCCTTATTCCCACTGGTCACTCTCTACCTGAATCATCCTTCTACAGCCATCCTTGAAGGAAAAGCGCTGGGAAGCAGCAGGGGAAGTGTGAAAGAAGGATGTTTATCACAGCTCTAGGTGAGCATAACTCTCATTTAAGGTGTTGCGCTTCTGTATCATGTAAATATGTGTGAACACACAAGCACCATAGCAGCCCTGTCTTTGAAGAGTATTTGTGAGCCCTTATCAAAGTCTGTAGTTAAAAAAAAAAAAAAAAGCACAAGATAAACCAGTGTTTGTGAATGCTGAAGCTGAGACCACCATACTCGTTACATGGAAGTGCAATTTGCTAAATTCCTGTCTCTGAGTGCAGGAATAAGTACCCACAGCATTGTATTTCTCCTCACTAGATGCAGCACAAATGATCACATTAGCCCCTAGAGAGCCCAAGGCCCCATTGTGCAAGTCAGACACAAATTCATATTCAGTCCCAAATGGCTTATGAGTTTTCCTGGTAAGACAGACAGATGAAATATAATAAATCTTGCTTTCCAGATGGGAAATTGAGGTACCAAAAGGTTGAAGTGATTTAACTGGGCTTTGGAAAGGAGGCTTACTGCAGCCCAAGCACTGAAGCTTCCCTTGAAGAAGTCTTGACCACTCAGCGTCCACCTCATCCAAAATACTGGCTGGCACAAAAAAGGAGGTGCCAGCACCTATGAGAGTGCTGCCAGACAGCTCCTCCTCACTGCAAGAGGCTGGCAGGATGGAGGCAGCCCTGGCAGAAAGCTGTGCCCCTTCCTGTTCCAATCCTGTGGGCAGGGGCTGCCCCCTCCTCCGGGCAGCGTGCACAGAGGGCACACGGAGCGGCACACAGGACACGGATGATGCTTGCACAGAACTGATGCCATGGTTAGAAAAGCAGCTAATCTAAGAACGTGAATGAGGTTCATCAAAGCAGCCCATATTGCTGGAAGCCTCCAGTGCACACCAGCACATGTGAAGAGAGCTCTGGGGCTGGGTGGGAGCTTGCTTGCATGTCCCAGGGAGCCCTCCAGGTCCTGCCGAGGCTGTGCAACTCAGTTTCTCCCCTTCTAGCTGCTGTCACCTAGACACTCCTAGGGTTTTCTCAACTGATTTGTCTCCTACTGCTTTGCTTCTCCTTCTTTTGGGTCCTTGCGGTGTCTCTAGTGTGTTTTGCTGTTGCCTGGGGAATTGTGTCAGCACCTACCTTGTCCCTGCTCATGCGTATGTGTGTGCATCAGCACGTGTGTCTGTACACTCATGTGTGAATGTACATACATGCTTGAAAGGGACGGGAGAACCCCACAGTATAGATAGTCTAGCTTGGTATCTTGCTAGTGCTGCTATTAAGAGTGACTGGGTCTTGGAAGAGGCCGTGGTGAGAGCTGGAATGCAGTGCTCCCGGGGCGGGGGGGGCTGTATGCAGTGAGCAGGATCAGTCCCTGAGGACATTCAGGTCAAGGCTGACTCACTTACTGCGCACGAGGCCTCAAGGCCTGTGGCTCCCTCCGTCTTCAGTACTGATAGGAATCTGGAAAGTGTTGGGAGGGAGGGAGGATATGTGTAAGCCCCCTTGGGGGCTGGGGTTCCCCAGAGATTGGTTACCCAGACACCTGAGGTGGGAGTACAGAGTCAGTCCTGGCTTTCTCCTTTCTCTCCAACACAGACAGGTTTGGTCAGCATGGGGTGACAAAGCTTTCCTGTGCTTTGTAAGACTTCAGGAGGAGGCCTGCAGAAATATTAAGGTGTTCTTAGAAACAACTCAGGTTTCCATACACGTGAGATCAGGGTAATTAAAGTTGGATGCTGGGATGTCACATTTGGCTTTCTAGACAGTCAGAGATTGAAGATTTTGAAAATGCTATATACTGAGACTTTTTTGCTTCTTCCTGATTTTACAAGCTATTTGCCATGCTGTCATATGACTGCAATCAGAAGACCATAGCTTTGTTACTTAAAATACAGAAAATCAAGCTCAGATTTGGCATAATCCCGCAACTCCAGGAGCAGCACCGCTTGAAGACCACACCAAATACTGTGAGCTGAGAAGTTCACACAAGTCAGCCAGGGGCTGCGTGTGTTTGTGAATGAATAAATCGGCTGATGGACTCTGAGCAGGGGGGAAGAGCTTTGGAAATTTCCCGCAGAAGTGCAAAGTGACAGAAAGGCACTGCAGCATTTGCAGCCTTGGCCCAGAGGCTCCTGGCTTCAGCCAGGGAGGGACGTGTCTCAGAGGGGCTCCTGCAGGCTCAGGTGTGAGTTGCTGTGCAGCCAAACTGCCCCACGCTGCTTTACACCCTCAGCAGGTGGGCTGGGAGCTTGGCCAGGCTGCAGCGGGCGCATGGCCCCTGCGTGCTGACAGCACCGTGCAGCCCTGCAGGTTACCCAATCACCCCAAGCCACAGCAGCAGGCTTTACTTTGCAAACCAGTACTTTTGAGAGGAAAAAAAAAAAAAAGTCATTTGCTGCTGTTCTTTTTCCCTTGCCTTGTCTTGCCCTGCCTCGCCTTGCCTTAAGATGTAAAGTGCTTTAGGAACAGTGGTGGATGAAGGTGCTGAGATGGCACAGGACTTGAGGAATTGCTTAAGAGAGCAGGTGTGTGGCAGTGTAATTTTAGGTGTGAATGCCGTGCTGCTGGCAGTGATTGGGGGGGCAGGGATTTGCAACACAGCTGCTACAAAGTTTGGGCAAAAGGACCTTGGTGGTTTTTAACCTCTTTACCTGGTGAGGAGTTCCTGTTTCAGAGCATGCATTGCCCCTTCCCTGTTTGCAGGGAACCCAGAACTGCTTCTGATAATCCCTTTCTGTCATGTTTGATTCCTGTGTTTCTTTAGGACTGAGTGTTTGTCATTGTGGCTTTCCATAAATATTAAATATTAAATTATTCTGAAGCCATTCTATGCTTACCTGAGGGTCTCACTTAATATCTGGCTGATCTCCTGGCCCAGAGGGATCATTATCATGTTTGCAGGCATGTGGCTTAAGCTAGCATCGTGCTCAGGAGCAGATGTCCTGTTTCCAAGGAATGGGAAGTCAGAAGTGCTCTGCACTGGGGTAAGTAAGAGCCCCCAGCCACCAGGGGCAGATCTGCCTGAGGAGAGGAGACGGCCCTGCCATGAGGCCCTGCCATGAGGCGCTGGCGCCCTGGCAGCTAGGGATGGGTGCAGAATGCTCCGAGCTGGATGAGCAAAGCTCTGCGTGCGGCACGGCCAGGGCGCCTGGCCAGGCGTGAGGGTGAACCCGAGCAGCAGCCTGGCACTCACATCAACCACACTGCTGCAACTGTTCCCGGGCACCCAAAAGAGGGCTTCCCTCCTGCCTTCCGCTCCTGCGTTCTCCAGGCTTTGGTTCAGACAGTTCCCCTTCACCCAGCGGTGAGGGAAAGTCCTTGTGAAGGAAAGCCGGCCACCGCAGCCTGCCCGTGGCTCCCAGCAGGCTGCAGTTCCCAAGGGCTTGTCAGGGCTGTTACCCCTGGGGAGCTGCTATGGGAAGATGTGATGCTCCTGGGGGGAGTCAGCTGGTGGTAACTGCGCTGGCCCTGCTCACGGGCGTCTGCGGGGCACACAAGCCCAGCAGAGCTGCCTGTCCTGTCCTGTCCTGTCTCATTTTGTGTCTCAGAAACAAGGAAATAAATGACCAAGAATGAGATTTTTAAAGCTGAAGGGCGACTGTGTCAGATGTGGCCCTGTCCTTTTCGAGGCATTCAGAACATCTGCAGCCCAAAGGGACAGCTTTCCCACAGGCACTGCCCCTGCCATGCCTGCAGGGAAGGCTGTGCTCAGCCTCCCCACCGCAGCTGTGCTGCCCCCAGCCAGCACGGGGCCCCACGGCCCCAGCCCCGAGCAGCATGCTGTGTCCTGGTGAAGGCAGTGCTCAAATTCTTTTCTGTCCCAAAACCCAGTAGGGCTTTCCTCAGTCTCCCAAATTTGCTCACACCTCTGGCCCACCATGATCTGCAGATACACACAGCTCTCCAGGGACTGCCAGGAGCCAACAAGAAAGCTTGCGGACCTAGTTTTGGTGGACCCTACAACTGCATGTTAGAGTTAGCATTCTGGCAGACCTGGTTTTGCCTGTTTCTTGCCTTACAAAAAAAGAGTGAAGCAAAGTTTTCTGGCCTCCTTGGCAGACAATTGAATTCCTCAACCAAACAGCAGTGCTGAGAGACCTGGGAAGCTGGACACCTGGCTGCAGCCTGCAAAGCACATCTGGGTGTCCTGCTAGGCCTCAGTCTCCTCCTTTGTGACAGGGGGTGGCTGCTCTGAGCTGCGTGCATGCGGCACTGCTGCCAGCAGGCGCCCGGAGCGGGGTGCTGGGCAGAGGAAGTTAAACGATGACTTCAGCTACCCAGGGCCCTACGGCTGCAGTGCGCCCCACTCACTGATGGAGGTGTGTGTGCTTCATATGAATAAATAGTAAGAATGGGATCAAGCTGCTAAAAAGTGAAATGTTAAAGAGAAAGCAAGTCCACAAAAAGGCATCAGATGGCTGGAGTCTGTTTAGTAGCAGTTGGTGTCAGATCTCCTTTCTGCTTGGGTTTTTCTTTAGGAACAGTAAAGATTTCAGTTTTCTTCATGCTGCTTCAGCAAGAAACCTCTTTGCCTGTCAGAAATTTAGGGTGCAGTGGTTTTTACCTGGCAACTGGCCACTGTTGGCTGCCCACCTAGGGCAGTCCTGCACTGCAGCAGACCAGAGAGTTAAGGTCTAACTCACGGATAAAACACGGCACTTTCTGCTACCCAGGGCTGCAGTGGGTGCCGGCGCAGGAGCAGCAGCAGCCTGGCTCAGCTACGCTGACGTCCCTCATCCTGCCCCTGTCCTGCCAGTCCAGGATTTCTCCCAAAGGGCTTTTTCTCTGCCACATTTGCCAGCCATGAAGGCAGGTCCATGAAGGCAGCACAGCCACACGGAGACAAACAGCCTGCGGAGTTTTTCTTCTCTCTTCTTGGGCTTCTCCTGTTACTTGTTATGGGTTGTTTCCCAAAGGGAAAATGGGTTGTTAGGGCCTTCTAACAGGGACAAAACAGCAGGAAAGCCACATCTTCATAACAGTGTGACTCAGGAGCGACAGCTTGTCAGAGCAAGGAAAGTGCTTGCATGAAGAGGGGCTTCTTGGCAGCTTCAGCATCACTGAATTAAGATGAGTTTTGGTGGGCCAGTAGAAACCTGTCTTCGCAAAACAGCCTCGCAAGGCAACTGTGAGACCTGGTCCAATTTTGGCAAGGGAAGTGCCACACAACGGCTGTTGCTGAGCTGGCCTGAGCGTTTTTCCTGACGGTCGAGGGACCACAGTGAGGAGGGACGGCAGAGCAGGGTGCTTGGCTTCATACCTACACAGCACAGGGCTCGCCCTGTCACCGTCCTTGTCCCCTGCCAGACACTGCAGTGTGCGCTCCTCACAGGAGGCTCCCACTGATAGCAGCTCCTGGCAGAAGGGCCAGGGCTGCCATCCTTGCCTGATGCCTGCAGGTGGGTGCCTCTGGCCTCCAGGTACCGGGGCCACATTGACCTGGGGCTGGGGGCAGCAGGGCCTGTCCACCCTCCCACTCCTGGGGCTCCCTGCCTGCCCATCTCCAGCACCGCACCTCCTGGCAACAGTCTTTCCCTTCCCTTCCCTTCCCTTCCCTTCCCTTCCCTTCCCTTCCCTTCCCTTCCCTTCCCTTCCCTTCCCTTCCCTTCCCTTCCCTTCCCTTCCCTTCCCTTCCCTTCCCTTCCCTTCCCTTCCCTTCCCTTCCCTTCCCTTCCCTTCCCTTCCCTTCCCTTCCCTTCCCTTCCCTTCCCTTCCCTTCCCTTCCCTTCCCTTCCCTTCCCCAGCTGCCCTAGGTGCCCACAGACAGCCCCCAGGCAGCCAGCCAAGCCTGAGCCCTGTTGCCTAGTGCAGGAGCACTGTGCACTCCCCACCTGCCTCTTGCTAAGGCTTATTCCTTCAGGGTGGGTCCTCCTCAGCCCTTGGCCTATTTTGTTTCTCTGGTTGACTGTGAGTCACAGAAAGAATGTCTCTGTGACTTGTCTCTGCCCTTGTTATTCTTTTTTTTTTTTTTACTGCTGACCTATTTTAATGTGCTTTGCTTTGCACTCTTCATTACCTCACCTTTGTCTTAGCAGTGGCTGAACCTGTTGAATGCAGACCAGTGCACTCCACAACAGTAGTTTAAGCTCAGCCTTTTGGTGTTCCCCTGGTCTCTCCAGAACCCTCCCTGTGCACATCCTATCTACGCCATGCCCATAGTTGGGGCCTTTCTTGAGCTGAGGCCATTCTGCTCACCGGGAGCAGGGGCTGGACACCAACATCTGACTAAAGCTCAAGTGCTGGGTTGTAGCATGGGGGGGATGGGGAAGTGGTAAGCCTTGTGCATAGCCAGACAAACCCCGCTGTGCTGTTGGGGGGAATTTTGTGCCCCTCTGCCGAGCACAGGGCTCACACACAGGATAGAGAGCCCTGCGGCTGCTTGCACTAGGGCATAACATCGTCCTGTAGCACCACCCCAAAGGTTTGCTGTAGAAGGTACCTCTTCATTTGGTGTGTGCTTCCCACCATTTCTGCCACTGCCACCCTACTTTCTCAAACCCTGGCCGCATTGCTGTGCCTGCGGGCACAGGAGTGTTCCCCATGGGGCTGCAGGCTCAGGCAGCTGCTGCCCCATCTCAAGCCGCAGCCAGCTGAATGTGGACTGCAAGCAAGAAGGAGAGCTGCAGCTTGCACCGATACAGGCACCTGGTATGCCTCCGAGGCAGATAGCACGCAGGCCCCTGCAGTAGTCATCGTGGCCAGAAATACTGCTTTATTTCTTTAACAAAAAACGGTATTCATATAAGTGCAGTGTGCAAATCAAGCACTTGGAGTATCAGAGCCAGAGAGTGCAGGTGCAGGACATGGGGAGAAAGCATAGCTGGGGGCGATCCACCTGCAGGAGGGCAGGCAGCGGGGAGGCATTCAGATGCAGCAGGCTCCTGCAAGCACCAGGCAGTGCTGGGCTGAGCTCTGGTGGGAGAGCAGGGCTGTCTGCTCACCCCCTGCTCTCCCACCCCTGATTACATGGAAAGCCCCATAGAGCAAAGGTAGATTGATCAAGTGATGAAGGGAAGCCAGTGCAAAGAAGCAGAAAGTGATGTCTAGCAGTCCCTCAGTGTTGCTCTAGGCCCATTGCATAGCTGGCCAGCACCTCTACCCAGAGGACTCCTGCACTGACTCTTGATGCTTTGTACCATTGCTTAGGGACAATGAGCCTTACCTTTCCCTGGGCCCTGCAGATTCCTGCTCATGTGTGGGACATTCATCAGCCAGAGCAAGAAACGAGAGACCCAAAATCTAAGTCCAGGTACTCTGGCAATGGGGAGTTTCTTGTCAGTTCTGGTGTCATCCCCGAATGACATGTTTGGTCATACTCTCCAACCTGGAGATCCCCATCTGGAGATTTCAAACCCCAAACATGACTTCCAGGACCCCTCAGATTTCTTCAAGCTCCCTGCCCATCCCAGGTGAACAGAATCCTTGTGACCCATCACTTTGGTCTTTGAAGTTTGGGTCAGCTCTGCCTGGAGCAAGAAGAGCAGTCACCTCAGCTTGGAAGTCACCCCATCCATTTGGGGTGACTTCCCTCCTTTTCTCATCCGCTGACTCTCCAAGTCTGAGTGACAAAGAGCTAATCTCTGTCTCAGCAGAGGTGAAGGCAAGACAGGGCAATAAGGTCCCATGCCCATAGGTCTCCTCTCCATTGCTGAGTGTTTGCACAGTCTACTGGGGCACAGCTCAAAAGGCAGGGCTGGATGCATTAAGAGCTGGGATCCATCCCATAAGAAGAGCTGTTGTAGGGAAGACAGCAGAGGAAATAGCAAGGTATCTCTGGGCTAGCACCAGCTGACCTGACACCTCAAATTAGTGTGTGATTGGTGCAGGGCCCCTTAGAGGAACAGGAACTAAATGTACTGGAATCCATCCCTGTATGCAGAAGGGCCAGAAAAAACACAGTCTTCTACCAAGTGCATGCGTCTGTATGAGATGGGTCAAGGTCTACTTCAAAAGCACAGCCTGTTCTGTAGCAGGTTTTCTCCAGCCTTATCCAAGTGAAGCTCCCAGAACTAGACATAGCCATCTCCAGAAAAATTCTGTGAAAGGACTGTAAGATCTTATGCAAATGGACTGTGTCTTTCCAGACCCGTGGGCAGACGAGTGAGAAGAGCCTCTGATCTCTGTTTTTGGCCTTTGTATGCTGCTGTGTTTAAAAAATTATCAGGTATCATTTCGGGCACAGCAGGCAAGTCTCTCTGTGATGCAATTGGACTGGTCCAATTGAGCTCAACCTCCATGAAATCAGCAGGACCTCAGCTTGACTTTGGGTTTCCCAGATCCCTGGGGATTCCCTGAAATTGTAAGCTTGGAGGAGTCCAGGAGGTGAGACACAAAGAGAGGGAACAGCACCAGCTGTCAGCAGGGACCCCTGCCCCCTGCCAGCCTCAGTGGCAAGCACAGCACAGTCTCACAGATGGACATGCATCACCTGGCAAGGGGGTTTGTAGCCAAAATCCTTCCTAACAGCTGGCTGCAAGGAGGCTGAATGCAGGTCACACCTTACAGGACAGGGAGTGGTATCCTAGCACGCAGTGATACTGAAAAGGATTTAGGGGTTGAGATAGAGGAAGCATTGAATAAAAGTTCCCACTGAGGCAAGTCCTAAGCGAGTACAGTCAACCTGCAAATCCCAAGGATGACAGGCTTGTTCAGGCTGTTGAAAAAAAAAAGGGGGGATGCAGCAGCTCTCTATTGATGCATAATGGGGTAAACACTAGAGAAGAAAGAGTTCAGCTAAAGGTCACAAGAAATGGTGCAATGTTTGGAGATGTTTAAGCTGGGAAGTCATACAAAAGCACAAGTGAGCACTGTGGGGAGGTGCTGCAGCAGCCTTGCAGGGTCGTTATACCCAGGGGTCCTTACATCTCTCTCCTGTGAGGTCACAGAATTATAGAATGGCCTGGGTTGGAAGGGAACTCAAAGATCATCCAGTACCAACCCCCCTGCCATAGGCAGGGATGCCACCCACTACATCAGGTTGCCCAGGGCCTTGTCTAACCTGGCCTTGAACACCTCCAAGGATGGGGCATCCACAGCTTCTCTGGGCAGCCTGTGCCAGGGCCTCACCACCCTTTGAGTGAAAAAATTCCTTATAACCTCTAGTCTAAATCTCTCCTCTTTTAGTTTAAAACCATTCCCCCTCATCCTGTCATTATCTACCCGAGTAGAGAGTCCTCCTCCATCCTTTTTATAAGCCCCCTTTAAGTGCTGAAAGGTTGCAATGAGGTCACCCCAGAGCCTTCTCTTCTGTAGGCTGAACAGCCCCAACTCTCTCAGCCTTTCTCTGTAGGAGAGGTGCTCCAGCCCTCTGATCATCTTTGTGGCCCTCCTCTGGACCCAATCTAGCAGCTCCACATCCTAAGGTGTTAGGATGCTACCTGAGGTGTAACAGGAATGGAGAGATGAATACCTGCCTTTATCAGGTTCTTCAAAATCGCTATTAGAGAGGCTGCATTTGTTTCTGGGCTCCTTGTTTCAGACAGGACATTAAGAAATTGGAGGCAGAAGTTGCCTTCCAAAGTAAGAATTCAGATGTTTGACCTATTTATTGTGTTCAGGCAGGATAAAGGGTGTTATCAGATTCCAAAAACACAGGCAAGGCACTTGGTCCACATGGCTTAGGAGTACTGCAGAGGACTGCTAGAGGGTGAGGATTAGAAAGTGATACTAGCCACAGTCATAGTTATGGTTATGATGGGTTCTTCAGATAACATCCTGGCCCAGCCCAGGCTATGGGCTTAACACAAGTGCAGATGGGTGGCACCCTCCAGCCCAGGTCCCGTGGGACCGTGTTTGTGAGCCCTCTGGTCCTCTCTGGCCTCTCTACAGATCCTTGGACCCTCTGAGACTGAGAACTTGTGGAGCTCAATGCACAGATTACTGTGTTGGTCAATGCTTGTGCATTTTCTGTAGACAAGCATACAGGTATGCAACAGCCAGCCACAGCTGCACTTAATTTGTTAGGATAAATTCCAAGGACTGTGAATTCTCTGGACCTGAATATGCAAGATGAGCACTGACTCTTCAGGGGAGAAATTTCTCCATTTGGCAAAAACAGGGTCAGGCTACAAGATATACGAGTATGAGTATATCATACACAAGTATGATATACGTGGTGCCCTGGGCACCGTGAGTCACACCTGAGGGCATGCATGGGAGGAGCTGCCCCACTGCACTCAGGTGGGGCTTCAGAGAGCTGTGAAATTTTCCCTTGGACATTGAGGCCATGTTGTGTTATTGCTTCATGAATTCAGAGTGCCAGGATGGTCACACTTCAGCTGTAATAAATTACAGCAATAAGGAGAGGTAATTGCAGTTAAAGCTATTGTGCCATAATTAGGATGTTTGTTACAAAATGGCAGACGAGGCAGTGCTGATGGCATGGGTGGGTTCACTTTTGAAGCCAGGCATGACAGAAGGAACTAGAAGGACCAGGAGTTTCTGCTCAGAATTCCCCAGACATGGAGAGGGCTTGAGGCAGGTTCCCAGCGACCGGTCACAAGTGGAGTTCCCCAGGGTCAGTGCTGGGGCCCATCCTCTTTAATATCTTTATTGATGACTTGGATGAAGGAATTGTATGCACCCTCAGTAAGTATGCAGACGACACCAAGCTAGGGGGAAGTATCGGTCTGCTGGAGGGTAGGAAGGCCCCGCAGAGGGACCTGAACAGGTTGGGTTGATGGGCAGAGGCCAATGGGATGAGGTTCAACATGGCCAAGTGCCGGGTCCTGCACTTGGGGAACAACAACCCCATGCAGTGCTACAGGCTTGGAGTAGAGTGGCTGGGAAGCTGTGCAGAGGAAAAGGGTCTGGGGGTGCTGATTGATGCTCGTCTCAACATGAGCCAGCAGTGTGCCTGGGTGGCCAAGAAGGCCAGCAGCATCCTGGCTTGTATCAGGAATAGTGTAGGCAGCAGGACCAGGGACGTGATCGTCTCCCTTGTTGTAGCCTAACCTGGATGGCAGCCAGCACCACACAGCCATTCGCTTACCCTCCCCCCTCCTTCTCTGGGATACAGACACAGACACAGATTTCTAGGTTGGAAGAGACCTCAAGATCATCGAGTCCAACCTCCGACCTAACACTAAGTCCTCCACTAAACCATATCGCTAAGCTCTACATCTAAACGTCTTTTAAAGACCTCCAGGGATGGTGACTCCACCACCTCCCTGGGCAGCCCGTTCCAATGCTTAATAACCCTTTCGGTAAAGAAGTACTTCCTAACATCCAACCTAAAACTCCCCTGTCGCAACTTTCGCCCATTCCCCCTCGTCCTGTCACCAGGCACGTGGGAGAACAGACCAACCCCCACCTCTCTACAGCCTCCTTTAAGGTAACTGTAGAGAGCGATAAGGTCGCCCCTGAGCCTCCTCTTCTCCAGGCTGAACAAGCCCAGCTCCCTCAGCCGCTCCTCATAAGACTTGTTCTCCAGACCCCTCACCAGCTTGGTCGCCCTTCTCTGGACTCGCTCGAGCACGTCCATGTCCTTCCTGTAGCGAGGGGCCCAAAACTGAACACAGTACTCGAGGTGCGGCCTCACCAGAGCCGAGTACAGGGGGACAATCACTTCCCTAGACCTGCTGGCCACACTGCTTCTTATACAGGCCAGGATGCTGTTGGCCTTCTTGGCCACCTGAGCACACTGCTGGCTCATATTCAGCCGACTCTCAACCAATACTCCCAGGTCCTTCTCTGCCAGGCAGCTTTCCAACCACTCATCTCCCAGCCTGTAGCTCTGCTTGGGGTTGTTGCGCCCCAGGTGCAGGACCCGGCACTTGGCCTTGTTGAACTTCATACAGTTGACCTCAGCCCATCGCTCCAGCCTATCCAGATCCTCCTGCAGAGCCTTCCTGCCCTCGAGCAGATCGACACACGCACTTAGCTTGGTGTCATCTGCAAACTTACTGAGGGTGCACTGGACGCCCTCATCCAGATCATCGATAAAGATATTAAAGAGGACCGGCCCCAGTACCGAGCCCTGGGGGACACCACTTGTGACCAGCCTCCAACCAGATTTGACTCCATTCACCACAACTCTCTGGGCCCGGCTATCCAGCCAGTTTCTAACCCAGCGAAGCGTACGCCAGTCCAAGCCCCGAGCAGCCAGTTTCTTGAGGAGAATGTTGTGGGGAACGGTGTCAAAAGCCTTACTGAGGTCAAGGTAAACCACATCCACAGCCCTTCCCTCATCCACCAAGCGCGTCACTTTGTCATAGAAGGAGATCAGGTTCGTCAAGCAGGACCTGCCTTTCATAAACCCATGCTGACTGGGCCTGATCGCCTGCTTGCCCTGCAAGTGCCGCGTGATGACCCTCAAGATAATCTGCTCCAACAGATTAAATCCTCCAACAGGGATGGGGGAGAGAATCAGAAAAAAAATGAAAGCCTGTGGGTTGAGATAAAGACAGTTTGTTAGGACAGAAAAGAAAGGAAAATAATAATAATAATGGTAATAGTACTACTAATAATAGTTTGTACAAACAAGTGATGCACAATGCAATTGCTCACCACCCACTGACCAATGCCCAGCCTATCCCCAAGCATCCCCCACCCCAGCCCACCCCCCCACATTAACTGTTCAACATGACCCCATATGGTACGGAATACCCCTATGGCCAGTTTGGGTCAGCTGTCCTGGGTCTGTCCCCTCCCAGCTCCTGCTGCACCCCCAGCCTGCCCACTGGCAGGGCAGAGCGAGAAGCTGGAAAGTCCTTGGCTTAATGTAAGCGCTGCTCTGCAACAATTAAAACATCAGTGTGATATCAACATTATTCTCATCCCAAATCCCAAACACAGCACCACAGCAGCTACTAGGAGGAAAATTAACTCTATCCTAGCCAAAACCAGGACACCCCTGTACTCTGCTCTGGTGAGGCTGGATTTCGAGTGCTGTGTTCAGTTTTGGGCCCCTCACTACAAGAAGGACATCGAGGCCCTAGAGCATGTCCAGAGAAGGGCTACGAAGCTGGTGAAGGGCCTGGAGCACAAGTCCTGTGAGGAGCGGCTGAGGGAACTGGGGGTGTTGGTCTGGAGAAGAGGAGGCTCAGGAGAGACCTCATTGCTCTCTACAGGTACCAGAAAGGAAGGTGTGGGGAGCTGGGGGTCGGCCTCTTCTCACAGGTAACCAGTGATAGGACTAGAGGAAATGGCCTCAAGTTGCGCCAGGGGAGGTTCAGGTTGGAAATGAGGAGACATTTCTTCTCAGAAAGAGCAGTCAGGCATTGGGACAGGTTGCCCAGGGAGGTGGTGGTGTCTCCGTCCCTCAGGGGGTTTTTAAGGAAAGGTTGGACCTGGTGCTTAGGGACATGGTTTAGGGGGTAATATTGGTAGTAGGGGGATAGTTGGACCAGATGATTTTGGAGGTCTTTACTAGAGTTAATGTTTCTATGATTCTGTGCCAAACACCAATCTGCCACGGATATTGGAGAGGCCCAGCCCATGCTTCCCTGTCAGGTCACCTGTCGGGGACTGTCTCCCTTGCCCAACTCTTATTGCTGTCCTCAAGAAGCAATGCCACATCTCTTCTAAGCCCAAAGACCTAATGCCAGTCTGTCAGCCTTTGATGAAGGCAGAGGCTCCTGCAGCATTTGCTCACCAGCTCTACCAAGCTGCACTGGCAAGAGCTGGTTGCTGGTCCCCTGCTGGCAACAGTGGGCAGCACAGCACAGGAATGAGCTCCCCTTGCCTCAGCCAGGGGCACACCTGGATGCCAGCCCAGGCAGGGCCCTGCTTGGCTCCTCAGACCCTGCCTGTTTTCTGCTGCCCTTTCTCTCATGATGCTGTGTAGCCCCACAGGAGGCCTTGCCACCACACGGAAGTGGTGCACTGACAGCAGCACACCCAGCCCTTGCTCCTTGGCTTGGCTCTGACAAGTACCGCCAGCTGACGGCAGCACTGGGATACCCGGCCCTTCGCCCTCCATCGGCACCAGCAGCCACCAGGATGCCTTGGGGTGCCCATTTGTGCCCTTTAGGCATCTCCGGCCTGAGGGTCTCACCCGCCTGGGTGGTGGTGGAGGACGTGGGGGCTTCAGGTGGCCCTTGCTGCTCCATATGATTCAGGCAGGGTCTGAAGGATGCTTCTGTGTTGCACCAGACAGGAGAGCTGTGAGAAGTGGAATTTTTCACCCAATATCTTTTTTTAAGTGGGGAAAAATAAATTAAAAAAAAAAAAAAAAGGAAGGAAAGGAAGGAAGGAAGGGAGGGAGGGAGGGAGAGAGAGAGAGAGAGAGAGAAAGAAAGAAAGAAAGAAAGAGAAAAAGAAAGAAAGAAAGAGAGAAAGACATCTTTGTTTATAAGATCATTTGTGGGACTCACCTGCCAAATTGAGAGGGTCAAAATCCACTGTTTTTTGAAGTCAAAATGCTTTATCTAAGTACCTTCCTCTAGGATGCCTCAGCAGCACTGCTGATTTCTTTTTATTTTGGTCTGATTTTATGATATTTATGAAATGCCTTCAAAGCTAGCACTGAAAACTTTTGCTTTGTCCCAAATTAAACTGCTTTCTGACTTTCCAACTCACTAAAAAAATGTTAAATTTAGTGCTCAGAAATATTTTTTTCCCCAGTTTTGGATGTGTCTGTGTCCTCTTGACCTCTCCCACTGCAGGAAGAGCCACTGAGGTGTGCAGTGCCGGCCTGGTGCTCTTCAGCAAACACTAGCATCTATCTGCTTTAGTAGAGCACTTTTCCAGGAGAGGGAGGACATCATCAGAGATGGTTACCTTTGAAGGTCAGGCAGAGCAGACTGAGGAGAGAAGGTCTTTCGGTGACAAAGCATCTACCTGGAGTGTCTGGCAGAGCCTGCCGTCCAGCACGTCTTTGTGGCAACCTGTCTGTCTGCTCAGACAACAGGGCTCATCTTCTTCTTCCTCCCTTTCTGCTCCAGGCTTTCTCTCATGTATTTCTGCAACACTGCCTGTTCTGCTCTCTACTCTAGCTCCTCCACTCTCTGTCCACCCTCCAACATGTGAGCACACCGCATAATTGCCTGGGGCACATACACTGACTCACAAACCCTGCAGTATTTAACAGGAAGAACCGAGTAACTGGCATGACCTGCCTGTTTCGCCTGTCTGCTATCTCTTGGCCCATCTATCCTTCGTGTTTATCAGGAGTCTAAAATAAGAGTCATGTTAATATGTCTCTTCCTCCCGGGATTGTTGGGAGGATTAATTAGTTAATGTTTGTACAGTGCTTTGAAGATAAGTGCCAAGCTGGATGATGATAGGAGGAGAAATGCATTCTTCATCTTATCTCCTTCCTTTTTTCACTTGGGCTGATGCTAACAGCCAACGTGCTCTTTCTCCACTAGGTCACTTGGCAGGGATAGTGTTATCTTGCATTGCAAACCAGGGTGAAGAGACAACATGTGAGCAGAAATCAGCAGCATAGGAGTGAATAAAAGAAGCAGAGAGGAGGTGGCCACCTTGGGAAGGCACCAGGGTTCAGCTCCCACACGTGTCTGCTGTGCTCACTGCCCAAAACTGCAGCTGAGCAATAGACAAAGGAATTGAATGAGTGCTTAGGGTGCAAAGATCATGGGACCCTGTTTAGCAGCCCAAGCCCCAGACACCAGGCAAAGAAGAGACCAGGGAAACGATACTCCGAGCATGCTGCTCTCAGGGCTGGCAACTGGTGTGAACAACTCACCACCAGTTCCATTTTCCTGCACCAGCTTACCAGGTGGACTTGCATGGCAATGAGCTGCGTGCAGGTCCAGGTGGGGTCCAGGCAGCAGACTGTGTGTTGGCTCACTGGGCAGGGACCACGCCTTGGGTTGGCAGTGGGATTACAGCACTGCCAGCTGGTACAGAGCATGGTCATTAACTCCTGGAAAAATTGTTCCCAGACAGCTCAGTGGAGACATCTACCCTTTGGGTACAGAAGGAAAGGTGAACCCTCCCTGGATGACTCAGGCCAGAAGAGCATTTGACATCTCTTGGGCAGACAAGGGGATGACATCTTATTGTGGATAGGCTGGTGCCTATCCACAGGGACCTATACCCAGGGACCCTCCCACTGTCATCCGCATCTGGGAAGAGGCCATTCTTATCCCCATGTAAGTGTCCCACCAAGGTGGCCCTGTCTTGATGGTCTTAGCACCAGCCAGGCAGGGTTGCCACGTCACAGCCTGGGCCACATGCTGCAGCCCTGCTTTGCCAGCCCACATTCATCAGTGGTGTATTTAACCCTGGCAGGTAGCTCAGCAGCACAGCCCTCACTCACACCCCTCCAGTGGGATGGGGGGGGAGAACTGGAGAGGTACAAGTGTGAGAGCTCATGGGTTGAGATAAAGACATTTAGGTAAAGCAGAAGCCATACACAAAAGCAAAACCAAAAAAGGAATCCATTTGCTGCTTCCCACCAGCAGGCAGGTGTTCAGCCACCCCCAGGAGAGCAGGGCTCCCCATGTGTAAGAGTTCCTTGGGAAGACAAATGCTGTCACTCCGAACATCCCACACTTCCTCCTTCTTAACCACAGCTTTTATTGCTGAGCATGACACCCCATGGCACAGAACGTCCCTCTGGCCATTTGGGCCATCTGTGCTGGCTGTCCCCCCCCCCCAGCTTCTTGTGCCCTCCAGCCTCCTCACTGGCAGGGCAGCACAAGAAGCTGAGAAGTCCTTGACTCTGTGTCAGCACTGCTCTGCAACAACTAAAACATCAGTGTTTGTTGGCACTATTTTCATCAAAAGTCAGAATCATATGAGCCTCTATGAAGAAAATTAACTCTGTTCCCGTCAAAACCAGTACAAAGGGGCACCAGGGCTTTGGTAGCTGAGATATAGTGGCTATTAAAATTTTGTGCTTTTAAAAACAGTGGCCATTTTCCATGACAGTTCCAGGATGCTTATTGTCATTTTTACCAAAATATTCTGCAATGGTCAGTTCAGAACTTCACTTCCTTCACTTCCCACTGCACTTTCTTGTGGAAAACTGAGCATGATACCATGGGAAGAACAAGATTTTATTGTGCTGAGTGGTGAAACAGAAGTGAGTTTCACCCTCACAACCCCATTTTCTTGTTTATTCCAAACTATGCAAAAGGGAAACAAACTCCAGTTTTTTCACCAAATTTCTTTTAGTCATCCATGCCAACAACCCCCAAAAGCAGTTGGCTCTGGGGAAGGGCACAGCAGGTATTCCTGTCTTGGTGCAGTAAGGGGAAGCTGAGGCAGAGCTTTCCTGCCTGAGCTGGACAAGCCCAGCATGTTGGCAGCAGGACTTAAATTTCAGGGTAGAGAATTCCCAACAGCCATGCCCCGGCCCCAGCTCCGTCTGGTTGTACATCAATAGTGGATGAGTTCTGGCTTTGTCTGGGCTGGGGAATACATGTTGCAGCTAGTGATGTTAATTAAATGGTAACTAGACTAATGGAGATTTATTTTCAGGCTTCTTGATAGAAACTGGTTTATACACAGCTGGGAAATTGAAATCTGACCTCCTGCTCATTTCCTCTCTTCTCCAAAACAGCAGTTAATTACTGCAGTAGCCTGCAGAAGCTATGGGACAGGCTCCTCCACACAGTGTTCCCTTGGGGCCGCCCAGGAAGGTCTGGCAGGAAGCATCTCCCCAGCCTGGCTCCAGAGGCTGGGCCTCATCTTCCTGCATCCCAGACCCAGATCCAGGTGATCAGCCCTGGAGACGGCTGGGGGTGGCCTAGGGTGGTCTCCCAGTGCCCCTGCCTTGCCTTCCTCCAGCTCCCCAGGGAGAGACAGGCTGTTCACAAGTGTAGAGATCTCAAAGCCTGGAAAAGGGGAGATGTGGTCATCTGAGGGGGGGGCAGACAGGGCAGCCCTGGGCTCACCTCGGGGCTGGGGCACGCAGCTGCATCCCTTGCAGCTGTTTTCACAGTGGGGACCACAGGAGCTGGCACTGGGCAGAGCTCAGGAGACCCAGGGACTCTCCCTGACTTCATGACTGACCTTCCTTATCTCATGCCTCAGTTTCCCCTGAGTGATGGTAATGGTTTGACTGAAGGTGATGGTTTTGGCACTTCACAGGTTTCGTTCTTTTGCCAAAGAAGAGGTCAGCAGCACTCACACCAGAGCCAGTGGCTCCAGTTAGTATAGGATGCTCTGTTTTTCCAAACCTGCACAACATGATCTGCTCCTTGACGTGTTTTCCTCCATCTGACTTTGCACACATTTCTACTTGTGCATTGCACAGCAGTCTGGAGTGTGGAGCTGCTGGAGCCCTGAGACCTTCTTGTCTACGTGGAGCTAATGGGACACTGCTGGACCACCCCGGGTACCTCCCTGTCTCCTGGGCTGGGTGGGATGCGAGTCCCTACCGTGAGGCCAGCTCCACACCCCTCATCTCCTTCTGTCCGCAAAGGAGAGATGGTGCCAAAGGGATGCAGGCAGAGGGAGAAGCAGCAGCTGCCTGGAATAGGCGCAAAGGGCTTTGCAGCACGTCTGGCTTAGCGCTGGGGGCCATGGGTCCATCTGCTCCCCATCACAGCCAGCAGCCTCAGCCAGCAGCAGAGTGGAGGCCTGCCTGGGGAGGGGCACAGTAAGTGGTACTTAGGCTTTTGGGTACCCTTAACCCTTGCATTTCAGGTTGCATGCAAACAAAGCCCACAGCCCACACACAATCTCCTGGTTAGCACCAAGAAACAGCACAGCAGTCACCCATAATGCTTTTATAATCTGCTTTCTGTAAGATGACTGTTCCCACAAGAAAGGGAGGAGGAGACATGATTAATTTTCATTAGCCTTGTAAATAATAAGCTAGTTTCCGCTAGTCTTGCCCTGTAATTAGGGTTCTGGTTCCAGGGACCTGCAGAATGAAGCTGGTGACTCACAGGAAGGCAGGACAGCCTGGCCATCTCCCACCCACCCACACTCCCCAGGAAAAGGGAAGCGGCTGGGGCACCGCTCAGAAGGGGATGGGGTTAGGGTTGGAGTTGGTGTTAGGGTTAGGGGAGTTTAGAGGGCAAAGCCCACCCAGAGGAAGCGCAGGCTGAGGCTGGCACATCTTCATTGTTAAAAAAAAAAAAAAAAAAAGAAAAACTTCTGGTCCAGGACTGGCAGTGTCTGACCTGAACATCTGGATGTTGTGTGGATGTAAGGTAACCTTGGGAGGAGCCAGTGACATGGAGGTGAGGTGCAGAAGGGGCGCCTGGGTGCCTGCAAAGGGTCTGGGACTGAATAACTGGCAGCCATCAGCACCCAAGCACACATCTTGTGTCCAAGAGCACAGTGGAAGTCACACTCAGGAATCAGAGTAAACAAAACTCTACAGCTGAGGACACCACTGTGCCTCCATGAGAGACACCACACAATGGAGATGTGTGATCTTTTGGGTAGATATGTGACTTGAGGGAGCTCAAAAACTTTCATGAACAAGAGGGGAGTTTTTGGAGCCTCCATTTCCATTTCGGTGTCTGCTAAACCAAAAAAAAAATCAGTTTTAATATGAAAATATAATTCTGACATATTTTTAAAAGTGATATTTTACAACAAAAAGACTGAATGGTTTAATAAACCCAATCCAAATGAAAGTATTTTATTATAGACCAAAGAAAATGGTCGTTCTCATCCCCGAACATTTTTCTTATGCCAATTCCTTAAGAAAAAAAAAATTGAAGAAGAACCTGCAAAAAAATAAGCACTTTTTTTTCCTAAATTTAGCCAGAAATTGAATAGTTTCTGTGTATGCAGATTCCCCTCGCTCAGTCTCCAGGTGCTATACATCTGTGGTTTGACCTTCCCTGCTCGGAACTGCTCTGGACAAGGTGGCACTCACCAGAGGAAGAAAGAACCTGGCTTATGCTCATCCAAGGGAATTGTATGAGAGGTAGACCTTGAACCCAGCTCATCTGTGCCCAACATAAGAAGAGCGGGGCTTGGCCCTACCCTACCATACACGCTGTGCAAAGCAGTGGTGCCACGCTCACCACAATCTCTTCTGTTTTCCCCCACAGGGAACATGCATTTCACTGCCATTCCGATTTTATTTTTCCATAGCTTTACTGAGGCTGCGTTATACCCTCCCTTGCTGGAGGCTGGATCCTATGACTCTGTGTGCCCCAGAACGCCTTTCCACGAAGACATGTTTGGACACAGGGCTTTGGCTTGGCTGGAGACAGAGGTGGCCAGGGAATGCAGTATTTGCAGTATTTGGCCATTCACTTCACCCAGTGTATCCTTATTGCTTGGAACCAGACCTGTCTCTGAGCATCGTGTTTGCCAGGTCAACAGCTCCCCCAGGGGTAGAAGATGCAGGATATTAGGCCAGAGCAGAGGTGACACAGCCAACACAGCCACTGTAATAGATGTCTGCAGAAAAGCGTAGTCAGAAGATGTAGTGCCTTTAGGAGATCTGACGGATAACTTCCTGCTGGGAAGCAGCATTCAGAGAGCATGTAGGTGGCAGAGGGCAGCGGTGCTGGAGGCAGGACTGCCTTTAGCTGGTCCTGCCCTGCAGTGCGGGCTGGTGTTCAGGGAATGCTGCCCAGCCCGCCTGCCCCAGAGCAGCCGCACAGCAGCAGGAGGCTCGTGGCTGAGCAACACAACTTGTTCTGACCCAAAAAAATCACCTGGGGAGAAATACAAGGGAACTCATGGGGCTGAGATCTGTGAAACAGAGCATGTTCCAAAGCAGGGAACTCTGCTGCTTTGGTGAAGCTTTTCCCTAACACAGGGGCAAGGTGAGGTCCTTTTTCACAAGCAAAATTTACCTCTGGCACTCACTGCCGTGAGATAGGTATCAGAAGCACAAAGATAAAACCATTTCAAAAGGGAAAAAAAGACTGAAAGAGAGGTGAATAAGGAGAATGTCTCTGCCTGCATGAGGGAAAAACACTCATTGGACCCCCTGAAAAATGCCAGGGCACTACTACCTGCACAGGTCACCTCCAGGACTGCCCCCATCCTGGAAGCATGCACATGATCCCTCCTCAGGTCTGTGGGGCTCTGTGTGCAGCTCGGGTGGTGTGAAAGTCTCTCTGTGCACCTCAGGCAGCCTGTGAGCTGAGCTGCCTCTGGCACACCACAAAGCCAGCCAGGAGCCACTGATGCAGGGCAGACCTCCAATGTCTGGATGCAAGGGGATGCAGTCCTTCATCAAGGCAACAGCCTGTCACAGTTAAACACTACTGCAGTCAGGGAAGTCATCCCTTGTTGAGGTGACCTTTGATTTTACAACCACCCCAAAAGTCAGACAGCAGCAAGTGGCTCCTCTGCTGGGTACTCATCCCTGGTGTGAGCCATGGGCTGGCAGGACCCGTGCCTGGCTCTGCACACAAGCCCTGTCCTTCAGCCTCCTCGGCAAGAGCCTCCTGCTGAAAAACACAGCCAATTCTGGGAACAGACTTTACCCAAACCAGCAGATGCAGTACAAACCCATCTTGAAAGAACCGTTCACTAAGGAAAAACAATTGGCACATTAATTAGAAGTGACCGATTAAAGAACTGAAAGGGAATTACTCATCTTGTTATAGACAGGCACCTGCAGAGTTCTTGCTATCAGAACAACAGCATCCTCCACACCACTGAGAGGACACTGCTGCTCAGCAGCACAGCACATCCTCTCATTCAGCACAAATGCACAGCCACCAGCCCAGTGCATTCCAAAGCCCCACAAATTGATCCACCACAAGGCAGTGCCACCCGTGGCCATCAGGATGACAGCACAAAACAGTGAGGGTGATGGGCCAGGCTGCCCAAACAGTGCAATTCACACCCAGACACACAACACAAGCAGAGCCACACACAGAGGGGAGCACGCATGCATGCATGCTCCCTCTTCTGGGTAGGCTGTTCTCTTCTAGCACCAGCCTGGTCTGCCCTTACTTTGCTTTTCCACATACAGCTTCTCCATGTGCTTTGTCTCTTCCATCCCTTGCAAAGGTGCAGCTGGTTTGCCATGTCAGAGCAGGATTTGGGCAAGAAGCACAGAGCAGAGACCTGTCCCAGGCAGCCCAAGGTTTTCTGCATCACTGGCACTCTCTTACGTGATACAGGTTATCCTAGATGTCATGCCAGGAGCTTTGCTGGCGCGCTCCATAGCACAGTGGGTCACCAGAGACAGCAAAGGGAGAAGGCTAAGGGCTTCTCAGTGGAAACGGCTGCTGGCAGCTAATAGAGCAGGGTTTTCTGACATAAGTGGCTATGTGGCAGACCTGGTTCGGGGGGGTTGCTGAGAGCTGATCTGGGATTTTGAGTGGTCACAGAAGACTGTGTTTAGACCCAGAGAGAGAAGTGATGCAGGTTAGCTACGACTTGGTTGCCATCACTGAAACTCCATGACTGGAATGCTGCAATGACTGGCTATAGGCTCTTCAGAAGGGACAGGCAGCACAGAAGAGGTGGTGATGTGGCTCTATATTAGAGAGTGTTTTGATATTGTGGAACTCGAGACTGAATCTGGGAATGATAAGGTTGAGTCCCTATGGGTTAGGATCGGTGGGAAAGCCAACAAGGCAAGCATCCTGGTGGGGGTCTGTTACAGACTGCCAAACCAGAATGAGGAGACGGGTGAGGAATTCTACAGGCAGCTGGCAAAAGCTGCGAAATCGTCAGCTCTTGTTCTCGTAGGGGACTTCAACTTCCCAGGCATATCCTGGAAATGCAATATAGCTCAGAGGAAGCAGTCTAGGAGGTTTCTGGAGAGCGTGGAAGAGTTTCTTGATGCAGCTGGTTAGTGAGCCTACCAGGGGAGGTGCCCCGCTAGACCTTCTGTTCACAAACAGAGGACTGGTGGCAGATGTGGTGGTCGGGAGCTGTCTTGGGCAGAGTGACCACAAAATGTTAGAGTTCTCTATTCTTGGTGGAGTCAGGAGGGGGGTCAGTAAAACTGCTGTCTTAGACTTCCAGAGGGCAGACTTTGAGCTGTTCAGGACACTGGTTGGCAGAGTCCCTTGGGAGGCAGTTCTGAAGGGCAGAGGAGTCCAGGAAGGCTGGGCACTCCTCAAGAAGGAAATCTTAATGGCTCAGGAGCGGTCTGTCCCCACGTGCCCAAAGACAAGCTGGCGTGGAAGAAGACCGGCCTGGCTGAACAGAGAGTTGTGGCTAGAGCTTAGGAAAGAAAAAGAGGGTTTATGATCTTTGGAAAAGAGGGCGGGCCACTCAGGATTATAAGGATGTTGTAAGGATGTGTAGGGACAAAATTAGAAAGGCCAAAGCTCATCTGGAGCTCAATCTGGCTGCTGCTGTTAAAGATAACAGAAAATGTTTATATAAATACATTAACACAAAAAGGAGGACTAAGGAGAGTCTCCATCCTTTACTGGATGCGGGGGGAAACTTAGTGACGAGAGATGAGGAAAAGGCTGAGGTGCTTAATGCCTTCTTTGCCTCAGTCTTTAGCGGCAAGACCAGTTGTTCTCTGGATACCCAGTACCCTGAGCTGGTGCAAGGGGATGGGGAGCAGATTGTGGCCCTCACAGTCCATGAGGAAATGGTTGGTGACCTGCTACAGCACTTAGATGTATGCAAGTCAATGGGGCCGGATGGGATCCACCCGAGGGTACTGAGAGAACTGGGGGGAAGAACTGGCCAGCTGCTTTCCATCGTTTATCAGCAGTACTGGCTATCGGGGGAGGTCCCAGTCGACTGGCGGCTAGCAAACATGACGCCCATCTACAAGAAGGGCCAGAGGGTAGACCTGGGGAACTATAGGCCTGTTAGTTTGACCTCAGTGCCAGGGAAGCTCATGGAGCAGATTATCTTGGGTGTCATCACGCAGCACTTACAGGGCAACCAGGCGATCAGGCCCAGTCAGCATGGGTTTATGAGAGGCAGGTCCTGCTTGATGAACCTGATCTCCTTCTATGACAAAGTGGCGTACTTAGTGGATGAGGGAAAGGCTGTGGATGTGGTCTACCTTGACTTCAGTAAGGCTTTTGACACCATTTCCCACAGCATTCTCTGCAAGAAACTGGCTGCTTGTGGCTTGGACTGGCGTACGCTTCGTTGGGTTAGAAACTGGCTGGATAGCCGGGCCCAAAGGGTCATGGTGAATGGAGTCAAATCCAGCTGGAGGCCAGTCACTAGTGGAGTCCCCCAGGGCTCAGTACTGGGGCCAGTCCTCTTTAATATCTTTATCGATGATCTGGATGAGGGCGTCCAGTGCACCCTCAGTAAGTTTGCAGACAACACCAAGTTAGGTGCATGTGTCGATCTGCTCGAGGGTAGGAAGGCTCTGCAGGAGGATCTGGATAGGCTGGACCGATGGGCTGAGGCCAACTGTGTGAAGTTCAACAAGGCCAAGTGCTGGGTCCTGCGCCTGGGGCACAACAACCCCAAGCAGCGCTACAGGCTGGGAGATGAGTGGTTGGAAAGCTGCCTGGCAGAGAAGGACCTGGGAGTATTGGTTGAGAGTCGGCTGAGTATGAGCCAGCAGTGTGCTCAGGTGGCCAAGAAGGCCAACAGCATCCTGGCCTGTATAAGAAGCAGTGTGGCCAGCAGGGCTAGGAAAGTGATTGTCCCCCTGTACTCGGCTCTGGTGAGGCCGCACCTCGAGTACTGTGTTCAGTTTTGGGCTCCTTGCTACAAGAAGGACACTGAGGTGCTCGAGCGAGTCCAGAGGAGGGCAACAAAGCTGGTGAGGGGTCTGGAGAACAAATCTGATGAGGAGCGGCTGAGGGAGCTGGGATTGTTCAGCCTGGAGAAGAGGAGGCTCAGGGGCAACCTTATTGCTCTCTATAGGTACCTTAAAGGAGGCTGTAGCGAGGTGGGGGTTGGTCTGTTCTCCCACGTGCCTGGTGACAGGATGAGGGGGAATGGGCTAAAGTTGCACCAGGGGAGGTTTAGGTTGGATATTAGGAAAAACTTCTTTACTGAAAGGGTTGTTAGGCATTGGAATGGGCTTCCCAGGGAAGTGGTTGAGTCACCATCCCTGTGGGTCTTTAAAAGACATTTAGATTTAGAGCTTAGTGATAGTTTAGTGGAGGACTTGTTAGTGTTAGGTCAGAGGTTGGACTAGGTGATCTTGGAGGTCTCTTCCAACGCAGATGATTCTGTGATTCTGTGATTCTTTCTCTCATTACCCTGAGCAGACAAGTAGGGACAGGGAGAGAGAACAAGGAGTGCTGGCAAGGACAGATCACTCAGGTGTTCTCTGTAACAGGACAGTAGGTCTTCGTCCCACGGGGCTCAGTGGGCATGGTCAGGTCATGGGTGCCCTGCAGCAGGAAACCCCTTCAGACCCCAGCCGAGGACAGGCTCCTGGGTTCCCTGGGTGAGGAGAGCAGCGAGGACACCGCCGAGTTGCAGGCCAGGAGCAGCCTGGGCAGCACACAGCTTCTTGTAGCCACATTTCAGCCCTGGCTGGTTATCCCACCTGTGCAATCAAATGGTGTTTCTTCATGCTTTACCTGATCTGCTGAAGGTTAAAATAAGAGCCAGCAGAGACTGTGCAGGAGTAAGCGTGTGCCAGTCCACAGCTGGATGTGAGTGCAGCTGCAGGCACACAGGAATCTGTTCTTCTTTGGCTGTTGGTCAATGTTGCTGAATCGCTGTCCCTGTGCCTCCTTTCTTTTCTGTAGTCATGCATAGCCTTCCCAGAAAACCTCTTCAAGGTGCACAGCCACCATTGCAGCCCATGTCTTGCCTAGCCTTGGGCTGTAGCCAACCAGCCTGTGGTGCCATAGGGCAGCCCTGCAGCCCTCAGGGGGCCTCAGCTCAGCCTGCACTGGCCAGCAGGTAGTGCAGAGCTCTGTCCCAGCCTGGTTCGTCAGCATGAGGCAGCAGGCAGTTGTTTGCATTCCCTGTGTGCCTGGTGTTACTTCAAGCAGTGTTCACATCTTCCTTTGATTTCAGTCAAAGAAAGCTGGGAAGAAACATTAAGTTTCTTGGAAGATGTGATGTCCAAGTGCCAGAGCAGTAACAGTAATGTTCTCTCATAGGTCCAGACACTCTCTCCCTTGGCTTCAGCTCAGGCATTAGGGGAGAGAAAAAACTGCTGAAAGAGTAGAAAATACCATGGGAAAGCATTCACCACATGAGAAAGGCTGCGAGCATCCCACTGGCATTGAGGTGCTGTTTATAGGTGGCCGCCTGGGGTAGTGGCCTGTCTGTGATCAGTGCCGGGTTTCTAGAAGAGAGCCTACAGGCTGAGCAAGTGCAGCCTGGTGTTTCTCCTCATGCTCTCTGAGCTGAGCTGTACTGCATCCTTGCATTTCCCAGACTTTTGTGGGCTTTCTCCCATGCTGCTGGCTGCACCTCCAAGCAGAGAGGCCACTGCTGGCCATGGGTTTGTGTCCCAGGCTCAACTCTTGCAGCACCTGGGAGGCAGGACACTCCCAAAACATTGTACTCCCATATGGCTTTGTACCCCCCCACCGACTCCAGAAATGAGTGTTCCTGCAGACTGGGAGAGACTGGGACCAATGACCAGGAGATCCCAAACCTCTCCGTAACACCTCACTGGAGCAGGGAAGTTCACCACTGCTTTTCCTGGCCCAATAGAGGGTCTGGCATTTGGGCCAACCCATCCATGTGACTAAACAGTACTGGGGCGATATGTACATTTGATTCTGTTCTGCAACTGTGGTACTCCCAGTGTTATTTTAAGAAAAAAAAATGCCTTAAGTCTGGTCTGTCTCCTGGAAGACGTAAACATGAAATCAGAGGTCCTGAACTTGTGTGACTGTCCCATTTATCACAGTGCCCTAACCCAGAAGTACAGCCACTTTTGGAAAGGTAAGAGCAACTGCAGAAGAAATAGCTGAAATCATCAATCCTTCAGATCTCTGAACTGTGTTTGAACTAAACATCTTGGGAAAAACCTCCCGGGTAACTTGAACTTTTGCCCAGGATGGAGAATGCACTGCTGCACTCAGTGGAGAGTAATCCTTTTAATGGCTGATTGCTCTTTTTGAAAAATAGTACCTTACCTTTCCTGTGGTCTGGACTGGCGTACGCTTCATACTGCCTGTCCCTGGATGTTGCTGGGGTTCTGGAGCCTCTGTTGTCAAGATTTTATGGACTTGTGTTCTGCAGTTAAGGCACTTCTGTTCCTGGTATCTCCCTGTGTGAGCCACACCATGCACTCACTCCCTGTGGCTCTTCTCTAAACTATCTCTAATTTATCAACATCCTTCCAGATACCAACCTGCTATAAAAGGACCCTCTTTTCAAGTAAGATACCATCTGTGCCACACACAGGTCCTGCTACTACAGTGTCCTTCACGCATCAAGGCAGAGTGCATTTTAATGATCATTTTGTACAGATGTCTTGAGTCCAGCTGCTGAGTCACCACGGCCCTCAAGTCCATCTTGGAGGGTCATACTAGGATACAGTTCTCAGCACAGGTCACTCCAGTTAAGTTCCTCATACCAAGGCAACCTGTTTTCCATGCATATCTGTGATGATTTTACTCAGGTGGGCAGCATCACGGGCAAAACAGACTCAGCATAGGGAGATAAAAAAAAAAAAATTACCTATTAGTAACAAGCTAGAGAAGTGAGAGACAAAGAAAACAAACCAAAAACGTCTTCCCCCCATCCACCCTCTTCCACCTCCTCCCCCCGAGCGGTGCAGAGGAATGGGGGAATGGGGGCTGTGGGCAGTCCATAGCGCTTCATCTCCACTGCTCCTTCTCGGTCACTCGCTGCCCCTGCTCCCATGTGGGGTCCCTCCCACGGGATGCCGTCCTTCCCGAACTGAGCCTGCGGGGGCTGACCACAGGCAGCAGCTCTTCAAGAACTGCTCCCACATGGCTTCGTACCACGGGTCCATCCCCCAGGAGCAAACTGCTCCAACCTGGGTCCCCCACAGGCGGCAGCTCCCCCCAGACCTCCTGCTCCTGCGGGGGCTTCTCTCCACGGGCTGCAGCTCCGGCCCGGGGCCTGCTCCTGCGGGGGCTCTCCATGGGCCGCAGCCTCCTCCAGGCCACATCCACCTGCTCCACCGGGGGCTCCTCCACGGGCTGCAGCGTGGAGATCTGCTCCATGTGGGACCCATGGGCTGCAGGGGGACAGCCTGCTCCACCAGGGGCCTCTCCACAGGCCGCAGGGGAACTGCTGCTGTGTGCCTCCTGCCCCACTTCTGCACTGACCTTGGAATCTGCAAGGCTGTTTCTCACTCCTCTCTCTCTCTCCCAGCTGCTGTTCCCCAGCAGCTTTTTTCCCTTGCAATATTCTCTCACAGAGGCAAAAACAACATCGCTTATTGGCTCGTCTCTGGTCAGCAGCGGGGCCCTTATCTAACATGGGGCAGCTTCTGGATTCTTCTCGCAGAAGCCAGCCCTATGGCCCTCTGCTACCAAAACCTTGCCACGTAAACCCACTACAACATCACAAAGATGCCTACAAAGCAGGCTGCTAGGCTCACCTAGACAAGCTCGGGGGGTTGGAACTAGATGATCTTTGAGTCCCTTCCAACCCAAGCCATTCTAAGCTGGTGGGTTGTGAAAGGTTCTATACATCTTCTGCTTTCTCTGATAGGAAACAGAACTGTGACCATTCATAATCATGTGCTTTACAGGTAGGTATGACTCAAAAAGCTGACCTTGCCCCTTACCAGCACCATGACATTCAATGTCCCTCTTTGGACCCTCATTCCTCCCTAAAGGTGTTGATTTTAACATTTGTTGATTTTAACATTCCAATTATATTTCTCTCCTAGCTGGATTCATGCTCGTATGTGAGCAGAGTTTATTATCCAGGCTCCTTCTCCTCAGTGTGAAGGCAATTAAAGAATTTCTTCTCTTCAAGTCCTCTTCAAGAACTCTTCAAGTTCTTTCTTCTCTTAAAGTCTGGAATGGCTTTATTCTCAATACCATGATGTCAGACTAAATCAGGTCCTTCCTACTTGCCCTTCTCCTTCATTGTTTCATATCCTGTTGGGTACTGGATGCCCTGTGCCCTTCTTGCTCCCCATCCCCTCGGAGGAAGGTCTACCATCATGAGCAGCATCTCCTGGTCTGCTGCCATACCAGACCCACCTCACTCCCTCAGGCTGCCTGCGGGGCACTGCCGCAGGAACCTTTATCATGCAGAGACATAAAGGCTCCCCAGGGCAGCTGTTGCCTGTGAGAAGCGGCATTAGTGCAGATTAATGAAACCCTCCTCACCAAGTAAAGGCTGCCCAGCCTTGAGTATCCGGGCCCTGGGGAGGGAATGTGCCACCTGTCGGGGGACACCTCAGTAGGAGTATCCCTCTTCCCTGCTGGGTGTCATGATTATCCTACTGCATGGACTGGACAGGATCCAGTCTTGTTCCATCTCCTGTTCCTCCGCCAGGAACCTCAGAGCTGGTTTCTGCTGTTTGCACGCTAAGAACTGGTGAACCTCCACTCACAGGGAATCGTGTCCTCTGCTCTTCTCTCCAGTGCTGCTGGCCTCTCTCTAGTCAGGCAGAGCAGAACCCAATTGTCTCACTGCTAATTTAGTAAATTAATGAAAGAAAATTTGAAAGAGAACATTACTGGAAGGGAAGATGGTATTTCTTTCAAATGAAACAGATTTCAGTCACTCAGACTCATTCTCTCCTACATCTTTCTCAGTCATGATCTCACAAGCTACAAGATTTGTTTCCTGGTGGTCTTGCTAGTATCATCTGTAAACGAGAAGAAAGAAAAAGAATGCTGCTGTCGAGTCCCCACTACATCTCTTGGTTCCTCTTGATTAACAGTGATGTGGATTTTGGGTCACCTTTAAGAGTTAATGGTCACTATGGGTGGATTTTTTGCCACAACATCTTGCTTACTTCAATTTCCATAAATCTTGTGCAAGAATAGTGCTTATTGTCTTTGTGTCCTTGTTCACCTTATCTTCCTGTCAGGAAAGCAGGAAAAGAAACAGCATATGCAGTGTGCTATAACCTCATTTTCCTCCTCCCGTGACCCAAACACAACTCTTCTGCTGACAAATCATCTGCACAGGGACCTTCACACAGCACAGCCCTTATGGGCCCAGAGCAAGGAACACGGTTTAGCAGGACTTTGTCACTCTTCCCACCCTTGCTTAATTGTTTCCTCTGGTGCTTTCATACACAGGTTTTTGCATTCATACCTCCTTCAAACCAATCTCAACACTGACTACAGATCTCTTTGTTTATGAACAGACATATCTCATCTGTGCTCTGCACTCTATACACAGCATCATTTTTTTTCTTTCTTGAATGTGAGGCAGTGATAGCTCTCAAATCAGGCCACGAGCATCCTTCATATGAAATTTAGTTCTTTCTAGGAGACACAAAGGAGCTCAATCTATTTGTTTTAACCAGATAAATGATTATAGGATTAAAGGTACAAGAACACAAATATATTTATTTTCATTATTTCTGTTCCTGGTATTGCACAGAGAGATGTTATGGTCTATTATATAAAGGAGAGCAGACCAGACGTTTGTAATGACTATACCCGAACTTGCAGCCTGTAAATCTAGGTATTAGGGGGAACTTGAGTTATGGATGATAGCAGGAAGAGGGGAACATTGCATTTTCAGCAGTCCCTGCCATTGCTGGCGGCTGGCATGCCTCACTGTGCTCTTCACCCATTTCTTATTGCCCCTGTGTTGGAGCTGCTAGTCCCCTTGTCCCTGTGGTGCCACGTGGGCATTCTGCTCCCAGCATCTTCTCTCAGGCTCACAGCTTTTCTAACCTACCAGATCCAACACGGGTCCAGCTGGGGCACGGAGATGCACAGGCGGGTCACTTTGCTGGTTCCCTGGCAGGAGGACTTGATTTTGTCTCAGGTTTAACAAGAAGCAGACGGGGGCAGTTGGCTGACTCAAGTTCAGAAGAGAAGTAGAAAGTCCCCCCCACAGCAGGAGGTGAGGGACCTCCCTTTCTCACACAGACCCAGCCTGAAGAGTTGTTTTAGAGCTTTAACACTTCAGGATATTTGCACTAAAATTGCATCCTAGCACCTCCTGCACCTTCCCAGGACAGCCTGCAGTCAGTGCCCTGCTTGTCTTGCTGTGCTGAGGTTGTGACTACAACAGTGTGGGCCCAGGAGTGGCTGCTGAAAAGGAAAGCCCATCCTGCCTTTTTCATTGTGCTACCTTGTGTGAAGGCTGTGCTTTCCACCTCCCCATCATGTCTGAAACCCTCACAACTTTGTCCAGAGTCCCCAGCAAGCAATTGGATCCTTTAGTCAAACAGGATTGCTTCTTTCTGTCACCTAGCTGTGGTTGTCTCTGAAGTGGAAACACCGGGGATTACAAATGCCAGATCAGTGTCTCCTCAAGGTCTTCCCCAACCACATTTTAAAGCCAACAGGACCATGTGGGTACAGATCAGCAGGCTGTGGCCCACCTCTCCTAGACCAATGCTCAGAGAAACAAAAATCATGAGCTGATTTTATTTACGTCCCTTTTAAGGCCTTAGTACTAAGGTCATTCCATATGCTGGTTACTCGCAGCAACTGAAATGATGAGGAGACCCCTCTGAGAAGGGTGCTGCTCTCCCACACCTTCTTCCTTTGGTGAATAGGAAAACTTCCCAGTGCTAACACGGGTGATTTGCAGTACCAGGCAAAGGAAAGGCTGCCTTGGCTCTGGGCACGTCAGCCTCAGGCTGCAGAGGGACAAGAGGAAGCAGGCTGCAGTGGTCAGTCCTGACAGCCTTAGAGGACAGAGCCTCAGCAACAGGTCTTGAAAGAGAAATGGTCTCAAACATCATGCTGCAGGTGACATGCAACCTGAAATATGAGCAGATCAGTTCCTCCAGTCTTGGAGGAACCAGGTTCAGGGCAATTTGGAATCCTGAAACCACACATACATACTCAGAAGGACTATACCTGCACCGAGGAGACACTTATGGCTCTAGACAGCAACACCAGGCTTATTTGCTTTGTCTTGGTGCAGGCACTGCTGTGAGGGTGACGCTGGATGGGACGAAGTTAGGGCAGCCCTGGAAGGGGGCTGGCAGGAGGACTGGAGTCCAGCAAAGCCCAGGAGGTGACCAGGTTTCGCCAATGAGGTTTGGCTGCAGAACATCTGAGGCCCGAGGTCACCGAAAGTGTCTCAAACCACGTGGGGGAGAAAGATCGGTCTGTCAACAGGGCAGCTCTGAGAAAACAATGTGGGAGCATACAGACCATGTCGGCAGCCTCCTGTGCCTTCAGTGCCTGGAAGCTCAAGGGCCCCAACATGCCCCCAGCTCCCCACCTTTTCCCTCACCCTGCAAACCACTTGCCTGAGGTCACACCACCTCTCATAGGTGTCCTTCCACACACGTCTCCAATCTCACCCCCTCCATGCAGCAGCCATGAGGTGGTGATCGAGCTGCTCCTGAGAATAGGAGAAAGATGGGGATGATGGACATGGGTGTCTGGTGGTTAACATAATGTAATTGTGCTGGTGGCACAGTGGTTCATTTGCATTTCCTTGGGGCGTTGATGTTGATATTAATTAAAGGTAATTATAGCACTGCTTGCTCAGTGCAACAGTAACATACAAAGACAAAAGCAGTATTACAGGAAAAAAAAAAAAAAAAGAAAAAAAAAGACTACTTCCTCCAGAGTTTCACCTTTTGTTTTGAGAAACCTGCAAGGTGAGTGGAGGCCTGGAGCTCAGGCGCTGCTCTTCCCACCCATCACAGCCACTCTGTGGCAAGGGGCTGCAGGATCATCACCGTCTCCAGAAGTACCCCGGGATACGCTGACAGTGCTGGTGGCAGACACAGAGGTGATGGGTGATGGTGTTATGGTGCTACTGGGAGCAGGTACTTGCAGCACAAGGAGCTACTGGTGGTGATACAGGATGCTGGGCAGTAGGGGTGAATACCTGGGCACGCCGGAGGGATGCTGAGAGCATTGCTAGCAGACACTGGTGACTTTCATGATGGACGTTGGTGGCTATGGTGACATATAGTGTTACCCTTTGTAACAGCACTGGTGGCATTAGAGCAGGAGGGCAAGATGCTGGTGCTGTGGGTGGCTGCAGGTAGCACTAGGCACATATATTGTCTGTGCTAATGGCTGCTGCAGTCCCTGCATGTCTGGGTTACTGGCTCAAAGGTAACCCAACTTGTCATGTGGGGAGAGCTGTGAAAGTGCTAGATGGTGTCAATGCAATTACTGCTGCATGGCCATCTGCAGCAACCAGACCTGTCATACCTAGTCTTATCACATGCACAGAGCTCTATATTTAGTGCTGGGAGCAGTGGCCTGTGAGCAGCAACTTGCAGCCTCATTCACATCTCTGAGCTCAGGAATGTCTGAGCTTGCAACGTGGAATTGTCCCTTGTCTTCAACAGCTGATGCCTCCACAATAAAGGCCTCCTTGGTTAGGGGGAAGCACGTTTTCTGAGGCTGCTGGATAGAGTTTCTGTCTCTAGATTTCACAGCTGAGTACTTACTCACCAGCAGCACTCTGGGGAAGGACACAACTGCCTTGTCTAAACAACAGCTGTCTCTTGCTTGGCTCTCCTAGGGCATGTGGTTTTCCTTTAGCCACTTCCTCAGCAGCATTGGAGTTCAAGTGGTACAGAACTGGTGGGAAGTGGAAGAGGGCTTGTACCAGACTTAAGAGGGCAGTCTTCTGATCTTTCTAGACTTTCCATTCTTCTGTTGGGATACCCATTGAGAGTCTCTGAACACCTCTTGAACACCAAATACTTCTACCTGTGCTGTGTCTATCTGTGCTGTCAATCTTATCTAGCCTTTCAAGACCCAAAGGGCTCTTTGGTCCAATGAAGAGAACTACCAGCAGAGGAAGGCTGACTCCTCAGGCTGAGTTACTGCGCTGTTCCTGTCCCTTGCAGCAGTGAAAGGCTGAATGCCCCAGATTATCCTAGCAGAAAACACACACATGCACACCTTGGAAATTAATTGACATAAAACCCAAATAATATGTAATCTCACTAATAAAATAATGCAAGCTGTGCTCTATGTTGTGATGCATAGGTTTTAGAGAACGCTAGGAAACATTGTTATTTTTTCCCTGTATTTATTTTTTCTTTTATCTACTTTCCTTACAGGGAGTATTTTTTTCAGTTGGTTGCAGTGTAGCTGATGGTGAATGACAATAAGGGAAGAACCACAACATTTTAGCTGAAATACAGTAGCACCTAGTGACCAGATGGGAGAGATTTACAATGTGGTCTGCTCAAGCAGAAGTTTAATGAGTATTGATAAATGAAAGTAAGATGCAGATTTTGGCAGGGGTATAGCTAAACACACCAAAGGTGGCTGGCCACTACGGGGAAGGTGTTTACCCCCAGGACCAGACTTCCTTCTGTTCCAGACTGTGTTCTCTGAGGACTCAGAGCAAAGTGAGGAGCCCAAAGGATGAGGCACAGGGAGCTGCAGAACCATCCCTGCTCAGGACGGTAAGATCCTGGCATGGCTAAGAAACACAGACAGAGCCATGGGCAGCAAGGGGAGTCCTTGAGGGATTATTTCAAGACAGAGGAACAAGGGAAGAAAAGTCAAAGAGCACCTTCCCACAAAGGGGCTCACCCCAGCCCTGTGCCCCCAGGCCTGCACAGTCTCTTCCCCGCCCGGCTGATTTCCAGTCCATCCTTTCACTCCATGTGTGATGCAGAGGGACATGGGACTCACTTCCATATCTTCCCACCACAGGCATCACCTTTGCCTCTCTATGTAGGATGCTTTATAGCATTTCCCTTGTGCCTTTGCTGAAACTTAATGAAGACAACCTGTGTGTCAATCAGAGTTGCAGCGATTTTACATCTGGGACATTTGGCAGGGAAGCACTGTTGTGCTCTGTGACCTGAGGACATTTTCCCTTTTCTCTTTGCCTGGCAGGTCTTCATGAGGGACAACTCTGGAGCCCAGAGAGGAACACGGTGCACAGGATGCTGAATCTGGCCTAGTCCTGAAGCCCAGCAAGCCGTGAGAGGTACGGCATGGCCCAGGGCTGGCTGTGGGGCTCTTCAGAAATAGCTGGTGGGAGGGCAGCTCTGTGCATGTGGTTCAAGAGGCGGTGGTGGGGAGGGAGAAGGAGGCTGGGGAAGGGAAGCTGAAGAGGGCGTTTCAGTAACAACCTTCCCTCCATCTCGTAGTGAATCCTGCAACACACCCATCGCTAGTTATGAAAGTTATGAAATCTAATACTGATTGCTATAGTAACATCACGCCTCCACACTGACCTAGTTTGAGACAAAGGAAGTACTCCTGCAGCTTTGAGCATGCATAATGCTGCAGATGAGTTTCAGTGTGTTCTCTGGGAAGAATGGCAGAGGGAGCTGCTGAGTTTTCCACCTGCCTCCCCTTGCCCCAGGACCCTCAGGCACCATGAGCTGCTTTGTCTTGGGCACAGAGCAAATCCAGTGCCAGAGAGCATCTCCATCCTGCCTCCCTCATGCAGGCATTAGGACCCACCTAGCTTCATCCAGGCATTCAGGTAACAGGAACGTCTGCCCTGGAACCAAGCAACATCCTTGCAAGCTGCAGAGATCCGGTGGTGCAGCAGCAACACAGCAACAGCCAACACCATTCAGAGCACCCTGTTACTGCTGTGCCACAAATAACATAGGGTAAAAAGCCTGGCCCTGTCCTCCCAGCTACCCCCACCTCCTCATCGTCTACGTAGTCCTCAATATGCTAGGCTTGGGCTGCTGCTCACTTTGGCAGCACAGTGAGACAGGAGGATCTGGCTGGAAGTCCACAGCAAGGTGGTGGCACAACCAGCCATGCAGAGTGGCCTCCTTCTACTTTGTCACAAATTTTCACTGCAAGCATAGAAAACCTCCATCCCCAGGAGCAGCAGCATACTCTGTAAGGTCAAAGGCAGACGTGTAAACTGCTCTTCATCCTCTGCCTGCTCCATGGAGGGCTTTGCAAACACACACACACACCTCCAGGCCTCTTGAACAGCACTGAACAGAAAAAATCATTTTTTTCCCAAGCAGTCTTATTAGCTGCTCTTCCAGACAAGCCACAGCATGCACCACCATGTGCCCAGGGTGCCTTGTAAGAGAGCACAGACCTGCAGCTAGGTTGCAAACCACAATGACCCTCGCTGACTTCCCTGGTCCTTCTGCTCCATCTCATCAGCAATCCTGCCTTCTTCCTAAAAACTCTCCCTTTCTTATCTTTCCTTTTTTTGAATTATTCGCCCTACTTAATGTTTTGCATCTCTTTCTTTAGAGCAGATCCCATCTCCTGGAGAATTTTGAGAAACTTCTATTTGGGGACAATCAAATAGGTTGTAAAGTTTCTGGGTTTTTGTTCCCTTGAGAGCTGATTATATTACCAGTGACATTTGCATGAAAATAAGTTCTCTCTCTCTAGGGCTCATCTGCTCCTCCAAATTAGTCAACATCTGAAGTCAAAAATCTTTGTCATATTGCAGTTACTGATTTTCACCGAAATTGGTTGTGCTGATACAAAAAAAAAATGTCTAGCATACAAGGAAAACAGTTATGTACTGTCTGTTTTGGGATGTCTCCAGCCACATCCTGTCCCTCCCCATCACCACAGTGGGCATCAGTCAGTCCCAGAAGACACTTCCCTTTCCCCAGAGAACAAGAAGGAGATGGCAGCTCCCAGGGCTGCTGGAGCACACTGTTTATCTACCACGAGACCCTGGGAGCTGTATGCAGATTCTTCTTTACATGGACACAAAACACTCATTCCGTCGTGAAGTAGGATGTGAGTAGGTCCCTTCAGTGGTGATACAGGACTCAGTAGTTTTGAGAGGTCAGTGCTGCATGCTTTTTTGGTCTCGAACACCAGCATAGCCATGCTGGGATTTGCTTCATCTATCTGTAGCTGCCTGGAAGGTGGATGTTTAGATGGGCTGGGCAAGCCCAGTGGGACACCTTCAAGCAGTGGGACAGACTGGCCCTCCTAAAGCAGGTCACCCACCTTCTAAGGAGGCATCTCAGGCAGATGGGCTAAATCACTTGCAGGAACACCCTGTCCTGCTCCTTTGCTGTACAGAGTGAGGGGGAAGGGTGGGCGAGCCTCAGCTCCTGGCAATGCTGTCACACATCTCAGTGTGACATTAGCCCTGGGGGGGCTCCCTGGGAGACCCTGGCTTAAGCTCTCAGTAGTGGTCCACAGCAGGCAGCACTGCTTGGACCTCAGTCCACTGGAAGGAAGCTCCCTGGCAGCACTGGGAAACTGCCACGGGAGGAACAAGAGGTAGAAGGATCCTGGAGGAAGGTCTGATGTATAATGAATAGCTCTAAGTAGAAATTGGTTATTTTTATCCCCTGCGATTAGATTCTGAACTCTTTGAATCATCATTAATGCAACGCCCTGGAAGCTGGCGGCCCCCCTCGCTGAATGCCACATGAAGTGTTCCTGCTAATTCAGGGAACATTTGAAATCATGCGTGTAGGCAGACCAACGTCACCCACACCACAGTATACAATTTTAAGCTTCTTGAGGTAGGGTGCGGGGAGTCATTTTTCTTGTGCAGGTTGCAAATCATTTATTCCTTATCTAGCTAGTTATTAGCATGCTGCTAGGTTGCTATATATAAAAGCCACCCATGTGTTTGCAGCCAGCTTGGATGGCTGGGCCGAGGTTTACGTGGGCGGTGATGGTACACGGAGCCCTGGCAGAGCTGATCAGCAGAGGGCACAACTAGTCAACTCCCAAGGGTGTCTGCAGCCCCATCAGGGTTGGGGCTGGTCCCTGTGGAGGACTTATGTCCTCAGCAGCCTCATGTTACAGGCTGCCTCTTCCGACCAGCACCTGAATGGCCTCCTGGCCCTTCATGGACAGCCCTGCCTCAGGACATGTCCCTCCCCAACCACTCCTGCTCAGGCAAACCCTTCTTCAAAGGTTATGATCTCAAGAGGTCTCTTCTACAGATGAGCCTGTGATTTTTATCTTTATGCCAGCCAAGAAGTCTAGCAAGAGGCGCTCTGGCTTCTCACTGGCACCAATTGGGCCAAAGTCTGGTGTCTGGTGCATTGATTTTGTGGTACATTATGTTTTAATATGGGATATGTCAGAGGTTAGGATGAGAGAGCTGAGCTGTCCTACAAGATATCCACCATAGTAGATTCCTCCTTCTGCTTAGCAAGGACAAAGGCCCCTGGGCTGGCATGTGGGGTGGAGGCACAGCTTTGGTGTTTCCACAGGGAGCAAACTTAGAAGCTGTTGGAAAGCTCTGCTGCTATAATTCACCATGATTCTGAGCTGACCTGGAAGAGAGATGGGAACTGCAGGAAAAGCATGGCTAAGCTGTGAGGGGGAGGCAGAAAAGAGAGGGAAGCGAGGGAGGAGAGGAATTATGCTTTCAGTTGTGATTATGTAGCTCTTCACGTGCCTCTTCAAGGCACCTCTCAGGCAGGGCAGCCACGGCTGTGTTTGCAGATGAGGGTGACCAGGGAGAGGACATTAACTTCTTGCATGGAGGATGTGTGCCAAGGGCATGGTAAAAGGGAGGGAGGCAGCACAGGGCCTGCACCTACTGCTGGCAGGCAGGAGGTGAAACACGTCCATCCCTGCAGCTCTACAGCTTCTACTGCAGCAGAAGCACCCACATGCAGATTGCAGTCCCTCATGCTGTAGAAGCTGCAGAGGTACAGCTGGCCTCCTTCTAGGCTACCTCTAGTGCCCAGCAGGGCAAGCCCGAGCCCTGCATGTGGCTCTCCACCAGACACACCACTGCCTGCAACACACACACACACAATCCGCAGCCCCACAGATGTGTTTGTCCTCATGGTCCACTCCCAACATGCATGCACAAGCAGCAGAAGTCTGTAACTAGCTCATGCAGTGCCTCCAAACAGGCATTACAAAGTGTTATGCTCGAAACAGCCCAGGTAACACACACCCTGTTTCGTTTTTAAATACATACATATCTCAACAACCCTGCTCTACTGCTGGGGGCACACTGCAGTATTCACTGTCCACTCTTAAGGTGAGTTTGTAGAACTCAAGTTGGGAATTTGGCCAGCAGGAATCCAGAGACATGAGAAAAATGGTAGTTTTTCCTGGCTTCCCCCCAGAAGTTACAATGCAGGCATGGTGGGAAGTGACAGCTGGTCTGCCCAAGCCCCTCACAGTGCAGAGTCCCAGCACAGAAGCAGGTCAGAGAGCAGAGGGGCCTCCCAGACTTTGTTGTTCCACGTCTTGGGGTTCAAGCCTGTTCAGAATGGGCAAGTAGCAGCCTCCATGGAGCCTCCAGTGGTCCTCTGGCAGGACAAGCACCTTCTGCTGCCCTCACCATGTTAGGGCAATGCCAGAGGAATTTCTATGGGGAGATGGAAATGAAACTGGCCAGCATCTCCTGGGCAGCCGCCCTCTTGAGGACATAGTGCACAGTCTGGTGGGGGCACCTCCCAAAGGACATGCAGTTTGTCTCCAAGGATGGGAGGGAGAAAAGAGATCTGTTCTCCATGTGGAGAAGGGACAGGACAAGACATCACAGGCTGGAGCTGCCACTAGAGAGATCCTGGCTAGACAGAAGTAACTTCAGAGGGTTTACAGGATTGCACGGAGAGACAGACATCTTGAGAACAGCTCATTGGACTTCTGTCCTGGGTGACGTTTTGACAGATCTCTCTCACACTTTCTGCCAGGAGTTACAACCCATAATTGCAAGGACTTATGTCAGAGTAATTCACCAAACGCTGCCTGGCTGCTGGGCTGGGTGACTGGGTGGATGGACAGCCAGAAGCTGGGCAGGCATGTGAGAGTGAGGACAAGATAGACAGCTGGGAAAACTGTGCTTTACTAGTATATGCACTGCATTGCAGCTGGCTCCTCTTCTCCATCCAGTTCATTTTAGATCTCCTGCTCTGTCCAGAGTTCAGGCCAGCCTAATCTCTTTGCTTTTAAAAAGAGACTGAAAAGCAAATATTTGCAGTCAGTGAAGTATCTCTTACAACAATGGAAGATTTTCAGCTCACAATGAAGACGTGATTCAGTCTTCCTGGAGTGGAGTGAACCATCTCCCAACAGCTTCAGCAGACCCTGGACCAGCCCCGTCTCCCACACAGCATGCAGCAGCTGTGGGCCCTACAGGAGGGAGAGGTTGGCAGCTCCCTGCCAGGGGAGGAGAGAACTCCCTGCTAAGCAGGAAGCTTCTTCAGGCAAGGCTATCATCTGCCTTGTTTGAGATCTCATATGCTATTCAGTCTTGGGAGCTGCAGGTGTATTTTGCAGGATATACTGCTCTAGGTGATTCAGTGCAGCCTGAGCCTGCAAGCAGCAGCCCCAGTGCTGCTGTCGTAAATTGTGCCCAAGAGGCGGGTGACTCCAGTTGAGGTTTGGAGTGGCTTGGGGCATATAAAACTGCCATAAATCAGCTCAGGTCATCTGCTGCACCTCAGGGACCTCCAAGCATCAGCAGAGCTGGCGGGAAGAGGGACCCAGAGAATGGAGTCAAGCTGCGACAGGGGAGGTTCAGGCTGGATATCAGGAAAAGGTTCTTCACCACGAGGGTGGTTGCGCACTGGGACAGGCTACCCAGGGATGTAGTCACAGCACCAACCCTGACAGAGTTCAAGAAGCATTTGGACTATGCTCTTGGTCATATGGTCTGAATTTTTGGGTAGACCTGTGTGGAGCCAGGAGCTGGACTCAATGATCCTTGTGGGTCCTTTCCAACTCAGGATATTCTGTGATTCTGTGAGAACACAGGCTGAGGGGAAGGAAGGTAAAGGGGCCACACAGCAAAAGCAGCCCCCTCCCCTGGGCTCAGGGATGCATCCACTCCATGCTCTGGCAAACTCCTGCTATGAGCATCTCCTAAGCAGGGCCTTCCCCTGCTAGACTGTGGCCTGGTGTGGGGGTGAAATGGCAGGGCACCGGACAGCTGACAGGGGACACCACTCTTGCCAGATCTAATTCTAAATGGGCCTTGGCCTTCCTTGTCACATCCCTGCATACTCTGATAGTGTCCCTATATTCCTTCCTCTTGCTCAGTTTGTGAGCTTCAGAGTCATGGATTTGGGAGATTTAATTTCAAAATGTCAAGATCTTTCATCTCTCCAAACTAAAAAAAAAAAAAAAAAGTGTGGAAGAGGCTTGGTTTTGTACCTTCCCCAACACCACCTCTTGAGGAACTGCCAAGGGATGCAGAGGGAAACTGTAATGAAAAGAGTTTAATTCATCGTAAAGAGAAACCAGCTCACAGAGGATGCAACAGCCACCGTGAGGTGAGTGCCAGCAGCTGGAAAGCCATGACCACCCCACCAGCCCCACCTGCCTTGACCCACATATGCCCAGCATTGAGGCTGCATCCCACACAGCAGCTGGCAATCAAGTGAGGGGGTGCCCACAACAAGCAGGACAGGATCAGGACTGGTTGGCATCCTTGCAGGAGGCCAAAGGAGGAAAAGGGGATTATAAACTCTGCCATACAGAAGCAAGTGTCCACCCTTGGCAAGAGCACAGCAGCCTGGGAGAAAGGGCGCTCCCTGTCCTCCCCTGCTCCATGCCCACCCACCTCCTTTCCCCCTATCCCTTCTGCTTCCATCCTCCCAGCCCCCTGCACAAACTTCACTTTTCCTCCCTGCCCACTTGTCCCCATAGCCCCTCAGTCTTACCTCCCTGCCCCTCTGCTTCTTGAGCCTTCCCCAAGCCAGGCCGGCCCCTGGCCCCACTTTTTTTCCCTTATAAGTCAGGCTTTCATTTTTCATTTATTTTCATGTAATTTATTTCATTTCATTTCCCTATTTATTTTTAATCCTAGGGGCATTTTTACTTTATTTTGGAGCCCAGTGCCCAGGGAATACTAAAGCAGTGATGCTGATGTGCTTTATGTTGAAGCAGGCACTGGGCTGAAGTCTTTCTCAGGACTGCCTGGGAGATTTCTGCTTCAAATATTGACTGCCCTTTGTAGGAAAATACATATTTATTATCAATATCCAGGGACATCCCATTATAATCAAATCAGCAGCTGTGTTGTCTCCTGAGGGAGTGCCTGACTCCCACAGAGTAATGTGGCATGGTGGCCACCAGAGCTGGGATGTCCACATGTGGCTGTGCCAGAGTGAAAGACTTTGCCAGGAGTCTGGACCTGGAGAACAGAAGGAAGGGAAAAAGAAGAGAAAGAGGCCATGGTGGGCAGAACTAAGCTCGTGCAGGTCTTGCTGGCATTCCAGGAGGATTTGGGCTCCCTGCTGCCTGCAGGGCTTCCCCTCCAGTTCAGGCAGTGTTGAGTCTGTCCGTTCATGGCCAACTGAAATTTAGAAGACCTGGCAGCTGCCTTTGGCTAGAGCCAGCTATACCTTGTCCTTCTCTTCTGTCCAGAGATCAAATGCGTGGCTTCTCAGAAACAGTGAGCGTTTCCTCTGGGAACATCTCCCATGGCTTTGTCACATCCTGTTTGTCACTGCACTGATGCCAGCTTGCACAAAGTGGGAGCAGGGCTGCCTGGCACATGCGTGAGTGTCTCTTCTAGGGCACTCCTCCAGCCAGCCCCTCTGCTGCTCCACTGGCTCACTGTGTTGTCCCATGGGCGAGGGACTCCAGAGAGGCTGCTGCACGCAGCTGCCGAGGAGCACAACAGGGAAGAAAGAGAACGGTACCCACAGATGGCCCATGAGCAGCAGGACACCAACTGAAGCTAATGTTTCATGGTGTGTTTTGGTGAGAAGGGTGGGTTTGGTGTGAAAGTTTCCCTAGGTCAGCCTAGGATAACAGCCATGTCCTCAAACCCAAGACACATGGGCACCTTCCATGTGGTGGAGGCCTGAGGGTCAGACCATCCTGCCCCCACCACCCAAAGTCCAGGCCACACAGCAGGGCACAGGGCTGCGAGGGAGGTGCAGGGGGAAAACTCAATCCCAGGTCAGCAGCAGTTCATGAGGACCCACCCCATGGGGCAACTTCTCCATGTGGCCTTCAGGAGAGGTAGGGCAGGACAGACTGAGCCTTGGGCAGTGCCACCAGATCCCTTGGGGACACAAGTAGTGCAGGCCACAAGTTCACATGGACCAACGCTGCATTGCCTAGAAGTGGACGCTGCTGAAATTCCGGTCAGGGGCTGGAAGGACCCCAGGGAGCAGCATTTGTGGGACAAGGGATGGTGGTCTCCACATCAGAGCACAGCCCAGGCTGCTGTCCACAAACCACTGCTTTAAAAAGACGCAGCCCTTGCCAGCCCGATGGGAGTGATAGAGTTGGGCAGAGACTTTTCAATCACGTTTTCAAACCCAGCAAGCTATAGAATACGTGACACTTCTGAGGTTTTTTTTCCCCAAATAATTTTTTAAAGCCCCATCTGCTTTTCATCATTAATGCATTTTTCTGTGTGAGGAAGGAAAACAAGACTGTCAATTCCTATGATCCGTCAGTGTTTGCTGACTGTTCCCCACACCATCTCAGTCCTAGCTGGGAGGCCAGGTTCCTCCAGGAGACTCGAGCACAGTTTGCAGCTGAAGAGGGAGAAGCCACCAGAGCAGACTACCAGCCCTCCCCTCTAACAGTTCTGCTTCTCACAGGGACACACCATTATCTGACTGGCTTCTTGAGGAATAAGCAAATAATGCTTTTTTTCTCCCACAAGCTCCCTGGGGGCTCTGAGGGTCCAAGCATGATTTCCCTTTCCAGGTGCATGTTGAGGAACATTGGCTCAACATAGGGTTGGCAAATGGCTCATCTGCACAGACCCCCATCATCCCAGCTCCCAGGGCAGCCACTTCATCTCACCAAGGAAGAGCCATTCAGCTACATTTAGATGTTTTGGCACCCTGGATTTTGCAAAAGTAAGCTAGGATCCCATTTCTCAGAATTTTTACACCCACAATATGCTTCAGTGTTTGCTAGTCATCTTCAAACTGCATTCAGTCGAAAACAAGAAACTAAACTAAAATGTCTAAGGGAATAAGAATTAGCTTATACACTACATGATTTCAAAGCGGTTTTAAATACAGAAAATCAACTAATTGATTGATCAGCTTGGCTTATCCATATGTTCATTGACTCTCTTTAAACTGAAAGTTTAAAAGTTTGTCTTTTCTCCCTGTATAAACCAGCATAGATGGGGATTCCTCTGAGTCAAGCAGGACAGAGTCAGTGCACCTCGGTGCTCCCCTCCCCAAAAAAATTAGTCTGTCCCCTTCACCATGCTGCAGGGATGCCTGTACCTGCTGCATGGACCATGGAGAACCAGCCTCAGCCCCTTGCTGTGGCAGAGCAAGAGTGGCACAGCTCCCCCAGGAGCAACGCAGCAGGGCAGAAAAGATCAACTGAGCAGCAAACAGCTTCTCAGGTCAGGCTCGGAGTGTTCAAAAACACCTCTGCTCTCATCATAACTACTGAAACATTTTCCTCTGGGGTAAAACATGCCATAAACACCAGTGCTTGTTGGAGAGGAGAGGTTTGACATCATATCACATTAGTGCAGCTGCAAGCAGCACAGAGCAGGACTGCTAGCTCCCTTCAGAGATCCAGTAACCACCGAAACACAAAACATAATGCAGCAGACCGGATGCTCAGCTCCTAGCTTCCCTTGGCTCAGGCAAGGCCTATGTGCAGTGTTTGACAGCAGAATTTCCTCCAGCCCCTGTGAACCAATGGGACAGGAGCAGTGATTTGCTGGCAGTAGCCCTGCTATCTTTAGTTATGCTGGCCGGGGAAGGGACTTTATTAAATAAACATGTGCAGAGACCAGAAAAATAGCAGCAGCATTATTTAAGCAGCTTGTGGATGAGCCCTGGGACCCACAAGCACTTAAAATGCAACTAAAAAGAAATAATCCTTCCTGTGCTCCACTTCTGTACCCTGTTCTCTCCAGTACCTGGTTCTCATGCCCCTTCTCCTTCCCTCCTGCTGTGTGATCTCTCTCCTATCCTGCTTCTCTCCTTCATCCCTTAACCTTGAGGCACTTGCTTTTAGAGCTGCTACAGCCCTGGTAAGGTTGCCCTGGTGAGCAATGGGCTGCAGAGCTTCTCAGCACCCTCTGAGCATCTCTTTTCTTCCTCCAGGTGCAGAGGATTCTGCGGGGAGCAGGGTCAGCACTTGTGCAAGGGCTCTGCTGCACCATCCCTGAGCAATGCTCTAGAAAACGCTGGGATCATGAAGGGCTTAGGAGATAATAGAAGCCGCCACCTCTCCGATAACCTGGACTCCCCTCAAGACTCTCTTTATGCCCCCCAGGACAGGAACCCTTATCTCCTCAGCCCCACTGACTCCTTCACCATGGACCCCCGGTTCCCAGCCCAGAATACCCTCCATGGAGACTGTCTCCTTCCACTCAACAACCAGATCTCCAACAGCAGCACTTTCCCCCGCATCCATTACAACTCCCACTTTGAGGTCCCAGATGAGAACCCTTTTCCAAGCCATGCCCAAGCCACTAAAATCAACCGCCTGCCTGCAAACCTCCTCGACCAGTTTGAGAAGCAGTTGCCCATCCACAGAGATGGCTTCAGCACCCTCCAGTTTCAGAGGAGTGATGCAAAACACCGGAGTGAAAGCCCTGGGCGGATCCGGCACCTTGTCCACTCTGTCCAGAAACTGTTTGCCAAGTCCCAGTCTCTGGAGGGTCCCACCAAAGGCAATGTGAATGGCAAGAAAGGGGCTGATGACCCCAAGCAAAACCGGAGGAGCAAGAGCAAAGACCGAGCGAAGACATCTGAGCCCAAGCGCAGGACCAGATCCAACATATCAGGCTGGTGGAGCTCAGATGACAACTTAGACAGTGACACCTGCAGTTATCGCAACCCCATGGGCCTCATGACACTGGGCCGGCAGCCGGACCACAGCCAGCCGAAGTACTTCATGCATGCTTACAACACCATCAGCGAGCACATGCTGAAATCCTCCAAGAGCAATAATGACCTCAAGGTCACCCCTTGCACCAATATCCCCATCAACAACGACTCCAACTACATTAAGAGGGGTTCCTGGTCCACGCTGACACTCAGCCATGCCCGGGAAGTGTGCCAGAAGGCCTCAGCCACGATTGACAAAGCCTTGCTGAAATCCAAGTCCTGCCATCAAGACTTGGCCTACCACTACCTGCAGGTGGGTGCTGCTGGGGGTTATGGCATGCTCCATGAGGGGACAGTGCAGGAGAGCAGGGGACACCCTCACAGTGGGCACCCGATTGCCTGGCAGAACTTATCAAACAACTCCAGATGGTTCAGCGGCCACCTCAAGTCACATTGCCAGGAGAGGGCTAGGGGGACATGGCAAGGGTAAAGTCACCCAGGCCCCAGCTATGCCCAGGGACAGACCACCGCATCTTCCATGGGGACACGGCACTGTCAGTGTCGGGCTGCTCCAGGATTCCACCAGCCCCTGTGCTGGGCCACAGCAGTGTGGTCAGGAGACGCAGAGCCCACAACAAGGGTGACCTGCCAGCCCCCTGCTCCCCACCCCGCTGCAGCCTCAGTGCCCTCTGCTGTGACCCCAGTTTGCCGGGAGGCCCCCACGCACCGAGCGTGCCCTGCTGCCCGCTCAGACCCTGCAGCCATCGTGGCCGGGGCAAACCCAGTGCTCAGGCAGCTGCTTCTGTGGGGTGCCCAGGCAGCCAGGCACACCAAGGGGCCGCTGCACTGCACGGCCTCCAGCCAAGCATTGCCACCCTCCCATGAAGGATGCCAGTAATAACTGATGTTAACCCCTTATATCCATGCGTCGCAAGGATGTGCCAGCATGCCCCATCAGTCCCGCTCCACAGAGTTTCCCTGGAGTGCTGGTAGGACCTGCAGCGCAGCGGGGCTCAGCTCCCTTTGCTGCTTACCCCAGGGCTGTGGGGTGAAGAGGGCAGCGCCAGCCGCCCAGGCTTGCATGGCAGGGCCTGCATGGCTAACGCTGAGGGCCGCAAGAGCCCCATGGTCACTGGGTGGTCCAAAAAGCTGTACCTGAAGAACCCAGGCCTGGGAGATAGGAATGAAGATAAATAAGTCAGGCCTGGATGGGGGAAGGCAGGGGACAGGATGATTGAATGGGCTACCTAATGTAAACCTCCAGCATACTTTTCTAATGCAAAGGTGTCATCAGCTCCCCGGCTGTGGCCAGCAGGCTTAGGGGCTTTAAAGAGCCATGAATTATTGAAGCACACACTGCTTCTGATATCTTGCTGGCCACTGCTGCAAATCAAATTGTGGTGGGAGTTATTGCATCGGGTATGTTGTCAGAGACATGTCCTCGGCCTGGTTTCTTTTTCTTTGCTCCCTCCTTTCACTTAGAAGTTTAAAAAGCCGCAGACCCCTTCTGCATGAGCCCAGCACAGGTGGCCCCGGGTGCCAAGACCCCGCAGCCTCTGCCCAGTGCTCACTCACTCCCCGGGCTCTGGCCAGGCCCGGGTATGAGACCACCCTGATGGTTTGTTCCCCACCCATGTAATGAGCCTCCGTTTCTTGACAGCCTGACGGAGGGCTGTGGGCACAGCTGGGTGGCGTGAGCCCAGCCAGCAGCTGGGCAGCCCCACCGCTCGGCTGGGAGGACACGGGTGCTGCCCCGCTGCCACCGAGCGAGCCCCTGCGGAGGTGGGACCAGCCCCTCAGCCCTGGGCCAACCGACGCAGGCAGCGGCCAGGTAGGGATCTTGTTTTGAGGGGAAGATTTGCCCAGCTCCCTCCCCTCCCTGACCCTCCTGGGACCATCGGATGGGGCCGGCAGCCCCCGCCACGACTCTGGGTAGGGCACAGAGCCAGCACTGTGGGCACTGAGTCCAGGAGACATGATGCACGTAATGTACCCCTGCCCCCAAAAGCCCATAGACCATGGGTGCTCATGGCCAGCCTAGGCCGGACTGCATCCAGCCCTTAGCTTAAGAATGGACCTAAGCCAGAGGTGGAGAAGTCACCTCCAATATCTGGTGGACAGTGTGTGGGAAATGTCCCTCTGGAGTAGGACAGACCCCCTGCCAGCACCCACTCCTGCAGCAGCGAGGAGCTGAGTGCCTCTGCCTTCTTGCAGAGCCCAGTGTGTGGGGGCCGCGGGGCACCCAGCCCTGCTGCTGCTGGGGCTGCTCCAAGGGGGAAATACCTGGGGGCTCCGAGGTGCAGAAATGCCCTTTTGACCCAAGGGAGGGCAGGAGAAGCAAAATGGGGACAGGTCCCTCAGTCTCCAGGCTGGGGTAAGACCCTAAAGCTTTTCACCTCCCCTGCTCCATTTGCAAGCCCTGGGAAGGCTTCAGACTCATCAGGGACTATTGGGGCTCTCATCATATCTCCAGGCCCATTCCCAGAACCAGTCAGTCATTGGAGCTGAGAGCAGCTGATCACCCAGCTCCACTCAGGTGCAGCCCTGTCCCTCAGCCCAGGGCTTTCTCTGGAGCAGCCCTCAAGGCAATGGCCTGGAAGAAAGTCTGGAGCACTGCTCCCGAGGGATGGAGGCTGAGCTCCCCATCCCCATGTCCTCCCCTCCTGGTGGGCCCCACGCATGGCCAGCAGCCAGGCAGCCTGTGCCCAAGGAGCTTGCTGGAGCAAGAGATGCCCTGGGCCAGGAGAGAGCAGGAGCAGACAGGGCCAAGCAGCCTCTGCCCCACAGGCACTCAGGCCCCCATCTGGGCAGTGCTGTCCGTTCTGGGCAGCCCACCCTATTTGCACACACTGTGTGCAAGGGAGGGACAACTCCATGCTGCCCAGGCACCACGGCATCCCTCAGAATTTTCGGGGGACACTGTGGTTCAGCCTTGCTCATGCCCTGGGTATTTCTCTCTCATAACCATCTCCCAAAATAAGCAGTGAGACAGTTGGGGTTGTGGCTGTTCTGGGCTGTGGGGAGGGGGATGAAGGCCCCCAGCTCCAGCGACACAGCCCCCTGCCTCCCCGATGCTCCTGGGGTACAAGGTCACACCACTGTCCATTAGCTCGGAGCTTCATCCAGGTTAGCCTCCCTGACCCCACCAAAGCTTCCTCACCCCCCCAGTAGCACCAAACATGAATTCATAAGCCAGGGCAAGCAGCCTATTGAGTGTCAGACATGCTGCTGATTGCTCCCATGGGGCAGGAAACCCTGCCCAGGTCCTTCCCAGAGTCCCCCTGCCAAAAGGTCAGGTCAGGCACATAGGCAGCCTGGGCTCCAGCTTTCTTTCTTGGGGACACACCTGAGACCACAAGGAGCCCTCAGGACACCACAAGGGATAGGCTCTGGAGGGAGCGGCAGTGTGCCCTCATCAAGCTCGTTCTTACATTGCAGCCTGGCTGCATGGCACAGGCATCCCTGCGTGCTGAGTCCAGCTCCGTGGGTGCCTCAGCGGGTACGCTCATGTGTGCTGCATGTCCGCATGTGCCGGGCTGGGCTGCATGTTGGAACTGTCACACATGCAAACTGGAACCCTGCTTGCTCTGCAAGTCTCTCTGCCCCGTGCCCTCAGAAGTGATGTGAACAGCGGAGCTCTTCTGTCCCTGCCAGTGCCCAGGAGGTGAATTTTCCCTTTCACTGCTCCCTCACTTCTGGTAATGCTCCGTTTGTTTCGGTGACTGGGGAATGCTCCATACTTAAGGAGGGAAGAAACCCCCATGTGGCCCCTTCTTTCCTGTCCCCTTTATGCTTAGCTCATGATAACAGGGTCAGAAGAGCAGTACTGCACAGAATGGTGCCAGTGGAGCCCAGCTCCAAGGGACAGTCACGTGCCTGTGCCAAGGGGCACCATGCAGCACCAAGACCAGGCAGAGAGGGATCTGCATCCCAAGCTCTGGCAGATCCTCCGCTGTCTACTTCTCCCCAGTGCAGCCACCTGGGCAGGGTGGATCCTGAGCTTGCTGTGGCCACTGGCCATCTGCAAGGGTAGTGGACGGGGGCATCCTCTTGCTCCCACTCCTTTCACACCAAAAAAACCACCATGGGTGAGACCAAGCCTACATCTGAAAAACTAAGTGCACAAGGACTCCCCACAGCCTATGGGAACCTCCTGATCTTCCCTGTGCCAGGCCTACAAGTAACACATGGCAGCTCTCATTTTGGTTTTGTCCTTGTTTTAAAACGTGGGCAGTGTGCAGAGCTCAGGGTTCCAGCTTCCACGAGAGATTCTACCAGGGAGGTGCTACATCAGTCACTATCAAGGTCTGTCCCTTGATAATAGGAGTTGCTCTGGGCTCTTCATCCCCTATTTTAGAGCTTCAGAGTCTGTTGGACAGGCTTTTCTGGTCCTTGGGTACCTGAAGATGCAGAGAAGCAGCCAGCAGGATCCTGAACAGCACCTCGAATACCTGCACTGCTTTACAAGTTCCCTGGGGGCACCTACATGAAACACTCGTCCTGCACTCTGGTCCATGTGCAGCAAAAGCTGTGGGAATCCCTGTGGACTTTGCATGCTGTACATGGGACACACTCCTAACTGGGTCGCTGGATTCAAAGGGTATCCTGGCAAGCATCATCCTTACCCTTGCTGCTGCTGAACTGAAATGTGGAGCACACTGAGAGCAGCTTTGTTTCTGGCACCAGGTATGCTGCCCTGCCAAGGTGCAAAGTAGAGGAGAAGGAGAGATGAGGGAAAGGAGAAACCAGACAGCTTAGTTAGGACCAGACAACTGTTGCAATGCGACAGGGAAGCTGCTGCGGGCTGTCCTGAGGAGAGGGCTATGTCTTGGGTCTGTACAGGGTAGGCAGTACTGTGGGATGCATGGCTTATGCTGCCACAGACAAGCTGCACCAGCAGAGACATACTGAAACCACCATCTTTTTGTTGCTTTGCCTAGAGCTGAGTGCCAAGTCCAGGAGGCAGAAACACAATCCGAGGCTATGCAGCATGAGCTGAGTGACCCTCAGAGCCAGGTCTCAAGCAGCAGAATCGGTGTCCACGAGGACCAGGGGTCTTAATGCCCTCTGTCCTGCTGGGGCAGTGGGAGGTGCTGGGATAAGAGGGCTCAGCAGCTAACTCTCCCACAAAATACAGCATCTGTCTCTATATAGTGGATGGTTGTGTGGTCCTCTGGCCCCTGCTTGGCATGCCTGGCTGCTGAGGAAATGCCACTCTTAGCCAGGGCTGCAGACTCCAACCCTCTCCGACCCCCCCACTCCCCACCCCAGCTGCTTGCTGGCCCAGGAGCTGTGTGGGTAGGAGGCTGCAGTTCATCCTCAGGAGAAGGCAGGCAGCAAAATCCAGCCTCAAGCCAGACCTGACACCAGGGCCCATACAATAGGTGTAACAGTGCTTCCCAGGGCTCCTGCGTCCTTGAGGAAAGGTCAGAGCCAGCTACCCTGTGACCCAGGGGCGTGGAGAGCTCTCCTGCAGCAGGGACTCAGCTGGAGCCAGCAGAATCCCTCCTGGCTGGCCTCAGGGCCACTCCATGCGGGTGGCTGGCTGGGGCAGCTGTGAACGAGGTGGGGAACAAGAACCAAGTGGTGCTTAGCAGCTCTGGCTCATCACAGTTAGCTGCAACTCAGCTCTCTGCATTCCCAAAGCACTATATAAACACTGGCTGATTAGTCCCACAGCCCCCCAGGGAGATGAGTAAATCCAACAGCTCCATCAGCACAGTAAATATGGATGCTCTCAACAGCATGAGCTGATGCAGCACATGGCCCTTTGTTGCTCCCCATGGTGCTCTCCAGCCAGCCTGCTTCCCGCAGCAGACTGGGCAGCCTTGGGCTGTCCTGGTCTGTGTGTGTTTGTAAGAGGAGATCTCCTCCAGAGCCCACTTTCTGCAGCTTTCCCTCACCATCACCTCTATTTGGTACTGCTGTAGCTGCAGTCAGTGCAGCAGGGTGCTGGACGTACCAACCAGCCACAGCAGACCCTGTCTCGGGGAATACCCTTGCTGTCCCCAGGCTCACCTGCCTTCCCGCACTGTTGCACACTTTGGATATGCAAACACAGCAGGACAGACTGCTGAAGATGAAATCCTTTGGGAACCATTGCAGCAAATTGCTTCAGTCCTCACCTCAACCCTCACTTCTTGACCATGCTTCCTCGTTCCAAGGACTGGCTGTGGCACTTCCTTGCTCCTGGCAACTCAGGTTGCACAGTCTTTCTTCTGGACTGTCCCACACCACATGTGGCTCCTGTCTTGATCAGTCCTAGGCTGACATCTGACTCTGCTGCCGGCCCAGTGCCTTGGCCATGCCTCCGGTCACCTACATAAACCCTTCGCAGGGCAGACAGGCAATGGTGTTAGTTTCTTGAGATTCTCACCACTTCAGGCCTCATGGAAAGCATTAGCTTACCCGTCTCTACTGAGGGAATGAGAGATGGCCTTAAATTAGTGGCAGAGTTGTCACACTAGTGAAGATAGAAATGCTTTTTTTGCATAAGTTACTCATCTCTGCACAGACACCACCACAAAGTCTATGTAACCAAGCTGCTTTAGGATTTGTGAGGGCCTGGCTTGGCTTCTGAAATGAATTTCAGACACTAAGAGTCCCATTCAACTCAGAAACCTTAGAAGGAGGGCTGGGTTCTGATCCATAGGTCCTGTCTATGCCAGTTCTTACAGGCTTTGGCCTGAACAACGTGTGCAATTACTTTAATAAGCATGGGATTTGTGTTAAATGAATGTGTGCCGCTCCTGTCCCAATGTGCAGTGCAAATCTGGTGAGGCTCTTCCCTCCTCATTATGTCTGATGTTGTGCAGCTTATATCAACTGTGTAAGCATGGTCCAGTGTGAAGTTGGTCTGCAGTGGTCATTGGGTGAATGCGTGTGGGTAGATGTGCTGAAATGGAGGCAATCAAATGCAACGCTGCCTGGCTCAAGCTGTCAAGGGAGGGCTGGAAAGGAATTGCATTTCCCATTTCCCCTGTGCTCCATCTGAGGGTCCAAAAGTTGGCCTTGCCGCCAATTCCCAAAATCCCCGTGGTCCCCTTGGTCCCAGAGATGCTCTCTCACAAATGCTCATGCTCCCCTTACTCTTGCAGGTGCCTCAGGGGGAGTGGAACAACACGCTGTCTCGGGACAAAGACAGTGAGATCCCGTGCCGGCGCATGCGAAGCGGGAGTTACATCAAAGCCATGGGGGATGATGACAGTGAAGACTCAGAAACCAGCCCCAAACCATCCCCGAAAACTGCAGCTCGGAGGCAGAGTTACCTCAAGGCCACCCAACAGTCCCTGAGTGAGCAGAGCACTACCCAAAGGTAACTCTGGGGCTCCCCTGGGAGCTCTGTACAGGTCCCCAGGGACCACCCCAGAAGCAGTCCTTGGGGTTTGGTCATCAATGCCCACACGGAAACCCTACATGGGGACCAGAGCCCAGCAGAGCTCCCACACACCAGCTAAACTGGCCATGGGACAGGCTGATGAAGAGACGAGCATGACAGGAGATGTGGCAGGGGACTGAAGAGACCTTGGTGACTCCAAATAGCCCTGGTGCTAGGAGTCTGCCCCAGGTCCCTGTCCTCTCGGTGATGGGGGAATCCTTTGGTGGAGCTGTGAGGATTTTCTCTGGCTAAGGATCTGCTCCTCTAAGAGACTGTGGAGAACCAAACCCAGTGATGCTATTTAGATGCTCAGCCAGTTTGGCTGGGAACATGTGGCACACGGGCCACAGGCTACTGCAACTGTGCCATCTGCTTTGCTCCACAGGTGTCCCAAGGTGTCTGGGACCAGCCAGAGAGTGCCCCTTTTACACACTAGGCTGGGTGGTCCCCTGAAGACAGGAGAGATGAACTAAGAGGCCTGGGACCCGGTGTGGAGGGAGGAAGACTCACAGCGTCTTGAGCCAGCCAGCCAGCAGAGCAAGGGGAACACAGCAAACGTTCTGGGCAAGGGGCTAGCCCTCCCAGGATGGGGTCTGCGTGAACCATCTGAACAGAGGTTATGCTTCCCAGGACAAAGCACCCAGGGGCTGTGACAGGCTGTGGGCAGTTCAGATGCTGTAGTCAGCACCAGACATGAGTGGCACAGGGGCAGGAGGAGGCAGGAGCGGCTGCAGATGAACTGCTCACAGTTCAGCAGATAGAGCCAGAGAAGTGAGGAAGCAGCAGGCAGTGTGGAGACCCCTCATGGTGGCATCAGACTGTGGAGCAGATGCTGTTTTCTGGTGGGAGATGGTGACAAAGCTAACTGCAGGGAGCCCTGGAAATGCCTGCTCTGAATCCCTCCCCAAATCCATCCCTGCTCCATGGCCTCACACATACTTCAGGGGAAGCAGAGCTGGGTCCAGGGGTTTCTGGTGTAAAATACCCAATTAAGACACTGGGGTTCTTCCTGTCTTGGGCTAATTAACCACTCAGGTCACATCCATCAGGGTGTGAAACTTCATCTGGGCTGCTGGGGCCCAGCACCAGGCAGGCCTGGAGCATGGGCACGGCTGCCATCTGCTGACCACCCCCTCAGCTCTGCTCCCACCAGAGAGCCTTCTGGAGCTGTGGCCACTCTGGTTTTTGCAGGGTCTGGCCGCTTCCCCCACCAGCCTGGCACGCCGGTGGGACAGCAGCTAGAGCAGAGCCGTGGCCCCATGCCCTGGCATGGCTGCACACCCACCCGCATCACAGGCCTCAGTCTCCTCAGCCAGGGCTGCTGGGCCCCCTCCTGGCGAGGGGTCATGGACAAAACCCTATCATGCTGAGGGGAACAACAAGCTGAACAGATAGCCCAGGGCTTAGTGTGCCAAGGGACCATTGGTGGGTGGCCAAGCTCCGTAGTGAGTCCTCTGGGGGCTGGGTGCTCTGGGGGCTCCATCACCCCTGGAAGAAGAGGCCCCTCTCCACGCTCATCAGCTCCGGAATGGAGACTCAGGAGGTGCCACCATCCTTCCTGGAGGTCTGCCTGGCCAGGACACTCCCTGCACTCCGTCCTGCTGGGGTACAGACAGACTGACCTCCTGCACACCACAGCCCCTCCAGGTGAGGCAAGAGCTTCACCCCCATGCTGCTCTGCAGGGCCCACAGGTGGTTTAAGAGGCAGATCCTCTGCAGCTCACCCCTCACCATGCCTGTCTGTCCCCTGCTACATGCCCAGAGCCCCAGCAGTCCGCACAGAGACCACACCAGAGAAGTACGTGCATAAAAGATGGCACTGAGCTAATGTGCAGGGCTGTCACACACCTGCCTGGTCTGACAAGGACCTCTCCTCTTCCTCCACATCCCTCCCATCCTCCCACCTGCCTCCTGGCCGCTGCGCACCCAGCTCTCAGCAGGGACAGTTGCTCTGGTTTTGGCTGTGTCAGGCTCACTGACAGCCCTGCTCTTCTACTGCTGCTGCATAGGCTCCTGCTGAGCCCCGAGTACGGGACAGAGTGCTTCCCTCAGAGCCTGCTGCAAAAGCTGCTCTGGAGAAAACAAAGCCCTCTGCTCCTGAAGCAGTGCTATCCAGGCTTGGCTCCCCTTGAGCTTCTTCCAGATAAACTCTGGGGTTCCTCTGTACAGACAGAATCTCAGAATCACAGAATGGCTGAGTTTGGAAGGGACCTCGGAAGATCATCTGGTCCAACCCTGCTGCCAGGCAGGATCACCTAGAGCACGTTGCACAGGATGGCATCCAGGCAGTGTTTGAATATCTCCAGAGAAGGAGACTGCACAGCCTCTCTGGGCAACCTGTCCCAGTGCTCTGTCACCCTCCCAGTAAAGAAGTGCCCCCTCATATTGAGCCGGAACCTCCTGTGCTTCAGTTTGTGCCCGTTGCCTCTCGTCCTGTCGCTGGGCACAACTGAAAAGAGACCGGCTCCATTGTCTCGACACCCTCCCCTCAGATATTCATACACATTGATGAGGTCTCCCTCAAAAGCCAACAAAAAGTTTTGAAGATGTTTCTAATTGTGAAGTCAACAACAATATTATTGAAAAATCATTCCCCCTATCACTTCCCACCCCCTGCCCACCAGTCCAGGCAGGGAAGAGCAGGCTTCTCCCAGCATCAGCATGTGCAGGAGCAGGTCTGTAGCCAAGTCTGTGACTCTGGGGGCTGGCACAGATACCATGTGTTCCCTGGGCTTGGGTTGGACAAACCTGGCATCTGCATTGCATTCCTGGGGGCTGGGAGGCACAAGGTTTTGTCCCCTCTCCTTCTTCTGCACCCCACAAAACCTTCACCCATGTACCAGCTTAAGCCAGTGGCCAGCAAGGTGAGAAAGTGCTTCCATCTTCTCCAGCAGCTGCAGCAAGGGCCGAGCTGTGGACCTGGTGTACAGCATCAGCTCAGTGCTGCCGTCCGTACCCATGCCTGGCAGAGGGTGCCAGGGCAGTGTGGTCTAGCTGCCCCAGCAGCTCCAGCACAGCCCCAGCTCTGCCCGGTCCGTGGGGATGCCCCTCACACCCTCTCTCTCTGCTGCAGGAGCCTGGACCGCCTGGACTCTGTCGAGATCCTCCTACCTCCAAAGTTCCCAACCTGGGAGGAAGAATACAACCAGATCTCCGACAGCGTCAATGAGTCCAGTTGCATCAACCAGGTGAGATGCCAGGAAGGCAAACCCCACTGCACACCCAGCCCGAAAGAGAATGGAGGCTGGCTGATGGGAAGAGGAATATCCTTTTGCCCCTTAAAAATAAGGCACCAGTTGCACTCCAGTAACAGGTGTGCTGTTGTCTGGTAGTGTTATTAAACTCTCAGGGACAGCTCCTTAATTCACATTAGACCTCTCTTGCTCTAGCTTTTGCCTCCTCTCAGCACTGCTGGTGCAGCTGCAGTCACTGCAGCCGTGGCCATGGGTATAGCAGCCCAGAGCCCCTCCCATGCTTCACAGCAAGAGGCAAAGCTCAGAGCTGCTCCATGTGCAGGCTCACACTCCGCACCACCTAGCAGCTGCCTGCAAGGCCGCCCACTCCTGCTGCAAGCTGCGTTCGCTCACGGAGTGGGCACAGAGCCTGGGCCAGCCTCACTGGTGCAGAAGGCAGCGTGCAGCCTGAGGCCAGCTGCCAGGGAGCCTGCAGAGGTTCACAGGGGACAGAAATCCTGCTCTGCTCTGAGGGCCCCGTCCTCAGGAAGCTGGTTGGACCTAGGCACAAGGTGCCTGTAATTCAGGAGACTGTCCTGCCAGCTAACTGGGGGTGTCTCTTGTGTATTCCTGGTTCTCATGTCACAGGGAAGTCCGGACAAAGCCAAGGGTGCCAGTGGAGGTGCTAATGGTGGGTAGCAAACCCTGACCATGGCCTCTGGGTTTAACTCCCGGTCCCATGCTATGTCCCATCCTCCCCTTGGTATGAAACTGGCGTGGCTCAGGACCTGAGTGGCTGTAAGCCAGCTGCCAACAACCAGGAAATAACCCATGCTGGCATAAGGCCGTTGCACGGTTCCCATGTGCTCATCTCCACCCCAGGACGGGGACCCCTCCTTTCAGAGGAGGTGTCTGGGGCAGCAGTGACTCCACGAGCTTTGCCCAGCTGTGTCTCTGTCACCCTGGGCCTCTGTTATGTCCCTTCTCTGTCCCTGTGTGCCTGCGTGGGAACACGTGCACACATGCCCCCCTTCCATGCTGCTCCAGTCTGTCTCCCCACACGCTGCCAGTGCTCCCTGGTCAAGGGAGGCAGCATGAGGTTAACAAGTGGGCTGGACACCAGGAAGCACAGCATGGAGGAGGGCAGGAGATGTGTGCTGGCACTCCCCTCCAGGTGCACAGGGCTCTGAACCCACATACATCCCCACCCGGCTGCTCCAGCCACACTGCTGGCTTCTCCTGCTGCTACCTGCAGCTGGAGCCATTTGTGGAGAGCTCTGGGGAAAGGCACAGAGCATTGCTTGTGGGCGTACATGTTCCTTGTGGTCAGTCTCGTTCCTTGTATATTGATAAAAATGTGCTGGATGTTTTGTCGCACAGAGAGAGAGGTCAGGCCCATTGCATTCCTGTCCTTTGCATGTAAACCTGTGTCTAAAGCCAGGCCTTTGCAGGGAAGGGGAAACCACGGGCAGGCTGAGTCCGTGCTCTCCCCTACCCCACGTTTGCTATTTAGCAGCCAAGTGCAGCATCCTCACGAAGGCATCAGAAGTGTCTTGAGGGGCTGAGCAGTCTGCACTGTGCCAGGAAGCGCCCAGCACATGCTCCTTTCCAGACCCAGACCTGCAGCCCTGTCACGCTGACTGCCACAGCACCAGCTCAGGCATGGGGCTGGTGTCATCATTTGTGCTTTGCCTGCCTTCCTCCAAATCAAAGACAGTCTAGTTGCAGCTGAATTGGGATTTAGAGGCCTCTCACAAACTGCCTAACTCTTGATTCAGGGTGGAGCTAGTACAGCCACCTCGCGTGTGCTGGCCTGATCCTCTGCCAGGTCCGACCTGCCTTTTCATAAGTGCCGCAGGCAGCTCCTCCCCTGCCCTCCCTTTTGGATGACCCCCATCATCTTCTTTGTTTGTCCAGCAAGGCTTAGCATCCTCCCATACAGAAACATATCTGTCTCTCAAAGACAAGCCCACTCTGCCTGGCTTTGTGCAAGCTGAACTCCACCTTGCAAACCTCTGGAAGTCTGGGGTTCATCTGATGTGTGTCAGCATCCACCTCTCACAGGACGGGACCTGTTGCCAGACAGAGCCAGCTGCTCACCCCCAACACTGCTGAGACACAATTTGAGCTGTGCCTTACATTGGATGGCCAGACCCGGCCCCCAGAGCCAAGCCTCTTCCCTGAGGTACATTTTGAACCTGGCTTCTTCCCAAGATGGGTCATCTTGAGCAGCTCGTGAAGGGAAGAGCTCCTGGGGTGGTTGTGCTCTGCAGACCAGGGATGGAGGGAACAGCCAGGAGATGGGGAGAAGGGATTCCTCCCTGCAGGCAGTGCAGTGTCTGTCAGGCATCTGTCCATATGCCAAGTGTGTGCCATGGCTTTGCTATGGAGAGAAGTGAGCATTGCTTCCATGGGGCTTCTTCCTGGTGCAGGGGCAGAGGAGATAGCAGCAAGGTGGCCAGCCCAAGCCCGAGCAGGGCAAAGGATGGTTTCCCTGATGCGCAGTGCTCAGCCTGCCCGTGCACCCAGCTCTGCAGCTGCAGGGCCATCGCTGCTCCTGGCCATGCCACGAGCGCTGGCCAGTGCTGGGGCTTTGCAGGGTGCTAACCAGGAGCCACACCAGCCCTCATCCCACAGCCACAGGCACCCTGTGTGTGCCCAGGGGTGCCCCAGTCAGGGCATTGTGTTTCTGCTGTCAGAGTGCCAGTATGCCCTGTGTGTGTTTATATTAATACACGGTGCATACAACAGGCTGAATGCATCAGCAGCTTCTCTCCATCTCAGAGGCGTCCCGTGGAGCTTTGCTGTGCCTTGTTTGTGGGGCCTGTGAGGCATTTTGCTTGGCATCTTATGGGCTCTGAAGTTTGTACTGAAGTGTCAGCAGTGGTGGCCCAAAGGAAAGGGCTGTGTGCTCCCCTTGTCCTTGGTCCCTGTGCAATGGCTGTCTGTGTGAGGGCTGCCCCTTTCCTGGCCTTTAACCTTCTCCAACTCTTTCTTCCAGATCTTTGGACCCCCCTCACTTATCCCTCAGATATTTACCCATGGAGAGCAGGTACCGTCCCGCTGCCATTCCCTCTTCCTTCCTCATGGAGCTTTCTTAGGTCTCCCTGGACCCCCGCCGCAGGGTGCGAGGCAGCTGCGGGGCACCCTTGCCCAGGGCCACAGGAGGAGGAGAAGGATGCACTCCCCAGCCCAGGGCACTGCAGGGCGACTGGACAGTTCGGTTCCCCCAGCCTCAGCGGAGGGTTCAAGAGTGTTTTTGGGGATAGTGATGAGTTTTTTCAGCCAAACCCTGTGGAGCTCGGGGAAAGGCTACGGATGCCAGCACTGGTCATAAATACTGTCCTTGAAGCCAAAGAAAGGGCCAGGAGAGGTGGAAGAGGCTGACAGGGCAAACCTCGGCATCTCTCATCATCGGTATTTCAAAACACTTACTGTTTTCAGGCTGGCTCTGGTTTGATCTGGGTGAGTCTCCCGAGCTGAAGTTGGATCAGCTACTGCCCCTCAAGGACAGGGCCGGGCCAGGGGAGGTGGAGGCAGCAGGGGAGCAGGGAATGGAGCTTCCCTGCTCAGGCCATGTCGTGCCTCAGCCTGCACCGAGCTCTCTCCTGCTCCCCATCTCAGGCAGGGCTGGGATGACTTCCCCACTGTGCCTCCAGCACGGGTCCAGGTGGCCTGGCCCAGGGCACAGAGACGCCCCCCGAGCCTACCTCACTCACCGTGAGCCCGCCACAATGGGGTCTCGCAGCTGAGCTTGGGGTCCCCCAGCCATGCCAGCAGAGCAAGGGAGCTGCTGGAGGCCGGGCAGGGATTTCGGCCTCCCGTACTCAGCCTTTCCAGCAGAGACTGGGGAGTGCTTTACTGGCACCGTGGTGGTAAGTGCCTCCTGCTCCCGCAGGGATCCTCTGGCCTGGAAGGAGGGGCCCCTCTCCCCTGGCCAGGAGCCCCATGCCAGCCAGCACTGCTCCTCCCGCTCTGTGTCTGGCTGAGACCGCTTGGGAGCCACCGCACAGAGGGGAGCGGAGAAGGCTGCAGGAGGGAAGGGAAGGGGCCCGGCCCTGGGCAGGGGGTGACTGCTCTGCCCCTTTTCCTGTGCAGGCGAGAGAGCCGGAGCTGGGGGAGCAGTACGAGGCGGTCTGTGACTCTACCTACAGCGAGGCCGAGTCGGCTGCCGCCGAGGTGCTGGACTTGCCTCTGCCCAGCTACTTCCGCTCCCGGAGCCACAGCTACCTCCGAGCCATCCAAGCGGGCTGCTCCCAGGACGAGGACACCGGCTCCATCCGCTCCATCTCCCCCCCGCCAGCGGGCAGCCTCAGCGGCAGCAGGACCCTGCCCACCAACAGTGAGTGCCAGCGAGGCCACGGCAGTCGTGGGGATGGGGTGTGAGTGCCCAAGGTGCTGGGGGTGCAGGGCGCTGCCCTCAGACACCTTGCAGGGTGTCTCCAGCCTCGGTTGTCCAAGATTTCCATGGGGCCTGCGTCTCTGAGTTTGCTCTGTGCTGGCAGGGCAGGGCAGGGATGCTGCCAGGATGGCCGTGTCGAAGTCCCTGGATGTGGGTGCCAAAACGGCAGACGGGCTCTGGTTGCATGGTTGTTGCAGGCAGCAGAGGTCGGGCTCAGTGTCTTCGCTCAGTGAAGGCAAACCCGGCTGGGAGCACTGCGGCTGGGAGCACCCCGTGGGATGCCCACCTCGCCCTGCTGCGTGTTGGGAGCACTGGCTGCCCTCCTTACCCCAAGTCCCATGGGGCTGTGGGTGCAGTCCTGCTTCCCCGCACTGCTGATAGCTTCCCTCCTCCTCCTCCTCCTCTCGGTTATGCATCTGACCGTAATTCCTCCAGTCTGGGCTGCGCTTGGCAGCTTTGACCTCTCCCTGAAATTCTTGGGAGCAAAAATTCACGTCAGGGACTCAGCGTTCATTTCCCCCAAGTCTGAGTGAATCCTGATCTCTTCAGCCCCTTCTGCCAGAGGTAGAAATTGGGGCTGACAGAAGGAGGGAGGGCAGAAGACATCTGCCTCCATCCCTCAGTGGCAGAGAAGTGACAAGGCTTTGGGGTTCACCCAAAGTCTTTTACAATAGAATCATGGAATCATTTAGGAAAAGACCCATAAGATCATCAAGTTCAACCATCACCTAATGGTACCAAGTCCACCACTAAACCATGTCCCTCACTGCCATGACCACACGTTCCTTAAATACCTCCAGGGATGGTGTCTCTATGTCTTCCTTGGGCAGCCTCTTCCAATGCCTAACCACTTTCTGTGAATAAATTCTTCCTGACGTCCAATCTAAATCTTCCCTGGCACAACTTGAGGCCTATTTCCTTGTGTCCTATCACTTGTCACCTGAGAAAAGAGGCTGACACCCTCCTCACTGCAGCCTCCTTTCAGGTAGTTGTAGGGAGTGACGAGGTACCTTTTCTGCAGACTGAACAACCCCGGTTTCTTCAGCTGCTCCTGGTAAGTCTTGGTTCTTTGCAGACTCCCATACAGGGCAAGACTCCAAAAACAGGTCTGGGGTGCCAAGTCTGGGCAAAAAGGTGAACGGTGTAAGTTTGCCCCCTCTGGACTCTCAGGTTTTGTGATTTTGCCCAGCAGTCGCGGGCAGGTCAGACCCTGCCCAGCTAGGAGAGGAGCGTGCACAGCCAGAGGTGCTCCTATGCAGCCCAAGCATTGGCCCAGTTCCGTGCAGCAACCAGGGCAGAAGAGGTGACAGAGACAGTGTCACCTGGCCACACCCAGCCCACAGGCTGCTGCTGGCATTATAGCCTGGAGGAGAGTCTTCCAAAACCTTCTGACAAGGAGGTGCTGGGAGTTTATCCTTTGGCTGGACTGGCTCCAATTGCTTTCTTTCCTGGAGACATGCTGGGTGGCGGCAGCCACACAGACGTCTAAGGCACCTAGTCGTGTATGCCCTTCAAGTGTACTAACCTAGAGACCCCCATCTGACATCTCTGGTGTGAGGTACAAACAGGTCTTGCTCTGAATTTCAAGGCATTAAGGAGCCTTTCTGAGCTCTAGTGCCCAGCGCCTGTAGCCTGTGTTCTTGTCCCTGAGTGGTTAACACAGTATGCCCACCTCTAGATGCCTCTTCTGGCATTACTCATTCTGGGCAGGCCCTTCTCTTTTGATTAGTAATTACCGTATTGGACAAGAGCCCGGCCTCTTCCTCAGAGGTGACTCCAGGGCAACTCCTTCCCCTTGGGCAGGGCAGAGGCTGGAGGCAGCGCTGTTCAGATGTTCCTGACCCTTGGGCTGTCTCTCCCAGCACTGCAGCAGAGCCGGTAATTTAGCAGAATGGTTGCAGGAGCCAGCTCTGCCACACATGGAGCCCCACCGAGCACCGCTGCTGGGGTGAATAACTTTGCCAGGGTGCTGGGGCCACCAGCCCAACACAGCAAGGTACAGTGAGGGCAGCTCAGACCCTGTGGACCTGGCATCAGGGAAGCCTCAGAGGGCAGAGCTGGTGCACTGTGTCACCAGGTGCCGGTGCCCCAGATGACGCTCACCTGTAACACAGAGAAGCTGAGGTCTCCCATCCTGCCTGTCCAGCACACCCACTGCATCCTGTCAGCGGTGTCACCGTGGGTCTGGGACAGCAGCGGCAGCACTCTGTCCTCAGCCAGGCTGCACAGAGCACATGGTTTCAGTCCACAGATCCAACTTGCTGCTTCAGCCCTGTGATGAGCTGAAAGGAGGCTGTGTAACTCTCAGGAATGCTTTTAGGAACACAGATGAAAAGGTGATGCTCTGGATATGGCAATACCAGGCAGACCGCAGAGCAGGCAGGAGGAGTGAGAGACAGCATCTCATCAGGGCTGTACCACGCTGCTGGAGACGCAGGGCAAGCAGCAAGCCCTGTCACCCGCAGGGACACCCAGACAGGTCCAGCCGGGCAGGGTGATCCTGGCATGAAGGCACTGGAGAGCACGCGACCTAGCTCTGGGTTGGCGCCCTGTGCCAGCAGTAGGCAGGGAGAGCAGGAAGGGGAGCACAGGCAACCCACAAACACAGCCCACTCCCACTCTGCTCCTCCTGACAGCACAGATGATACTGAGCTCAGCACTGCTGCAAGCCCCCACCAGTGCTGGGAAACAACAGCAGGTGCAGCACAGGAAGGGGCTTTCAAAACGACTCGTTGCCACCTTTCAAGCGTCACCTCTCTGTGACATGACCCAGCAGAGATTTGCTGATTTTCAGAACACCTTCCATCCCTTCACTTTTGCTGCAGGGGCTTCGGAAGGGAAACAGATTTGATGGGGGGGAGGGAGGAGGAGGAGCAGAGAAGAGCATCTGTGTTTGTGTGTGCACAATGGAGAAGGCAGGAGGCGTATCTGGACAGCAGTCACACCTTTAATCAGCGACACGGTCTCAGTTCCTCCTGCAAATGCACGTGTTCATCCCTGAGGCTGTAACTGCTGGGTGCGGTACTGCACAGCCTGAGCAGCACAGCGGTACCTTGCAGCCTGATGGCATCAAGCTAGAGCAATGGAGAGAAGTGGGCACCCAACCGCTCACAGGCCTAATTGTTCGCGGCCTCTGCTCCACGCTGGGCTCTGGGAAGAAACAACCGAGAGTCCTCACCCCGTTCCCCTCCCGTGGGCACCCTCCTCCTCACCATCCATGCGCTGGCCCAGGGGAACTGCGCCCATCGTGTTCCCGGTCACCGAGGGGAGGACTGGGTTTCTTGTCTGTACAGACACATCCTACAGAGGTACCAGCAGCAGTAATGCTGTGCCTCACGCAGGTTTCTTGGTCTTCAAAGGGCCAAATCGTAAAGCTAAGCAGTATTGTGGGGGTTCAGCCCCCAGCTGAGGAGAAGAGGAGATGCAGCAGGCTGTATTTCATGGAGGACTGCAAGCCTCGGGGTCTGCGGTGTGCACAGACAAACTCCCGTGTCACTAGCATATTACGGGGCAATTAACTCCCATTTGACAGCCAGCTAGACAGATGATGAGCTGCCCTTGATCAGCCTTAAACAAAGCTTTGTGCTTTGCAAAGCGGGAGACTGAAAAGCCCCAGTGAAACCTATTCATCTAATTGCCAGGCGTTCTGCCGACAGCCACAGAGACTCCTGTGTATTACAAAGGGCTCCCCAGCCCCAGTTCCTTCTTATTAGAGGCATCACTGGGAATTGCTTGCTTAATAGACTGCGTGAGGATACAGAGCTGCACTCAAAGGGCCCTGAATATTTGATGTCCAGGGTAAGACGGAAAGCAGAGAGGTGAGCAAAGCACAGAAAAATAAGCTGAGACCCCAGCCCAGCCTCCAACCTATGCCCCAGTGACAGCCGGGAAAGCTTACACCAAACCAGTCCCTGCTGGAGCTCTTCTCCTGATGCTTTTTGGTAATGTCAGCCTTGCTCATGGCAGCACCCTGCCCTGGGATTCAGCAGCCTGTTCCCAGAAGCCCAGGTGCCCGTCTCCTTACTCTGTGCCCAGATCTCTTCCAGGGAGGCCAGGAGATCCAGCTCTGCCTCCTCCTTCAAGGCTTGGGCTCTGTTGACCTGTTTTTGCTACTGGTCGCTGAGACAAAAGACATCCCTGAGAGCGTGAGCTCCAGAAGGCAGCTACCCTCCAGTTCTCCCTCTCTGCTGGCCCCATGACAGCAGCACCGGTGGAGCAGAGGCTGCAGACCCTGAGCCCAGCCTGGCAAGGGAATCACAGAACCTGGTGCAGAAGGAGCCCAAAAAAGTCCAGTCCTTCGCTCCAACCAGAAGCAGGCACGAGGCCTGTGCCTGCAGCAGCCAGGGTTGCACACACCTTGTGCCCATCCACAGGCCATGGCTTTGCCAAGCCCAAGCGGGTATGAGGGCTCTCTACCTGAGATACATACTCCTCAAAGGCATGACAGAATAGCTCCTCTTCTGCCTCCAACCAGTTTTGTGTCTCCTTTGCATTGCTTTTTTTTCCATAACTGAGCTAGTGAGATAGTTCCCAGGACCAGTGCTGTGCCAGGAACGCTGCCCTGCCCTGCCCTGCCCTGCCCTGGGAGAAGGCAGATCCCAGCCCTGGCACTGACAGCCCCACAAAGGGCTCTTGCAGGAAGGGGCATGGCGAGACAAAGCGCCTGCACACCTCCACGCTGTGTCACGGGACAGCAACATTGTGCAGCTGACCAAACCCCCAAAGGCTGCTTCGCTGTGGAACGAGTTTCCATGGCTTCCAGAACAGTGATGTAGCAACGGCTTTTGAGGGAAGACTCCCTTCCTCCTCCTCTGCAGGTCACAAACAGGTAGACAAACTGTGCTCTTCTCCTCCCTCAGCTGGCCAGCCACAGAGGCCACGGGCACACCTGGAGCCGGAGCAGAGCGTTCTCTTGGTGGGGAAAAGCCAGCGGTTTGAATGCAGAGGAAAGCACGGCACAGGCCAGAACACATTGCTCAGCTAGGGTGTGAGGGGCTGCAGCTGAGCAGTAAGGTACCGGAGTGGCCCCTTGCTAATCGTATCAACCAGGGCTGACCCCATATGGCCTTTGAAGAGAGAGACTGTTATCGTTTCCTTCAGATTTTCTCCTTCTTTTTGACCTAGATTTCACGTTCCAGAAATAGCTTTCTCTGACATACCAGCAGGAAAGAGATAAGAGAGAGAGAGTTGTCTGTGTGTGTGCACACCAGAGAGAGATTTATGGTGTGTGCTCCTTGAGCACTTGTAAGGGAAAAGGGTGGATATGTATGTTCCATGATCTGTTCTGCAGGACACAAAGAAATTTATGACATCTGTTTCTCTCCATACTTATCTGCTCATTTTTCATCTCTAATCTTTTCCTTGTTATTACGGAAACTCCACTACCAAACCCTGAGCCCCAGTCTGTTCCCTTTTCCCCAGGAACTCCCTAATGCTGCTCCATGGCTGTAACCCTGCCATTAAACTCCATCACCAAAAAATACCTCTGTCCTGCAGCAGCGAGGCTACACTTGGTGCTCTCTGCTGTCACGTTTCAGCCCTACTCCAGGCAGCACCCAGTGCAGCAACCTTTCCTTTAGTTGCTTGCATCCTTTCTGGCACCACAGGAGCTGGGCTGCCACCAGTTTGGGCCTCGCAGCAATGCCACTGGCCCAGATGCTCAGAAAGGGGGGAGCTGCAGCCCACGCGTAATGCTGCACCCACATGAGCAGACACGGGGGAGGCAGAACACCTTTGCCTTAATACTGGGAAGTGAGCGTGGCCCAAAGGACCTGACCACATCTGCCTCCTCCCAGTGGGGGACATTGTTTGAACTGCTTGTTCAAAAGACACCTGCCAGCATTTTCCTTTGTTAACACAGTCAGAAAGCCAAGTCTTTCTTGTTGCTTGCTTTTATCAGCTGTGCTGGCTGCAAAGAGCCAGTAGTGTGAACAAAGGAAAAACCAGAGCACCCAGGGGTGCCCCAGCTTGCTCAAAGCCACCAGAGAGCAACAGCAGAGAGCCCTCGTGTCGGTGCGGTGCTCTGCACAGCAGGCGTAGTTCTCCTTAGGCCAAGGGACCCAGTATCGATCAGCACGCTGGCACTTCCACCACCCATGCAAACTAGGTGAGCAGAGCTGCCTTCAAGCCAGGCCACCACAGATGTCCCTTTGTGTCCCTCCCCTCTGCACCTCCTTCTGGGACCAGCCTGCCAGGGCCATGCCATCCCTGGAGCAACCCCGCGGTGGCCGATGATGGCCTTACAATGGACCAGGGACCAGGTGACATGCAGTAAGGAGATGCACTCAGATCTGAGCATTTACAGGATTCCAGGCCGTGCAGTCAGATGAGGATTTCTTTCTGCATGTTTCTCTCATTCTGGATTGCTTTTCCATCACTTCTTCCATCTACTGAGCCACTGCGTGGTCTTCTCAGGAAGAGATCAGCTCGGAACTTTGCAGAGTCGCTGACCACCTGCGTGACAAGGGGCTCTCAGTCCACTGCTGATCCCCACTCCCCGGCCTGTCCTTGTTTTCCAGGCTGAAAGCTTTCTTGCTTGTCTTGGTAGGCGGCAGAGGGGAGAGGCCCCAAGCCATGGGTCTCTCACCGCTACGGCTTTGGCCCCGCTTCGGCTCTGTGTTAGTGAGCTGCAGCAGAACAGCCACAGGGACTCCATCACTGAAAGCCAAGGCTGGCGGTGCCTCAGCCCTACCTACCCTCGCCTAGCAGCGCTGAGCTGGGCACGCCACTTCGCCCAGGCACTTTCCCTGCTTCCTTGCTGCAGAAGCCACACCGGCCCTTCTGCGCTGAGCGCAGGGAACGCACGGAGTCAGAAATGGACCAGAGCATCTGAGGACCGACCGTACCTCGAGTTCAGGCGGCGCGCCCGCTGCCTGCCTGAGCCCTGCGGCAGCACCGCCGCCCACAGAGCCCCGCGCTGCGCCCGAGAACGAGCCCCCTGCAGAGAACACTGCTGGGCAGCGTCCGCGCCCCGGCCGGCTCACGGACACTGCCTTGTGCCACACCGCGGTGCAGATGTGGCAGTCCGGACGCCCAGCTCAGGGCGGCCCAAGCAGAGGAGCAGCGACGCGGCAGGCAGCACGTCCGTCCGCAGGGCTGCGGGTGCCGGGCTGCGGGTGCCGGGCTCGCTGCTCCCCTCTGCCCCCCGCAGCCCGCCTCAGGCTGCAGCCCGGGGGTTGCCCGGGCCCGGAGCACAGCCCTGGAGCACGGAGCACGTCCGGCTAAGGGAGGCTGTGCTCTCCCCGTCCCTGCCACAGCGGAGCCCGGCCGGCGACTTCGGGAAACCCCCGCACCGGGAAACCCCCGCAGCCCCGCTGCTTCCCGGCCCGTTTATCTGTGCCCCCGGCTGGAAGGAGACGTCCCTCCCCGCCGGCCCTGCTCTCACCCCGGGGCAACGCCGCGGCCGGCGCCCCGCGCCGCCAGCAGGAAGCCGGACCCGCCCCGTGCGGGACTCCCCCTCCGTCCCCCCCGCGCCGACCTCGGGGCCGCCTCCGCCAGCGTGGCCGCGCCGGGGCCGAGCAGGGCTCGCGGTGCGGGGCAGCCCCGCCGGCCTCGCGCCCGCCTCCCGCCGGGGCGGCCCCGCTCCGCCGCCCCCCTCCACAGCCCCCCCCCGCGGGGGCCCGGCAGCGGGCGGGGCGGGGCGGGGCGGGGGGCGGGGCGGGGCGGGGCCCGTCCCGCCGCGCCTGCGCGGGGCGCGGGCCGTGACGCGCGGGGCGTGCCGGCGGCTTTAAAGGCGCGGCCCCGCCCGCAGCGCGCAGCCGGAGCGGCGGGCGGGCGCGGTGAGTGCGGGGGCTGTGCGCGTCTCCTCCCTTCTCTCGCCGGCCGCGGCCGCAGGAGCACCGAGCGCGGCCCGAGCCCGGCGTCCGCCCTCCCGTTCCGCCGCCGGGCCCGACCTCCCCGCCGCGGCCGAGCGGCCCGCAGCCCCCCTCGGCGGGGCGAGGCCGAGCGCCCCCGCGCCGCGCCTCCCCGTGTCTCCGGTCCCCTCCGCCCCTCCTTTGTGTCTCCCATGGCTTTGTGTCTGGAGCTCCTCAAGCAATGTGAGTGCGTGCCCGGGGCGCGGCGGGCGGGGGGCCGGGCCGGGCCCTGCATGGCTCCGCGGCGGGGGCGCCGCGCCCCGCCTGCCTGCTCCGCGCCGCTTGCCGCTCCCCGCGCCCCGGGCCGGGCGGGCCCCGCTTCCTCCCTTGCTTGCCGTGGCTGCCGCCGCGGGGTCGGGGCCCCGCGCTTCGCTCCGCACGGCCGGGGACGGCTGCCGCCGGCCAGCGCCGCGCCGAGGGGCGGGAGGGCCCCGGGAGGGTGCCCGCCTCCCGCGAGCAGGCGGCCGGCGGCACCGGGCCCTCGCCCGCTTCCGTGCCTCAGCGAGGGAGACGGGAGCGGGAGGGAAGGAGAGGAGGAGAGCTCCGTTACCGGCCGGCCGGCGCCCCGCTGCTCTCCCCAGCCTCTGCTGAGCGAAGCGGGGTCACGGCAGGTCGGTGCCCGGGTGCCCCGGGCCGGTGCTTAAGGCCTTGAAGGAGTCCCTGGGTGCTGTAGAAAATGAAATAGTGCTTCGCTAGATTGCACGCTTCCCGAAGCGACACCGACCCCTTTTCAGGGTGCTGTTAGGATTCTTCCTCCCCTCAAGAAAGGATGTCTGGATGCTGAACGGATGCCAAGGTTTCCAGCACCCGTTGCTGTTACGGGCGGATGCTCAGCAGCACCCTGCGCTCTGTGGGCTGGCCGCGGTGCTCCAGTCTCTCTGGCCTGGGACGAGATCAGGTCCTAGCTGAGGCTACCTGGTGTTACATGCCAACGGTGAGCTGCCCTGCCCTCTTCGAGGGGCTTGTGGCTTAGGCTGAGTGCCTCTGAATTTAATAGCAGGGACAGTTCTGGTAGTAGTGTGAGGTGTCAGAGGGAAGGGTGTTTTACAGTTGCTTTGAGCACTGAGTAACTGTAAACTCTTAATTTCTACTGGAGTCTTTATTAAGAGGTTTAAAGGGAAGGATTATTTCTAGGATGATGTTGGTAGGAGTAATATTACTTATTCCGTGAAAGTATGGACCTTGACCTCAGGGCATACCGGAAATGTGTATTTGAGATGGGAACGGAACCGGGATCTCTGGCTCCTGGGCTTTAACTTGTGAGTTGGGGGGAGGGCAAAAAAAACAGCATGTGGCATTGGATCCTAAAAATAAATTCCAATCATGTGGGATGATAACAAGCCAGATTGCCAACTTGTGTAAGTTGGCAGACTTGACTCTGAAGGGTCCAAATTGCTTAGCTGGTGCTTGTTCTTCCAGGATAAATTTGCTGCTGTGAAGTTAGTGCTTTGAATGTGTTTGTGGGGAGAAGCACACACAACTAGTGATCAGATCTAGCCCGCTTGTCTTTCAGATAAATATCGTGTGTGCTTACTCTGCAGCAGTACATGGGCTTCAGGAAAAGGTTACTTGTGGCAGACAGATGTTGTAGTTAAGGAAAATCTAGAAGCTTGTCCTCCTTTATTAAGATGCAGGTGCTAAATGGCTGTAAGGAATTTTGCATCTGTAGCTTGTTACTTCTGTAGTGTCTGTACAAGACTTTTCTCTGTAGCTGAAATAGGTGTAAGGAGGCCCCTGGATCTGAGGTGTAAGGAGGCCCCTGGATCTGAGGTGTAAGGAGGCCCCTGGATCTGAGGTGTAAGGAGGCCCCTGGATCTGAGGTGTAAGGAGGCCCCTGGATCTGAGGTGTAAGGAGGCCCCTGGATCTGAGGTGTAAGGAGGCCCCTGGATCTGAGGTGTAAGGAGGCCCCTGGATCTGAGGTGTAAGGAGGCCCCTGGATCTGAGGTGTAAGGAGGCCCCTGGATCTGAGGTGTAAGGAGGCCCCTGGATCTGAGGTGTAAGGAGGCCCCTGGATCTGAGGTGTAAGGAGGCCCCTGGATCTGAGGTGTAAGGAGGCCCCTGGATCTGAGGTGTAAGGAGGCCCCTGGATCTGAGGTGTAAGGAGGCCCCTGGATCTGAGGTGTAAGGAGGCCCCTGGATCTGAGGTGTAAGGAGGCCCCTGGATCTGAGGTGTAAGGAGGCCCCTGGATCTGAGGTGTAAGGAGGCCCCTGGATCTGAGGTGTAAGGAGGCCCCTGGATCTGAGGTGTAAGGAGGCCCCTGGATCTGAGGTGTAAGGAGGCCCCTGGATCTGAGGTGTAAGGAGGCCCCTGGATCTGAGGTGTAAGGAGGCCCCTGGATCTGAGGTGTAAGGAGGCCCCTGGATCTGAGGTGTAAGGAGGCCCCTGGATCTGAGGTGTAAGGAGGCCCCTGGATCTGAGGTGTAAGGAGGCCCCTGGATCTGAGGTGTAAGGAGGCCCCTGGATCTGAGGTGTAAGGAGGCCCCTGGATCTGAGGTGTAAGGAGGCCCCTGGATCTGAGGTGTAAGGAGGCCCCTGGATCTGAGGTGTAAGGAGGCCCCTGGATCTGAGGTGTAAGGAGGCCCCTGGATCTGAGGTGTAAGGAGGCCCCTGGATCTGAGGTGTAAGGAGGCCCCTGGATCTGAGGTGTAAGGAGGCCCCTGGATCTGAGGTGTAAGGAGGCCCCTGGATCTGAGGTGTAAGGAGGCCCCTGGATCTGAGGTGTAAGGAGGCCCCTGGATCTGAGGTGTAAGGAGGCCCCTGGATCTGAGGTGTAAGGAGGCCCCTGGATCTGAGGTGTAAGGAGGCCCCTGGATCTGAGGTGTAAGGAGGCCCCTGGATCTGAGGTGTAAGGAGGCCCCTGGATCTGAGGTGTAAGGAGGCCCCTGGATCTGAGGTGTAAGGAGGCCCCTGGATCTGAGGTGTAAGGAGGCCCCTGGATCTGAGGTGTAAGGAGGCCCCTGGATCTGAGGTGTAAGGAGGCCCCTGGATCTGAGGTGTAAGGAGGCCCCTGGATCTGAGGTGTAAGGAGGCCCCTGGATCTGAGGTGTAAGGAGGCCCCTGGATCTGAGGTGTAAGGAGGCCCCTGGATCTGAGGTGTAAGGAGGCCCCTGGATCTGAGGTGTAAGGAGGCCCCTGGATCTGAGGTGTAAGGAGGCCCCTGGATCTGAGGTGTAAGGAGGCCCCTGGATCTGAGGTGTAAGGAGGCCCCTGGATCTGAGGTGTAAGGAGGCCCCTGGATCTGAGGTGTAAGGAGGCCCCTGGATCTGAGGTGTAAGGAGGCCCCTGGATCTGAGGTGTAAGGAGGCCCCTGGATCTGAGGTGTAAGGAGGCCCCTGGATCTGAGGTGTAAGGAGGCCCCTGGATCTGAGGTGTAAGGAGGCCCCTGGATCTGAGGTGTAAGGAGGCCCCTGGATCTGAGGTGTAAGGAGGCCCCTGGATCTGAGGTGTAAGGAGGCCCCTGGATCTGAGGTGTAAGGAGGCCCCTGGATCTGAGGTGTAAGGAGGCCCCTGGATCTGAGGTGTAAGGAGGCCCCTGGATCTGAGGTGTAAGGAGGCCCCTGGATCTGAGGTGTAAGGAGGCCCCTGGATCTGAGGTGTAAGGAGGCCCCTGGATCTGAGGTGTAAGGAGGCCCCTGGATCTGAGGTGTAAGGAGGCCCCTGGATCTGAGGTGTAAGGAGGCCCCTGGATCTGAGGTGTAAGGAGGCCCCTGGATCTGAGGTGTAAGGAGGCCCCTGGATCTGAGGTGTAAGGAGGCCCCTGGATCTGAGGTGTAAGGAGGCCCCTGGATCTGAGGTGTAAGGAGGCCCCTGGATCTGAGGTGTAAGGAGGCCCCTGGATCTGAGGTGTAAGGAGGCCCCTGGATCTGAGGTGTAAGGAGGCCCCTGGATCTGAGGTGTAAGGAGGCCCCTGGATCTGAGGTGTAAGGAGGCCCCTGGATCTGAGGTGTAAGGAGGCCCCTGGATCTGAGGTGTAAGGAGGCCCCTGGATCTGAGGTGTAAGGAGGCCCCTGGATCTGAGGTGTAAGGAGGCCCCTGGATCTGAGGTGTAAGGAGGCCCCTGGATCTGAGGTGTAAGGAGGCCCCTGGATCTGAGGTGTAAGGAGGCCCCTGGATCTGAGGTGTAAGGAGGCCCCTGGATCTGAGGTGTAAGGAGGCCCCTGGATCTGAGGTGTAAGGAGGCCCCTGGATCTGAGGTGTAAGGAGGCCCCTGGATCTGAGGTGTAAGGAGGCCCCTGGATCTGAGGTGTAAGGAGGCCCCTGGATCTGAGGTGTAAGGAGGCCCCTGGATCTGAGGTGTAAGGAGGCCCCTGGATCTGAGGTGTAAGGAGGCCCCTGGATCTGAGGTGTAAGGAGGCCCCTGGATCTGAGGTGTAAGGAGGCCCCTGGATCTGAGGTGTAAGGAGGCCCCTGGATCTGAGGTGTAAGGAGGCCCCTGGATCTGAGGTGTAAGGAGGCCCCTGGATCTGAGGTGTAAGGAGGCCCCTGGATCTGAGGTGTAAGGAGGCCCCTGGATCTGAGGTGTAAGGAGGCCCCTGGATCTGAGGTGTAAGGAGGCCCCTGGATCTGAGGTGTAAGGAGGCCCCTGGATCTGAGGTGTAAGGAGGCCCCTGGATCTGAGGTGTAAGGAGGCCCCTGGATCTGAGGTGTAAGGAGGCCCCTGGATCTGAGGTGTAAGGAGGCCCCTGGATCTGAGGTGTAAGGAGGCCCCTGGATCTGAGGTGTAAGGAGGCCCCTGGATCTGAGGTGTAAGGAGGCCCCTGGATCTGAGGTGTAAGGAGGCCCCTGGATCTGAGGTGTAAGGAGGCCCCTGGATCTGAGGTGTAAGGAGGCCCCTGGATCTGAGGTGTAAGGAGGCCCCTGGATCTGAGGTGTAAGGAGGCCCCTGGATCTGAGTGTATGAGGCCCCTGATTGAGTGTAGAGCCCCTGGATCTGAGGTGTAAGGAGGCCCCTGGATCTGAGGTGTAAGGAAGGCCCCGGGATCTGAGGTGTAAGGAGGGCCCCTTGGATCTGAGGTGTAAGGAGGCCCCTGGATCTGAGGTGGTAAGGAGGCCCCTGGATCTGAGGTGTAAGGAGGCCCCTGGATCTGAGGTTGTAAGGAGGCCCCTGGATCTGAGGTGTAAGGAGGGCTCCCTGGATTCTGAGGTGTAAGGAGGCCCCCTGGATCTGAGGTGTACTGGGAGGCCCCTGGATCTGAGGTGTAAGGAGGCCCCTGTATCTGAGGTGTAAGGAGGCCCCTGTATCTGAGGTGTAATGGAGGCACCTGGCTCTGCAGGTGTAAGGATGTCCCCTGGATCTGGGGAGGTGTAAGGAGGCCCCTGGATCTGGAGGTGTAAGGAGGCCCCTGGATCTGAGGTGTAAGGAGGCCCCTGGATCTGAGGTGTAAGGAGGCCCCTGGATCTGAAGGTGTAAGGAGGCCCCCTGGATCTGAGGTGTAAGGAGGCCCCTGGATCTGAGGTGTAAGGAGGCCCCTGGATCTGAGTGTAATGAGGCCCTGGATCTGAGGTGTAAGGAGGCCCCTGGATCTGAGGTGTAAGGGAGGGCCCCTGGATCTGAGGTGTAAGGAGGCCCCTGGATCTGAGGTGGTAAGGAGGACCCCCCCCCCCCCCCCCCCGGCCCCCCCCTTGATCTGTAATGTGGCCCTTAAGTGCTGGGGAACAGCCACTTTGTGGCATGGCAGTTCTGAAAGGACAGGAAGGCCCTGTGCAAACCCCACCAGATCCTTGTCAGCAAGGGCAATAATGGCAGAAACTTAATTTTCTTTATTTGTGGGTTGGCTGTATGGAGAAGATTGAAAATATGGTGTGAGTTGGTAAATCATGCAGCCCTCAGCACCTCTGAGGCCAACAGGTACCTTTGTGGAACTTGATCAGCTGTAGCTTGTGCTCTGTTCCTCTGGGTGAAGGGGCAAATGTTGTCAGCTGCTGGGGAGAGCTTGCATTTCGCTTTGCAGCTGTGGGTGAGTCAGTAGTTGGATACCTAATCTGCATGTGCAGTTGAGATTTGTGGATGCTTCTGGCTACTTAGCTCAAGGTTATCCGTCTGCTGTTCTAACATAATGTGTAATGCATGGGAGGCCTGCTGCTCTGTGAGCTCACTCTGAGCTGTGCATGCTGCCACAGCAATGTAATTTTAAAAGCTTTTAATGGATAACTAGTAACTGCCAAGCACTTACAAATAACTGTATGTCAGTTCTGGTCTCCTCTGTAGAGCTGAGTCCAGTCTCCAGTAGTTTGGAGTGAACTATTCAGTGGAACCTGTAAAAGTCTCTGCTGCTAATTCTCTTAATGCTGTAGATGTCTCTGCAGAAATAAGGTTGCAAAGCCATGCTGCAGCAGGGCCTGTTTTTGTCTCCTCAGCTGATACTTCTGCTCTGTGCAACCTGTGTGACAGCCTCAAATATTTTTTAATGGATTGAGGAGGCATAATTGGATTCAGTGCAGCGCAAGTTACAGTAACATATGTGAGCTGCAAGGATTAAGGCTGTGCAGGCGGGTGGCCTTGTTCAAGAAAAATCTACTGTAATTTCTTCAGTGAAAAGTTGTCAGTGTGTTTCCTGTCAGAGCAGATTTAAAAAGGGAGGGGAGAAATACTAAGTATAATTGCAGTTTGCTTGGAAAGGAGATTAGAGTTCAGGCTATTGGATCAAGTTCTGTGCAGGCTGTATTTGAGGCTTGAGGGATGAGAATGCTGAACTAGGTCCCCCTGGGAGAGCTCACAAAGAATGTGTTTATCCCTCCCTTCTCTCCTGGTCTGCAGCCTGTGACCTCTTGCTAGCCTACCACCTGGACAGAGGGAGAAGTGGGGGGACAGAATGATACTGGGGGTTTGAAGTAAACTGTCCTTAAACAAGTGAAAGGTAAACTATTCACAGGTGTGCTAGTTAATGAGGAGAGCAGAAATTCTGTCTGCTTCAGTTCCTCTTGTGGCATTAATGAATTATTGGCCACTTGGTGCAGATGAGCGCACTGTGGGCCTTCTGTCCTCTGCAGAAGCAGTAGGCAAGGGAAGTAACTACTGTAACTACCCCATGACTGAAGTCTTGGCCTCAACTTAGCCCTCTGCTTCACTTTTCTGCCCTGCCAGGATATGGCCTCTAAGCCTGAAATGTGCTGTTTCAGAAGTATTTGGAATTTCTGCTGAAGATAGTTAAGTGTTCAAATACATAAATGTGTGAATCCATTTTTTAGTTTTTATGGAGTCTGAGCATAACAGACAATGTGAGGTAGGGCAGTAATAGCATTTACATACTGCAGTATGGGCAGTCAGCTGTCCGGGGAAGTGACAGTCCTTGCCTGCAGGTGATAATGAAGCAGGAAGGTTGTAGGGAAGTCTCTTGGGGCATGCTGCTATAGTGACCTGAAAACTGTAAGCAGGTAAACATATAGATTCACCCAGCAGTGTGTAACAGTATGGTTATATAGGAAAGAATTAGGAGGCCCAAAGGCAGCACTTGTTGCTGAGATGCTGGGGTTTGCTGAAGGTCTGAAACCTGAGCAAGTGATTTGTTGAACAGGGCTGTGAGGAGAAGGTGCACTTGATTAGGGGCTTCAGAGCCTGCCTTTCTCCCTCAAGGAGAGGAAACTGGAATTCCCCTGGAGGAATTGTTCCTGAATTTTTGTGTGCAGCATTTAAATGCTCTGGAGAAGACAGCAGCAGAGTTGTGATTCTCTTACCTTGCCAGGGCTGGTGGCTTGGTCTTGTGAAATTACTGCTAAAGGAGCAGAGGGGCATGTACATGTACTGTGATACAAGAAGGATGTCTGATACCTATGTGAGTTGAAGTACTACACCCTGCTGCTGCTCCCTCGTAGCAGACAGCATGTGCAGGAACTTGATTATCCTTACTGCCATATGGGATGTCTGGGGGTTAAGCTTGTCATCTCTTCTTGCAACACCGGGAGAACAAAAAGTCTCTTTACAGTGGACTTGCCAGAAACAGGCTGCACCTTGCTGCATTGTATGGCAGCACTCATAAGAGAAGCAGTACAAGGATGCATAAATTTAACTTACCACTAGTATTTACATTAAGGACATGTTGACTCTCAGTTTTGTACATCCTATTTAGTACTCTTTGTTAAGAAGTCCAGGTTTGACTGCAGTGATCTCTTCTTTTAAGCCTAAATTCTAAGATCAAAGCTCAAGCTACTGTGTTGTCTCTCCAGTTTGAAACTGATGGAAAAACTCAAGTAGTGAATGTCTGAAGTAAATTCTTACGTGATGTCTAAAAAGTAAATCCTTATGTATAGTGTGAGCTGTCAGAGTGTAAAATTAAAGCAAAGATTAGAAGCCGAATGTGACTTTCTACTGATGCTCTGTCATAGTGCAAGGTAACATTTGATGAAAGTTGAAAGGTATTTAAGAGTTGATAAAAGGGAATTTTTAATGGAAGTTCTTGTCATAAGATTAGTCAAACTTCTAAGAGAATTATTTGCATTGTTTTTTTATATTTGGGGAATGTTCAAACTCAATGTAGTCCCTGCAGGGCATTTGCTGTGCTCAAGAGGGATCTCAAACTTCATAGCCGGGGTGGGGATACCCACAGTTGCATTAAACTGAAACTCAAAACTGGGAAGTTAACCCGTATCTCTTGGGCCTTATGTACAAGGCAACTATGGATGTCTGATGCTAGAAAGTGTCCCAGGTCACAGTGGAAATGTCCCCATGAGGATTCTTGAACCTTCCTCTAAAGGTGCTGGTTAGGAGCTGCTGCACTGCCTGTTTGGCTGCCAGACTGGTTAGTGCTGCTCTTACAGAGAGCAGCGTGCGTCAGAACAGCTTGAGCGCCAGCATGCTATTGTACAGCCGGTCTCCCCTTGCCTCTTGTAAGGTCACTTCAGTAACTGTTTTGTTAAGAAGCCTTCTCTTCCTTCTTTGAACCCTGAGGCTTTTCCCAGTCTCTCAGCGTGGCCCAAACATGAGGTCCTGAGTCACAACACTTCTGTCCAGGAACTGTTCCAGGTTTTCATGCTCTCTATTGAAAGGCTACCAGTGTTTTCTTGTCTGACCTGCCAGTTGAGTAGCAATCCTGGGCTGAGGATATTGGCCTCTTAGCGCTGCTACTCTGAGCAAAGCAAGCTCCTTGGCAGTGTGGAGCTGGTGGAATGCTCAGCCGGCTATGGTGTGCAGGGGGACTCCCCTGGGGAGAAGATGTGTTTGGGAAGTTGGCACTAGTGGAACAGCGATGGAGAACTTCCACCCCCAAGTGCCTGAGCAGCTGCTTATTCTGACCCATTGGAAGGAGAAAGAAGTTGGACAGTGTTTGCACAACCTTGAGCTCTGGTGCTGGACAAAGCAGCTACTTGGATTCAGAAGCACTGGATTCTGTGACCCTCCAGGTTGCAGTGTGCCAAGAACAAGGCCTTGAGCAGGGAAATTTTGGGTACCAGGAAATGGAGATCTGTAACCTCCAGCCTATTGCCTTGGCCACCATGCTGCTGCTGCTTGGGCTTGGCTTTGCACTTGGCACCTGGCTCCAGTGTCTGCATCTCATTGTCACCCTGCAATCTTCTAGGGTGTTCTGGAGGTTGCTGCTGCTAATAGTTATATTATGCCACACATTAGCTTTTATCACTGCTCTGTTAACTTGCTTACTAGAGATGAGTGCTGCAAAATGCTCTGGGTTGCTGAGGGGAGGCTGCCAACGCAGGCTCTGATGTTTCTGCTATTGTGGAAGTTGCTCGTGCTTCTCAAGCCAAATGACTGGCAGGAACCATAGGCCTTTGGGGAAGGGAAACAAAAGACCTGTGTGGATCTGTCCTCAGTCCTGAGCAAATGCTGTCCCTGTCTGCTGTACAAATTGTGCATGCCTTGTGTGTGCTTTCAGTGGACATCTTTGTCCCTCAAGAAGAGGCCAGTGTTTAAACTGACCTGCTTGGTTGCTGTGTGGCTGCAGACTGGTTTCTGTAGTTTCAGTACATTGGCTCTCTTGGCTCTTCGTCTTTGTAATGCTTTAATTCCTTTTCAGAGTGCTTCAGGGAGTTGATGTCAGAGAGCCATCAGATCTGAAGAAATACATAAACTTTAGAAATAATGTAAATAGGAGTCAGGCCATTTTAGCTGTGAACATCTGGCCTGCTCAGAAGCAGGAGATGTGAGGGGCAGGAAGGATGGCAGCTGGGTGCGGAGGAGCTGCTCAGGCCCAAGCTGAAGCGGGGCTGTGGCCCTTGCATGAAGGGCTGCACAGTGGTCACATCACCACGGGGACGCAGGCTCTCGCTGCCTCGGCTGTCTGCACCAGCTGCTGGGCTGATGTGTGGTGCTGCTGCTGGCCCTGGCTGCGCTGCCCTCTGCCTGCTCCCTGCTGGGCCAGGGCCCAGCTCCCCTGGGCAGTTGGGGCTGCATTGGGGCATGGTGAGGCTCTGCGGTTCTGGCTGCTGTTCTTTGCTGTAGGGTGAGGTGAGTGGTTGGGCCTGGTGGTGCTGTCCTCCCTGGGAGGCCCACAGCTGGCAGGATCCATGCACACTGGCCCCTGACCCCTGCTGCTGTCCAGCTGTTTGAGAGGAGCATTAGGTCTCTGTGTTGCCAAGTGCTGGGTCCTACACTTTGGCCACAATAACCCCATGCAGTGCTGTAGGCTTTGGGCAGAGGGGCTAGAAGACTGAAGAGGAAAGGGACCTGGGGGTGCTGATGGATGCTCTGCTGAACATGAGCCAGCAGTGTGCTCAGGTGGCCATCAAGGCCAGTGGCATCCTGGCTTGTATCAGGAATAATGCAGCCAGCAGGGCCAGGGAGGTGATCGTCCGCCTGTGCTCTGCTCTGGTGAGGCCGCACCTCGAGTACTGTGTTCAGTTTTGGGCCCCTCACTAAAAGAAGGACATCGAGGCCCTGGAACGTGCCCAGAGAAGGGCTACGAAGCTGGTGAAGGGCCTGGAGCACAAGTCCTGTGGGGAGTGGCTGAGGGAACTGGGGGTGTTTGGTCTGGAGAAGAGGAGGCTCAGGAGAGACCTCATTGCTCTCTGCAAATACCTGAAGGGAGGTTGTGTTGAGGAGGAGGTCGGCCTCTTCTCCCAGATAATGAATGATAGGACTTGAGGAAATGGCCACAAGTTGTGTCTGGGGAGATTTAGACTAGATACCAGGAAAATTTTTCTCTCGAAGAGTGGTCAGGCACTGGAACGGCCTGCCCAGGCAGGTGGTGGAGTCACTGTCCCTCGCAGTGTTCAAGAAGTGCCTGGACAAGGTGCTATGAGATATGATTTAGTAGCTTAGTGGGTAGTATTGGTGATAGGAGGATGGTTGGACTAGATGATCTTGTTGGTCCTTTCCAACCTTGTGTTTCTATGATTCTACGTGTTGCTGTGAACCTCTGTAGAGCTGTGCAGGGCACAGGGAAGGCTCCCAGCAGGCATGAGCCTTGCCTTGTCTTCCAGCCCCGAAGTGGTGGCTCCAATGCTGTTCAGGGCTGGAGGAACAAATGCTCACCAGCGAGCTGCTGACACCAAGTGTGGGTGCGGTATGTACCCCTCCTCTCCTGTTGGGGCCTGTCCTGGGGAGGTGGCTCACCGAGAGAGGGAGGGCTGTTGAACATGCAGAGCAAACTTCCCCACCTGTCATCTTGGGTGTTAAATAGAGAGCTTTAAAGAGTAAAGATGAAAGTGTCTGTCATCTTGCGTCTTTGAAGTGCTGTGCTTTGTCTTGTCAGACTGTCATTCTGCTGCGGTCTCCAGGCCTGCTGCAGCTCTCACCAGCTACCCCAGCACACATGTGGCAGCTCTCCAGCAGAGTTGGTGGAGTTGCTGTGTGCTTGCTCCACAGAGCAAAGCAGGACTCGGGCTAATGAGGCCTCCTTGAATCAAAGGACAGAATTGGGCCAGCCATTTAGGCTGCTGGTGTTGCAACAGCAGTAGACTTTGAAGCACTGTCTGCTTTCTTCTGGCATGCTATTTGTGTGCTTACCTTTGATTTTTTTCTGATTTTTTTAAAGTGTCTGAGTATCCAGGGTGCTGGGAGAGGTAGCTCTAAAAATAACTTTAGAGGCTGGTTGCTTCCAAAGTTGTTGTTTTTGCTTCTATGTTTTCTTTCCCTTCTGTTGATAATGTTTTTTTTCCCTCTGCTTCGAGGTCTGGTTCATGCTTAATCATGTGTTCTGCTTTCTTCTAGTTCTTGCTATGTTAACAAACATGCTTTGGGTATGGGTGATGGTATGTGTTCAGATAGCTGGTGGATGTGATTGCAGTTCTGGGTGAACTAGGTTGCGTGCCAGAAACACTGAAGAATGAATTAACTATTGGGTAAAACAGTTTTTGAAACACGGTGCCCCTCAGGTACTGTACTGCAGATGGAAGCATGCAGGTGTGTTCTTCTGCAGCTTTAATTGGTGGTGTTCACAGGTGGGGAAGCTGCAGGAAGACCTGTTATGCCATTTCTCAGAAGTGCCATAGGATGGTGCGTTTTTAATGGCTGGATGAATCCCAGCAGTAACTCTAGTTGCTGTTAATGTTTTAAATCAAGTCTTGCTGTTACATGTGAAATAACTTCATAAAACTGAGGTAAGAGGTGGTAGAAGTATTGTGTACAGTGACTCTCACTTGGATGGATTTATGGCTGAGAACTGCTTCTGCTGTAGTTGTTAAGGGTGCCTGTTAGATGTGTTTTATGCTAATTCTTATGGTGTGATGATTTCCAGCATCACTTTAAGTGACTCAATTACAGTTCTTGCCAGCTGTGCCTCCTACCATAAAACAGCTTCTTTCCTGATGACTACCTGGCCTCCACATGACACAAGGCAGCCAGGGCTAGGACCTGTGCTCTGTTTCCCCTGCCAAGAGTGACAGGCCTCTTCTTTCCATTGAATTGTATGAGAAGCACAAAATAGGTCTGCTCATTGCAGGTCTGGTAAGCAGTGTTACCCTTGAAGGCTTAATGCCACAGCTCATGAGCATGATCAGTATTGCTGTGCTTAAGCTGCTCTGCTGGGTGCAGCTGTTCTCACTCCAGCTAGCCTGACTTCATCCTGTGGCTTACACCTTCACATTTGCTTTCTCAGAAAGTAACCCCAAGTATATTCATATCCTGCTGTTGTGTTTAGGCTACCTGAGAGTAATGCTGTAAAATGTATTCCTGAATGTAGCTGTCTGGCTGAGTTGATAGACAAGAAAAGTCTGAGGCTTAAAGCCTGACTGTGGTATGCTCCAAGCAGCTGCTCTGCCCCAGGGACTTCCTAGTAGCTTTGTGCTGCTCCAGGCCACTCTGCAGCAGTGCAGCTAGCAGTTACCTCATCTCTGGGACCAGAGCAAGTTTTTCCTGGTTAACATGTGCAGTAGGATGGAATGTGGGGAGCAGTCAGGGAATTGAATTTGGCTTAAATCGTTTGGGTATTATTAGGGGCAAGTTAACTTCCCGTAGCATAGACTGGTTCTTTCTTACTGCTTTGGGTGTTGAAAACAACAAGGTGTAGATACCTAGAACGTGTAGATCATGTTCATGTAATCCATTTCAAATCCCAAGTTTGTTCTATCTTTGAAGGTAGTTTTAGCTGGCATGATTCATTGTGTGGATTGGCAGCCTTGGGTTGGTTTCTTTTGTGTTCACTTGTATGTGTGTGCTAATTGTAGCATGTTGAAAGGCACATGCAAAGATTTGCTTAAGAGCGATGGGCTGAGAAGCCTCTGAAGCATGTGGGCAGGCTACAGTGGAAGGGAAAACTTGATATGAGAGAAGAAAAATGGTATCTTCGATCCAAGCTGTGCTCTGTGTTCTCGGAGCTAGGAAAGAGGCTAATGATATGACGAATATTCCAGTGTAGAAGTGCTTTTTATGCATAGCCATGGTTCAGGGGCTTTAGGTTCACCTGGCAAACTCAAAGCAAGATTTTTGTTGTTGGAATGATGTACTTTCTCTAACAGCTTCTCTTATTTCTCACATTTACTATGGTTCAAACCACAAAAGAGCTTTCATGTTCTAACTGGCCTGTTCTGATGTAGTTGTGTTGCTCTGTCCCCATGGAGGCAGTCATGATGTCACATGCTGTGGCCTCACTCGGAAGTAGTTGGGAGGCAGTTGCAAATATTCCCCTGCACTCCATCCACCCCAGTAGTCAGTACCTGGTAGGAGAAGACAGAACAGCTCAATAGATGTCTGGGATGATGCAGAGCTCTTAACTGAGGCTGAATGTGGTGGGAGAGGTGTAATACAACCACTTTCTTGAAACTGTTCATTGCTGTGTCTGTGTTGAGCTCACTTTAAAAAAAAAAAAAAAAAAAACATGGCAGGAAGCCCAAAATCTCCAGCTATCACAGGGCTGCCTCACTTGAGCCCTGTTAACAAATGTCTGATGCCAAAAACCCAAGTACCTACTCGGCTGCATTCCAGTTGCCTTGTAGTGGGCTGGGTGCTTTTTGTGGCTGGATCCTGGGTACACTGAGCTTGTCGCAGCGGCTCTGGTACCAGCCTAAAAAGCTGGTACATCACCTTTGTGGCCATTTGAGTGAACTCTGGGGGCCTATTGCTACCTTTCGAACTTGTGAAACAATTGTTTCCATTGTGGGAACACTTAACCACATGCGGGAGTAGCAGGGCTGTTGAGAGCTGTGCAATGAGATCATGAAGGCCAACAGGATTTGACTTGTATCCCCTCATGTGTGAGCTCAGTGAAGATGGGAATGGAGCAGAGAACTGGGCTTCTTTCATGGCTTGATTCTGTTCTGTGCCAAAGTGCTGGGAACTTGTCTTATTTCCTGGAATGCCATGACTCACCATTGCTAAGACAATGTGTGAGAATGTGTTCGGGTGTGTACAGTCTCTTCCATGCATTTATCCTCAGCTTTGTCCATTTTTTGTAAGGTGTCTGGCTGAGTGCATGGCACAGCATGCTGCGAGCTGTAACAAGCTCTCCAATGCAGTCTCCTCTTGGTCAGTGCAAAGCAGGACTCTGGTCTTCAGTGCTTCGCCTGGCAAACACGTAGCTGAAGTTTTTCAGTTATTTATCTTTGAAAAGGGGCTTTGTCATGGCTATCACAGAAGCACGTTGACTGTAACTCTTCTGTTTGCATTGTTCTGATATTAGGGAGGGGGAATGTAGATTTCCACTGCACATGGGGGTAGCTGGAGCTGTGGGATGAGGTTGGGGTGCTCTGTCTGCTGGCCCCACTGTTCAGCAAGAACCCTCTGCACGGCACTTGCATCAGTTGGCTTGGGCTGTTCTGGGCTGTGATCCATCTAGACTGGTGCTTGTTTTAAGCAGCCTTGTGTTCAGACAAAAGGGATAAAATATCATGTAAGATGGAAGCTGAAACAAGTTCTCTTTTTAGCAAGAAATTTCTGGCTGTATTCCTGAAGGGATCAAAACTGTTTTCCAACAGTTCTGCTGACAGACGCCTCTTCTTTTTCTAATTTACTTTGTGAATTGCTGGGTTTTCAAGCTGAAAGGCTAGAGCAGCTCATAGCATGAAGACAGCAGCGCTCATGTCATTTGGAACTGTTTAAGTGTCCTGTGGAAGGAAAAACGTGACCGAGGCCAATTGCATTTGAATCCATGTTAATTGGTAGCGGTGTTGATCTTAATATAGCTAGCTGTCTGGCCAGCTTGGTTAAAAACTGAAGGGTGTAGAAAACGTGTAGTTTTCACCTGACATAGGTCACATCTGTCCTGACTGCTACAAGGGATGCGGAGCTGCCTGTACTGAGGCTACTTGACTCTTCAGATTCCTAATGTAATAGTTCTTTAAGAGAAGAAAAGGGATGCTAAAAAGTCTGACTAAAATTGCTTAAGACTATAGTTTACAGACAGATGTAATTCAGGAAAAAAGTTAATAGCCCATCTATAATTATACATGGTTTGTAAGTTTATATGTATTTAGCATGCTTTGAGTTCTCAGTATGTGTAGAAAACTACCTCATCTCTGGGAAGGATAAGACAATGTTTCCCTTATATACAGCAAAACAGCCAATTCCAAAGTATTTGGAGATTTCCATTAAAGGCTAGGAATACATTGCTTACTAGAAGAAATCTAGTCCCTTCATTACACATGGGCTTGTCTAACCAGCTATCCCCAACAGATTTCCTTATTACAGGAACGAGTGGCTGTGAAATGGCTTATTCTTTCAGAATGAGACTGCATGGAGTTCCTTATCCCCCAAACTTATGCCCTCTAGGGAGTTAACTGGGGGTAATTCTGTGGATGAGTCTGTGATCTAATATTCTCAGTTGCTTTGTTCTTATGCCAGTGATGGCTTTTGGCACACTTGAATACCAGCTATACATCAGATAATCTGATGACCAGATAATTTCTACTACCAAGTTCTGAATAATACATTATATGTCATGAGTTCGATGGAAGATGCTATGTAGGTTGTCTCTGGATTCCTGTCTTTCAAAAAATATAAAGTACCTGAGTGAATTCATGGGGCGGCTTGGAAGCTCTTCTCCTTTCTCCATGGTTTCAGCAGGTAACCTCTGTCAGTGAGAAATGGGCTCATCCAGCTCTAGAATGGGCAGAACAGGAGTGGCTCTCACAAGTGACAGATCTCTGGCCTTTTTGATAGGTTCTTCCATGGTTGCCATTAGATAAAGGAAAACTAGGTCAGCATTGTTCTGCTTTGGGGAGCAAGAGGTTGGCAATAGAGACAGAGACCTCTTCTGTTGCAGCTATGTGGACGCCAGTGTTCCAGGCTTCCTTGCTTGTCATCTGCAGCCTCTTAACTGCTTCCAGCAGCAGGTCTATACTGACCACCTTGCGCTTTAGTGTAGATGCTTTAACTTGTGTTTGCATTGTATGATATCCTTTCCCCCATGCTAAACCCTTTTCCTACTTGCAGATTTCTTGAGTTAATGCAATCCCTCAGACTAACTTGGCTGGCATTTATAACAATGGTTGCACTGCAGAAGGAAAAAGAGGCCAGCCAAAGTAGATTGAGCACTTGAGGAGGATTTGAGCAGAACCAAATCAATATGCTGCAAATCAGTGTATTTCACTGTGTTCTCCGAAATGTAGACAGAAGGGCATGTATCTATCTCTGAAACAAGCTTAAAGATTTGGCTGTAGATGGTCACCTACAGGATAAAAAGCAGTTTCCAAGTTTAAAAGGGAAGAGTGGGCTACTAACTTTTTTTTTTTTGCAGAATAGTCCTCTGAAATGTATTTGGGTTATTAAGGGAAATAGCATTCCTGTCTGAAAGATAAGGTAGTGAAAATCACTACAAGTTTGTCTGGGCATCTTTCCAGCACTGAAGTTGGAGACATTCTTTCAGCACCAGTTAGCTAAGGGTTGTGACACCAAGTGCTTGTTCAGATTGCAAGTCATCAGATTGCGTGCTGCAAGCCAGGACCTGGAGACAAAAATCAAGTTGTCTTGTGTGATCTCTGATAAAGACTTGGAAACTAGAGCTGCCTGATCCTGTAGCAGCAGTGGCCATGTATACTTGTTCAAAGGTAAACAGCTCCTGCAAACATCATGCAGAAATCATCCAAGATATAGATTTGTGCTCAAAGCAAACTGTTGCAGAGAGAAGTAGGTGATGTAAAGCTGTTAGGTGCTCTTAAGATGACTAAAAGTGAAGTCTCTTAAGCGTATCTGGAAGCCTTGGGCTCCCATCTAGCTAAGCTACCATGCTTCAGAGTGATAGAGGAGGACTCTGTATTTTAAGTCTCTCTACCACTTGGTAACTTCTGATCAGAGAGTGGCAAGAGATAATGGAACCCTTCTCTCTTTAAAGAAAAATGCAGTTGTTCTTTGTCTTGTACATTCTTTTCCAGTCCCTCACCAGAAGGAAGATAACATACTGAGCCAAATTCTGTGCTTGTCTGGGTTCTTTCCAGTCATGTTGAGCACTGCTTACTAATACCGTGTCAGGTATGGGGCAAGCATAAAGAAGACAACAGTAGCACTTCACTGTTTCTGTATTCAAGCTCTCCTGCCCTAGCTAATAGTGACATGCTTCCAGGATGTGAATCAGTTCTGTGTCAGTGGTACTTGCTTTTTTCAGCCAGACTTAGTGCACTGTGGTTTGGGCAACACTGAGTAAGGATAGAGTGGAAACATAGGTGGATAATGCTCTGCTGCGCTGCTTGATCCGAACTCCTCGCAGCTGAAGGTGGAGCTGCTGGCTTACCTCTGGTGCTCAGGTTGTGTGGTGCTGAAGCCTGTTTGCAGGATTTGAAGGCCTGGTCTCAGAGGCAGCATAACCTCCTCCTGCAGTGCATTTCCCCAGAAACTGCAGGCTTTCAAAATCCTTTGAGGTTTTCATGTAGCGAATGTATGTAGGAGGAAGCTGGTTTGGGAGATACCTGTGCATGCTCTGCTGTGACACTGACAGAGCTGTAGACCTGTTTCGTCTGCCCACTGCATATGGTTGGCTTTGAATTATTAGCAGTCCGTCTTATTTGAAGGGGGAGCGGATGCTGTTCAGCTGGCCTCCTGTTCTGAGGTTCTCCAGGCCTGTCCATCTGTACTGTATCTGATTCATGCCATGCTCAGCACTGCTTGTGATTGACTGTGACAGCTCACGGCTGCATTGGCACAGAGTTTGCCCTGTGTAATGCACAGCAGTCCAGCAAGCAGGGGCAGTAGGCTGCCACCAGTGTCCCTTGCAGGAGCACTGATTGCAGTTCTCAGCTCTGTGGGCTGGTCCTCTGGTTACTGTTATCCTGTACTGCGAAGTGGTGAAGGTCGGAGCTAAGGCTTCTACACAGCTATGATCATGAATGTAGGAAGGAGGTAGTCTAGCAGTATCTACAAAAGGGGGAACTTTGCATATTCAGCAGTGGAGCTTATGTGTATGTGAGCTTTTGTCCCTGCAGTTTGTACGTGTTCCAATATCTAATTAAAAACTAAAGATAAAGTTCCTTTTTCTTTTTGTGGATGAGATTTATGAATAACTTTCTTAGCTGGCTTTATGGTAAAATCTCTTTGACAGAAGAAAGGAGTGAGTTTCCGCAGCAAGGAGTCTGAATAGGTCTACTTTTTTCTGGTATTAACTACTTCCAGAAAGCAGAATGCTCATTACCACACCGGAGTGGTACTTCATAGTGTGTCTGGCACCAAGGTGTGAAAACCTGGGGCACTGTTCTCAAAGTAACCGGCTGTTTCAAATGCTGTGATTCCAGCTGTGCTCATGCTCCTCAGTGCGGTAGTTCAGCTGCTCACATTCCCGTACAGTGGACATAACTTCTTGCCTTGAGAGACAGCAAGCACTTGTTGCTCACTCTGTTGTGCTGTACAAAGTTGCCTGCAGAATTTGCCAGCTGTAAGTGGAGCGGGGATGGGAAGGGGGTCAGCAGGGGCCTCAACCATGTAGGGAAAACTAGGTTTTGTGCTTGTGGTTTTTTGAAGTGCAGTCTCCCTCCAGAGTTCCGTGCTGTGCTTTATTTTGCTCTTGGGTTCAGTTTGTCACCTTTCTCCTTGTCACCTTCAGAGCTGACAGATTAACTTCTGTTTCTACTGAGGGGCTGAATGCTCAAAATGAGCGGGACATCACAGGGTAGTTTGGTTGTCCTAGGTGGTAAGTCAGATTGCAAGCTAGCTTTAAAATTTCAGAAGCAATTATTCCATGTTATTGCACTGCATTGCTCATATACATGTCTAATAGAAACTAATGAATGTTCTGCTAGTAAGGTGCCAAATATATATTCTGTGTATCTAAAAATCTAAATCTAAAGGAAGTGTTTGATAACTTAAACCTTAATGTTTTGAAGCTTCTTGCATCTCAGGTGCAGGAGCCAAAGCCCAAGGCAAACTTGTTCCTTCTGGCAGGGACTGTTGAATTAAACCACAAAGCAGTTTTCTAGTTAGTCAGGCTCCTGAGAGTTTTTTCTAATAACATCCTGGATTTGAGAACAGCAATATCATTTGCCTACTTGAACCCACTTCTAGCTCTAAGTGTTGCCATCTTCCGTGTTTTTCCTCTGCTTGGAGTGCTGCACGTAGCAGAGGAGGTGGCTTCTCCTGGAATCTGGGTGGGCAGGCAAAGGGCAGAACATCCTGGAATGTAACTTCCTAATGAAAAAAGCAGTCTAGTAAATCCAGGCATTCAGTGACTGCAGACTCGTACTGTGTTAAAATTTGCCTTAAATCATGCTCTTGCTTCAAGATCACTGCTGAAGCAAGCCAAGAGGAAGAACAGGTCAGAGTCCTTAGTCTTGAATTTATTAAAGATTTTTTTAGCTTGCTGGATGGTGGTACTGGACATTCCAGTGACTTTGACTACTAAATGTTGTCCTGAAATTGTGTATGTGCCCAGATTGCTAAATATCTGCAGAACTTAGGTGCAGTGGTTTTGTGCAAAACTTCCCTGCTCATTCAAAATGCATGACAGAGCTGAACCTAGATATTTCCTTCTGCATTGCTATAGAGTGTGAACTGTCCTTTAATTTCAAACAGGGAGTGCTTCTAAAACTGTCACTGGCAGAATAGTCCTGGGGTAGAGGCTGAGCTGTCCCAGAGGCATGTGTCCAGTAGGACAGGACTTTGGGAGGCTGTGTCCTATTTCAATTAGATATGACCCTGGCTCTGAGCAATGCAGTACTTAATTTAACAGAATACTGTTAATAATGTTAATGTTAATTGTACTGCACATTGCCATATGCTTGGTTTCCCGGCCTAGAGAAACCACAAATCATATGGATCCTCTGTTCTCTATGTGGTCAGCGGGATGCTGATGAGCCTTGCAGCCTTCATCTCCCTGGCTGCCTCCCTCATGTGCTGTGTGGCCACACAAGGTCTGGTCCATGCCAAGTGGTAACCGGTGCTGTGGTGGGGGACAGGTAACAGCTGCAAGGAGAAAGAAAAGGGCTTTGACTCCCTGGGTTGCTTTCATAGCCCTGCTTTTTCGCCTGGCCTCAAGCTCTGGCTGTCCCTAGGTCTGCAGCCGTAATGCTCCTGGTGTGGTGCACAGCGCGAGGTGCATGGCTTGGCTGAGCTCTGTGCTGCCCATCTAACACAGTGCTTCTCTACAAGGGGCTCCTTCTGGCCTCTCAGGTGTAGATCGTGGTCTGCTCATGGATCTCATACATACTAATGTGAGCTTGAGCAACATTAAGGGTAGTCTTTCACACAAATACCTTGTTTTCATGCCTTGCTTTCTTGGTGTCTGAGCTGTTTGCATCTTTTTTAAGCACTCAATAATGACTTCCTGGTGTGAGGCCTGCTGAGGTATGCAAATCAAGTTGAAATCAGACTGTATCCTTGTGTAAATCTTCACACCATGGTGGCCTCCTGTGTGCCCAGTGTGACTCACCTGGGTTGTTACACCCTTTCCCCAGGGATAAGGCATCCATGCTGGAGGGGATAGCAGAGGGTGCTGGCCTAGGTTGCACTGGGCTTGGTAGCAGTGCTGTCAGGTGTCCTGTCAATTAAATGTCAGTTAAGTTTGCTGTAGAGGTGCCTCCTTTAACTGTCCTCGTGGTTGTTTACAGTAGTGGTTGGAGTAGGAGGGGGCAGCCCTGTAGTACCAAGGGAGACAGCGCTTCGCAAACTGTTCCAGGTGTCTTGCAGCATAGGCTGCTGATGTTGCAGATTCATGGGAATTTACTGATGAAGGTGATGCAAGCTGCTGAAAGCTTGCTGTTAAATAGCCCTGTAAGTGCTCTGCTGTTCTGTCAGAGCCTCCTTGTATTAATGTTCCCATGATTAGATAACTGGCCATGCATCTATTTACAAAACAGTATCCAAAATAACTTGTTACTATTGTTTCCTCAGCTGTACAGTGTGTGCTGGTTACAGATAGAGAAATAGAAGAACTAAATGTCTATTGCTGAAAGGGAGGTTGGACTTTTTTCCCATCAATGCTTCAATGCAAATGCGTTGTTGTTGTTTTCAGTCTCAGAATTCAGCCTTGTTGGTATGTAGCTTGTCTGCTATCATCTCCTAGGCGTCTTGTCTTCTGGAAGCCTGGGCCAGTAATAGAAAGTTTTACATTGCTGCCTGAAGCTTGGATTCACTCTTGGTATGAATGTCGAAGACACCAGCCCTAGCAAGTAGGGAATGGTCACTTGTGCAGGAAGGGCTCTCCTGGCTGCTCATTGCATCCCTGTAAATCGGTGAGGACGACTCTTCTGCAGCTGGGTGCTCAGAGCCCCTTGGAGCAGGCAGAGCAGCAGCCCTGTGGGTGGCCACCCACATGAGGGGCTGCCCTGGGACCTGCGTTCTGCTCCCACCGCACATGGGGCTGCTGCTGTGCCCTGTTTCTACGAACATCCCAGCCCCCTGTGGATCCGTGGCCACAGCTGGAGCGAGTGGGAGAGCATCCAGTGCTTTGCCAGGTTTGTGTGAGTGGAAGACAATGGAAACCAGACACTTGAAAACTAAAGGCACTTATTTGGTGTTTCCCCACCTCTTTGCTTGCCACAGGACTATTAATTTCTAAAGCACTTGGTTGTTTTGGCCTTTGAAAGACTATTAAGGAACTTTTCTCTCACTGCAGTATAGTGCTGGAGCTGACAGCAATAGTGGCTTCTTTATACAGGGGGGAAAACAAATTTCTGCAGCATGCACTCTAGGTTTTTAACTTAGGTTGTAATGGGAACAGCTTCAGCATTCCAGTTTTTTAGCTACTTGACAGCACTTCTCTCTCCCCGTGTCATTCTCATGTTGATGGCATGTTCACACTGCATCTGCTGCCTGGCAGGAGCCATGCAGAGGAGGTTCTGGTAGCGTTATTCCATTCTTACCAAGCTTTAGCTAAACCCTGGCTGAGACTCAGAGTAGTTATCTTGTAAGGGACGGAGATCTGGTGTTTAGTTGCTTACTAAGCATCTTTAGTCAACATGTAGTAACTGTCAACTCTTCTGGCAGGGCCTAGATCCAAGAAACCTGACTGATCTCTCTCCCTCTGAAAGTATGGCTTTAGTATGTAAAGCTGAATGTTTTCTTGAAGGTACTTCGCAGGAAAATGTAGGAAGCATTGATTAGTTTGTTTCCCAGTCCAATATTGCAGGCATCAGGACTGACTCTGAGGCACTCAAGTGCATTGTCCCCTTACTGGGGACAGACCGACCGCAGTGTATGTGCTTGGGCTTAGTCCTGGCTCCGCCTGAAGTGGTGACGCAGAGCAGCTCCCTCTGCCTTTGTGGTCATGGTAGTTCCTGCTTGCAAGGACACGAAGTGAAAGCACTTGCTGACCCCAGAGTAGCTGACATGGTATGAGTCTATACTGGGGCTTCCCTTGTAGTAGCTACTCACGTATCAGGGTGCTCAGTGATCACTCTCAGCGAAAGGCAAAGGCTGAGCTGGTGGAAAGCACTTCATCAGAAGATGGGCATTTTGTTCGGAAGAGTCAGCTGCTCTTACTGTGAATTTTGTCCTACAGCCAGTCTTGGTGTTTGATAATTGGCATGAAGAAGGGTGGATGCTTGAATGCAGTGATTCATTCCAATTCAGTAATTGTTCCCGGTCCAAGTGTGGGGAAATGGCCAAGTGGAGAAATAACTCCAGCCTCGGGCAGTCTTTAGAGTGTCTGGGTTAGTTGGGCTTTTCAGAGAAATACAGAGGGGTTTTTTCACTAAGCTGGTAAGTGTGCTCCCCTTGGTGTGGGAGCAAGGTCAGGCCAATGCTCAATGCTTTGACTCCTTGTCCTGGAAAATCCAAATTCATTTTTTCTTCAAAGCCTTTTTCATCCTTGTTGGAGTGAGGAAGTCTCCACAAGGAGCAGTTTTAGTTTGTTCATTCCATTCCACCCTTGCAGGAGGAGTCTTCTTGGCATGTGGACTTTTGAGTAGTCTCTACCTTCATGCTGTAACAGCTGTCTGAATGCTTGGATTTTGGGCAAGGGGAAACTGGGGAGAGATAGGGTTGTGGTTAACAACTGTCTGGCACCTGCTTGCTGAAATCTCTGATCATGTTCTCCAGAAGGGTTGGTAGCACAGCTGCTTGGTAGGATTGTGACTCCGAAGACCCTTGCAAGAAGACTCTGAACTTCCTTTCCAGAACTTCAGGCAGGGTAAGTCCCTGATATGAGAAGCTGGGCTGTTCCTCCTGTAGCTGCTATGTCAGTTGCAGTGTTTGACTTGCATACTGTGTTGTACCAACAGTACAACAGATCCTGCATTTTTGCTGTGGTACCACTTCTTACTGTTGAGGTTTCTCTATACTGGAGAAAAGGCTTGTGTATGTCTGGAGTGAGGGATTTGCAGCTGAAGAAAACACCTCGTGGTGTTTGTGCTGCCTGGTACAGGTGCGGATGTCTGACACAGCCTTATGAAGCTGTTGTATGTGCTAAATGGAAAGCTGAAAATGAATAGGAGAAAGCAACATTTTAAGCTTCTGAGGCTGTTCTGTGCTTCTGAAAAAACTACCATGGAAAGCTTGCTTGTGACATCTGTTTACATCTCTTTTGACTACAGAAAGCCAGAGTAGTGTCTTTCAGCAGGCTTCCCTGGAGGCTTGTCCAGCTTTGGGCAATCAAGTGAATGCTGTTCTTCAGGGTTAGACAGCTGTGGTTGAGCGAGGAGTGGCTTCTTCCAAAAAACATCCCTGGTAAACTGTTTTCTACTGGAATAACTTTAAAACAGGCTGGCTCACGGTCATTCTCATCACTTTCCTCAAGCCACTCTAAATCAGTTCGCTACCTTCTTCCAACCTGGTCAGACTAACCTTTTCTGCCGTGTGTGGTGGAACACATTAGGAAAAGCAAAAGTGCCAGTGCTGGAAGCTCTGCTTGATCTGCTTGTTGGTATTTAGCTTTTACAAGTGGAGTCCTGGGAGCAAGTGTTTTGGAATATCCTACAGAACAACCCAAAGACTCCTGGGAGTCTGAGCTAGATTGTTACTGATGAGGTTATGCAAGTAGAAAGCTGAAAGCTGTGCAGGGAAATTAGTGATCTGTCAATAGCAATAAATCCCATGTGGAAAACAGAGCCCAGGCTGGAATAACCAACAGGGGAGGTGAAGCCCAGAAGTCTTACAGCACATAACTTTCAAGGCAGGAAAATAAGCTGTTACGGCTGAGCAGGTTCCTGACAGCAGCAGGCTATGCTCTAGTGACATACAATGCTTTTCCTTGAGAGTGGAGTTTAATGGTAACCCTCCCTGGAAGGTCAGGGAGTCTTCCATGTACAATACTGAACTCAAGACAGCTGAAGACAAAGGAGTAGGTCCTGAGTCTACCATGGCAGGCAAAATGGCAAGAGAAGCAGCACAGCTAAGACGATGTCTTCCAGTCTTGTTGCCTAGTGACTGATTCTGTGAAATTGATGCAGTAGGAGTCTTCGCCTCTCCTTGTGTTCCTTTTTTAGATAATAGTCTTAAATCTTCAAAGAACCCTTATGGCAGGTTAGAGGACCAGGTTAACATGGTTGTGGGTGAGCAGGTCCTGCACACATGAATCCATGTCTCTTTGATTCCTCAAATAGAATAATCCAGCACTTTCTGGAATTACTCTAGGAACCCCCCTCACTCGAAAGGCTGGGAGAAGGGACCATTGTTAGGGAAGTGTTTGTGGTCTTTAAAATTCCTAGGAAATCGAAGTTGAGGCCTCTGGGTGAGCAGTGTAGGCTAAGTAACTGCGGACATACCCTGTGGTCCCAGTGTACCCCCTGTGTGCATAGCAGTGTGGAAGAAGGGGTATTACAAAGTCAGCTCAGCTTTGTTGTAATGTGGGTTAGTTCATATATGCAGAAACCCCAAGCAATGATAACAGCTATACTTTCAAAAGCTTTCTAATACCTCATCCAAAAGGATTAGAAAGCTGGTATATTTGCTTAATTGCATGCCCTGACTCTCAAGCACTGCTTTTCTTTCTTTAGATCAGACGAGAGTTTTGCACCATTGCCTGCTCTGATTGGTGCAGCAGCTAACTGCTGCCAAATTTAATGCTAACGAAGAAGAGAGGGAGCAACCCGATGATAGGAACCTACTACAGCCTTTTGCATCCATGTTTTTAATCGTATAACTAATGCCATATTAGATTAGGAATTAGAATGTGGAATAGTTTCCTGTAACTTGGAAAGCTCATACTGTCAGCAAACAGAAGTTTCCCAGCAACTTTGACTTTGATTCTCCAGTATTAGCATAATGTTGCCACATCTTGGTTTGTACATACTTAAGGGAGGAAATAGCTTCAATTGAATCTAAATATTAAAACCCGTTGATGATTGCAGCTTTGAAGATGTAAGTCTTGGGTACTTGCTGCCTGAAAACAAATGTCCAAGTGGAAAAAGACCATCCTGATTAACATTTAGATTTTTTCATAGGGTGGGTAAGTGCAGGGAGAAGTATATCTAAGCCTGATGCCTTTCCCCATCTCCATCGCACAGAGACTGTTCTATTGTTGTCTTGTTGTCTGCTGACACATGTGCTTTCCCTGGCCCTGTGGGTACAGGGTGTGGTTTGTTTTTAGCTTACAAAGAATTTCTAGTCATCTGGGTGTGGGGAGCGTTTTTCATAATGTTCTGGCAAAACCACCTCTGCTGCTCTTGGTGGCATCACTGAGTATTTGCTTCACTGAATATTTGCTGCAGCCTAAAACAGCTGGAATCTCATCCTGTGAGAGCAGATGCCAGCAATTCCCTGTTTGGGTAAAAACTGGAACACGGTAAGTACATACTGTGGTGAAAACCTTGAGACTGAATAAAGTAATGGGAGTTTTAATTCTTCTCTTGCCTTGAGGCTTTTTTGCAGCAATGGTGGCAACTTCAAGATATTCTGTCTGAGGTAGGTTGGAGAATTGCTGCTCCTTCTGTTCTTGGGAGTGAAGCAATCTTCTAGGAGCCCTGTTTATACCAGGGGAGTGCTAACAAGAGCTTGGTTGTTGCTGACACCAGTGCAGCCCTGTTGCTGTTATCACAGTATCTGACAAGCTGCTGACTGCCATCAGCACTTTCAGCACCCTCTTGGCCAGCTCTTCTATGAACTGTTTTTAAAAGGCACACTTAAAATAATGGCAACCCATCCACGATGCTTCCAAGACTGTCTGTTGGTGGGACCAAGCCACTATTGCAAAAACTGCACATCTGTAGAAGCAGGAACTTCCTGCAGGACCTCCAGCTCCCTGGCCAGGCTGGCCTTGGTGCAGTTCCACCATACTGCAGTGCATGTTCCCGCAGCTGCCCAAAGACCTGGACCAAAAGTGAGATTGATTACTGGTGGGATTGGAGGATGGTCACTGAGCTGAAAGGGACATACCTGGGGAAGTACTGCAGAATAACGGCACTATTGGTAACGTGGTGGGTGGACAAATTCTTTCTTAGAAGGCAAGAAGTTAGGTTGTTGCACTCTGCAGGCTTTCGAAGTGCAGGCAATAAGCTGCATGTGAGTACAATGTGTCTCCTTTCATGTGAGCGAGTGCTTGAGAATGACTTTGTGCTTTAGAGGTCAGCAAATGCTAAAATAAGTCTGGGCTGTTGTTGTTTGACATGGACAAGAACAGACTTGGGTTATCAAGCAGTCCTGCATGAGTTTCTAGCCATGTGTTCTTTTGACTGGGTGTGACTTTGAGGAAGTGTTAAGATTCCCTGGATTTCTACAGTGACACAAACAAGTTAAAAGCATCTGCAATGCCATCCTCTGAACGAGAGTAGTGTGGCATTGCATAAAGTGAAGTGATGGCAAGCAGGAAGGAGTATTTCATGTGATACATAATTAGCGTGTGGAACCTACCTCTGCAGGATATTCTAGAAACTACTAGCTTGGAGAAAAACTAATAAGAGCTGCTTAATTATACTAGCTTTCCTAAATACCTTAATGCTAATACTCTCAGTGCACTTAGGAGTGGCTGTAGTAGTGGATGAACAGAGGATTCTCAGTCACTTGTTAAAGTAGTGTCTCCTCTAAATGCCTAACCCTGGTTGGTGCAGCTTGCTACTTCATGTGGCATCAGTTGCTTCTGACAGCAATGGAGTAATGTCCCCAGTGGAGAAGGGAAGCAGCCTGCAACACAGTGGCACTGGCTGGTTCATGTATGCACTACGTTCACCTGTATGCTGCCTTTGTCCTTCTGAACAAAAGCTGCCAGCCGAGTGGTGTTGGAACAGGGAGAGGTACAAAGATGGGTCAATGGTCTGTGTGACAGCAATGCTGCAGCAGCCAGCTTGGGCAAGTGCTCCCTTCACAGCCAACATATACAGAGAGGCACTGGTCTTGGGTGTCCTGCATAGTTCGTGCTCTTCATGAGGCCTTTCTAATACATCCAGGGCTGCTGAGCCAAAACTGGCCCAGATACAAGCTTCAGTGTGCGGTCTGCTGTAACAGACTCCTCCGGCCCCTCAGCGAAGGAGTCATTATTTCTAATCACCGCAGTAAGCCTTTAAAAGGAAGGAGGAATGGGGTCTGCAATAAGTGCTGTTCCTGAAAATATTATTTATGGAAAGCAAGACTCCACATGCATCTTAAAACACTTTCTGTCTCCTGCTTAGCAGATCAGTCTAGTCTCTCCAGTCTCTCTGCTGGTGGTGGGAGCACTATGCTGAGCTCTGCGTGTCTGTGCTTCTGCGCTGACCACTGCGTGGTCAAGGTGCAGGTTCTGCTTTGGAGCAGGTAATAATCCTTCATGCTGGGAATGCAAAGTGAGCTTTGTCACCCAGCTGTGTGACAGTCTGCTGTGGGCACAGCTGCATGGAGCAGGAGAAGGAAGTGGACAGTGCTTCAGTGCATCAGTGTTAGCATAAAGGACTGCTCTCCTGTTGTGTCAGCATATCTTAGGGTAGCATATCTCACTTATCTGAAGAGCTTTTGGCTGGTAAGTGGTCACTGAGCTGTGGTCTGCAGGCTACTGAAGTGATCCCAGCATCTCCTGGAGCCCTGCGAGCGGTGGGGTGCTGAGCTGCAGGCCAGCTCTGCCACCCTGGCGGTGCTGGAGGGAGAAGCTGTGACCTGCAGCTGGCAGTGCCCTCCATGGGCTCTGTGAGGTGGCGTGTCCCCATCTGTCACTGACTTTCACCTACATCGGATGTGAGATCTGGCATAGGCTGTGGATAGTCTGTCCTGATGGCAGCTGCCTGATGGGCATGTCTGCCCTCCGGGAATCCTCTGCAGCGTGAACGGCTCAGAGCTAAGCCCTTTCCTGAGGACTTTTGGGAGAGGACTCGCTGCAGTGTGGCTGAGGTATCAGTGGGGCCTGCTGCCTTCTCCAGGGGCAGGGAAAGCAGCACCATGAATTCCCATGGATGTTGCCCTGTGCAGACATATATCGGGGCCCTCCTGGCCACCCTGCTCCCTGGGTCTTGTCTGGCAGCAGCAGAGGACTTGCGTTCTTTCCTCTGCCCACCATGGCTCTCACCTGGGGCAGAGCCACTGTGTTGCTGCTGCAAGGGGAAGGATCCTGTTCACGTGTATATGAGAGGTGGTGAGGGGCTGGGGGGTGGGGGTGACACATTCAAAGCCAAGCTGAGCTTCTGTTGCTGCAAGCTTCCAATGCTTGTAAAAAAAAAAAAAAAAAACCTGCTGTGGGGTTAGGATTGTGCTGGCACCTCCCTAGCTGCTGCTGTCTGCTCTGCTTGTTGAGCTGTGCTGCACAGGTCCTGCACAGCTGGGGACTTGGTTGGGAAGTGGTTGTGCTGTGGTCATGGGGGAAGGCAGCTCTTTGCAAGCCTGCAGGCTTGCCTTTGTAGGTTTGTGGGGTCCAGGCAAGACAGGCAGTGGAAGGAATCGGCTGGTGTCTCCATTGCTGCCCAACCTATGCAGGACAGATGCTTGGTCCACCCCTTTGCTGCTGCCTGGGAGCCTGCTGAGGCTCTGGTGACTTCTCCACAAATTCAGCCAGCACAGCAGGACCCTGGCCCGAGAGGATAGGATTCCTGGTAGAGTTTGTGGGAATATGATGGGTGAGCAGAGCCCAGGAGAGGCAATGGGGACGTGGGGACTGGGCTTCTGGTCCTGCTTGAGCTGGAGTTCTGCCTTTGCCGGCACCATGCTTGTGGCATTTTACTTCCTACTGATGTCTCAAGGCAGGGCAGTGGTTTTTTTTCCAGATTCTTTGTGCTTATTAATGAATTAACAGCTTGGTGGGAGTAAAAAAAAAAAAATGCTCCCTTACAATGCTGCCCTGTGCTATTTGGATTGGAGACCGCCTGACTCCACAGTCCAGATGGAGAGCTTTCTGGATGTGCATCTGTAGAGCAGGGTGGAGTTGTGTATTGCTGCTCTTACTTGCTTCAGAAACCTGTCCTGAAAATTACTCTGGGGAGAAATTACAATGACACTTGTAACACAAATAGAAGCCCCAGTAATAGTTACTGCAGATGGGTTTGGGAGTGTCCGTGGCTGGCGTTCTCTGCAGCATGTGTTGTCCTGACAGTAGTGTAAACTGCTGTAGCAGTCAGTGGCCAAAATCAGTCAGAAGTCCAACTGTGCAAGATCGGGTATTTTTAAACCCCCAGCGTTCCTGGGTGGTGTCATCTGATGCTTCATACCTCTTCTTAAATTTGTGACCTTCCATAAGTGGTTGCCCTTTTTTTGAAAGGGAAGGAAAAAAAAAAACTGTGCCTTCCCAGTGTGGCAGTTCTTGGTGTATGAGTACTTATTGTAACTTCACTGCTTCAGTATTGATGTCAGTTCCTAATAAGAGCATCTCCAAGGTGCTCAGACCTCTGGTACACTGAAAAATCCAAAGCCCCTAAGGCAGAGATCACAGCCCTCTTAGTGTTCCCTTCACTGACTAAACATTTCTGCTTCCCCTGCAAAATACCAGGGACTAGTCACCTAACCAGAAGTCTGTTGAAAATTTATTGCAGTCCTGAGTGGTGACTCGTGCCATCTTGCCTGCCCTCCTTTAGTTGCCTCACCCTGTGCCTGGTGTGCCAGCACAGCTGCTCCTTGCTGTTAACTAATGCCCCTCTTCACCCTGGAGGCATCTCTGTCATGGCTGGGCAGAGAACACAAATGGTTGTACAGAGCATTCTGTGGTGCGTTTCTGGATAGAAGCGGTACCATTAGTCCAGAAATAGGTGGCTGATACTCAAGGAGAGTCCTCTGGTTGTGTACTTGTTGCAGGGGGCACTCTTACTATGACTGTAACACTTGAAAGATGCTCCCTTGAGTTCAGGGTTTTCTTCCTGCAGACATGTCCTGTTCTTTAGCTTCTGCAATATGCAGGAACTGAATGTTATTAGCAATGGACAAACAAATGCAAGGCAGTCCCTTTTATCTTAACAGGCAGCAAACAAACACCTGTCAGAAATGCTATCCAGTCAGCTTAGCGCTAGAGATTTGCAAGAATGCTGTGACCAAGGTGGGTACTGAACCAGAGCAACAGGTGCCAAGTCTCCGCAATGTTTGTGCTTGCTTGGCCAGCAAGTGTTGTTCCAGTTAGGAAGCAGAGACCTATTTGTGTGGGTCTGACTTTAATACTGTAGCTCTAGCAAATGTGGCAGTGTTTGCTGCTTAGTGGTGAGGAGACAACTGTGTTAGCTTCTTTGGCTGACCTGTGGTTGGGTTCTAAGGAAGTAGGTATTTCTCATGCCTTAAAGCTAAAAAGTTTTTTTTTTTTCTGCAAAAAAAGCCAGGTAGCAGAAATTTAGTCTAGAAGCCTGTTACAGGCCCCTGGCAGCAGTGAGCTGGGATATGCATGAGGTGTGTCCATGGTATGATGGTGAGTGCTGCTGGAGGAAAGCACTCTGTGTGGGAAGAACGGCCCTGTTAGGGCACATCCATCTGATGCATGTTCATCTCACTGGTGAGGTAAGGCGTGTGTAAGTGGAAATAGCCAGTTTCTGTAGCTATTTGGGTCAGGAAAAGTGACTTGGGCACAAACTGAACTGAGGTCTGGTTGTCTTCCAGAGCTGCTGCTGGTAACAGCTGCTGCGTGATGGAGCAGGGAGCTGGGGTGTGACCTCAAGCTGATTGCTCCTCAGGATGAGGTGTGAGAGATGAGCCTGCTTCCCTTCACCTCTCTTTGATCTCAGCTGCAGATCCAGCTTCCCTTGCTGTGGCCTCTTTGGTTGTGTTCCCTGATGTTGCAGTAATGTTGCATCTGGCTGGGTGTCCCAGCAGTGCTGGTGCTCTGTTCTGGGGCTGGCTTGAGGGGGTGCCCACTGCCTGGGAAGAGATGGGGCAGTGCACACCAGCCCCAGACCTCACTGCATCTGTCCTGGAAGTAAGTGTGGTGGTGTATGTGGTGGTGGAAGAAGCAATGGTATGCAGGCAATGGTGTGGTGGTGGCCACTTTGCCCTGGCTGCAGTTCAGATGCATGCAAGCACTCTGTGGGGTTTGGTGCTCTATCTGCAGAGCTGTGTCATGGCCAAGGCCTGAGGATGAGGGAGGTGACGGGGGGGAGGAATGTGAGCTTGGGTTTCTCTAACCTCCTCCAGAAGTACTTGCAGCATTCTGGGTATGTGCAGCAGGAGTTGGGCTGTTGTGTGCATGGACTTAAGCAGGGGCTATAACGCGTGCCTGGTGGTGCGTCCTCCCAAATGTCTGCATACAGCTCCTGATGGTCACTGAGCACCACCTGGTGCACATGCTGTCATCTGACTTGAGACCACAGCCAGGGTTGTTATCTGCATGATTACACAGTGACAGCAGCTACATCAAGAAGAGCTGGGGGGAGCTGGTTGGGTGCTGAAGGAGTTGCTCCTGATGATCTGAGAGCTTCCGAAGGACCCGGGCTGGTCACGCTGCAGGTCCTGGGGGGCACATTCGGCTTCTGTGGAAGCAGCGCACACCTTGGGCTGTAGCATGGGCAGGCAGTGCTCTGGCAGCACAGCCGTGGATGTAGCGGCTGGTGGGGAGCCTGAGCAAGAGCTCTGCTTCCCACACCACTCCTCTGGCTTGGTCACTGTCAGCTGCTTGTTTCCTTATTTTATTCTATGTAGTGTGGAGATAAGATTTTCTTTTTTCAAAGATTGCTACTGCTAAAATGGGCAAATGGGAAACACTGAAGGAGTATGTATTTACAGCCTTTCCACAAACAATGTATTTAAACAAATATAGTCACTTAAGTTTGCTTTCCAGGAGTGTGGCTTTGTTTAACCAGTGTAAGCCTTCTGTGAAGATGGTCACTTGTTCATTGCAGGAAATGGGAATCGTCATGTGAAGATGCCCATCCTGTCTAGATGGAGATATTTTCCTGTTGACTAATAAAGGTACCTAGATTTCTCTTCATGCCTTAACCAATCTAAGTATCTTCATCAATTGGCAAATCTTCACCATCAATGAGTATAACCCACCTGTCTCAATGGGGGAAATGTTTTGTGGCCCATAACCTGGTGGGGTGGATGGAGAGGGCTTTAACCTAGGATTGAGGGAGGAGGGGTATACCCTTAGGAACACTGAGGTGTTAGGCCAAGGGATTGGGTGGCACCATCTGAGGTAGGAAGGCTAATGGAGCATCTGTGCTGCGCTGGGGAGTGGTGAGGGTTCAGGAGCACATCTGAAATGCTTGTGTATCGATGCCTGCAGTATGAGAACAGATGTGATGAACTGGAAGTTCTGGTCCTCTCCCAGAGTTATGATATCACTGGTATTAGTGGGACTTCGTGGGGTGAGCCCCGTGGCTGGAGTGCTGCTGGCTGTTCAGGAGGGACAGGCAGGGCAGGCAGGGTGGTGTTGGGCTGTGTGTAAGGGAGAGATGAGACTACACAGCCCTTGCTGTTAGGGATGATGCAGTAGAGACCCTCTGGGTGGGGAATAAAGGGGAGAGAGCACAGCAGATGTGGGTGTCTACTACTGACCACCCACCCAGGGCAGCGACATGGATGAGCTATTCTGTAGGAAATCTCCAGATCAGTTGCCCTTGTCCTTATAGGAAATTTCACCTTCCTAGACAAACTGGGAATATAATATTGCTGTGACCAGCAAGCCTGGCATGTTCCTAAAGCATGCTGAAGAAAACTTCTTGCCACAAGTAGGAAAGGAGTCCTCCTGCGCCTGTTTGAGAATAGAGAAGGGCTTGTGGGAGTGTGACAGTAGGTGGCTGTCTTGCCCAGAGTGTTCATGAAATACTTGAATTCAAAATTCTTGGTATAATGAGAGAGGTCAGTGGAGTTGCCACCCAGGATTTTTAAGAGAGCAAACTTTGAGCTACTCAGAGAGCTAGTTGTGTGTCCCCTGAGAATCAGCTCTAGGGGGTTTGGGGTCCATTGGTCACTGGTCAATTTTCAAGAGCCACCTTCTAAAAGCCCAGGAGCAGGCAATCCCCCTGTGTCACAAGTCAAGCAAGCAGGGCAGAAGACTTGCCTGGCTGAACAGGCAGCTCCAGGAACTTGAGCAGAAAAGGAAAACGTGACCTCTGGAAGGAAGGTCTGGCTTCACAGGGAGAGCACAGAGCTGCAGTTTGCTTCTGCTGGAACAAAACAAGAAAAAAACAAAGCTCATCTTGAATTAAATCTGGCCACTGTGGTGTCAGAATTAAAAAAAAAAAAAAAAAAAAGGGCTCTTTCAATAATGTCAACAGCAAGAGGAGGCTTAGGGGAAACCTTGGACTGATACTTGATGAAGATGGTCACCCAACAAGTAGGGATGAGGAAAGGGAGGCATTTAATGCCTTTTTTCCTCAGTTTTTAATATTAATATTAGTGACAGATCCCAGGGTGCCTGGTCTCCAAAGCTGGAGGACCGTGACTGGGGGAGCAGTGACTTTCCATCTATGGTCACAGAACGTGTAAGGGAACAGTTGTATCAGATCAACATTCATAAGTCTATGGGATTCTCCCCAGAGTACTGAGGGAGTTAGCAGATGTTAGAGCCTTTCAACAATTTACCAAAGGTTGTGGGAGTCTGGGGGCATCCCTGCTGACTGGCAGCTGGCTGATGTTATACCCAGTGACAAGAAGGGCAGGAGGGAAGACCGAGGAAGCAACAGACCTCAGTCTAACTGGAGTCCCTGGGAAAGTTGTGGAGAAGATCGTCCTGGGGGATATTGAAAAGCACTTAAAGAACAAAGCTGTTATCAGGCATGGTCAAGAGGGGGTCATCAAAGGAAAGTCCTGTCTTAGTAATTTGGTCTCCTATGATAAGGTCACCTGCTTGGTGGATGAAGGGAAGGTGGTGGATGTGGTTTTTCTGGATTTTAGTAAGGCCTTTGATAGTGTCACAGCATCCTTCTGTCCAGCTGTGACACTGCGCTGGGTGATGAACTGTCTCGATGGTAGAGCTCACAGGGCCCTAGTGAACGGGGCTGCATCTGGCTGGTGGCCGATCACCAGCGGCGTTCCCCGGGGCTCATTTCTAGGGCCAGGCCTGTTCAACATCTTTATCAGCGATCTGCCGGCAGGAGTGGGACGGTCCTCAGCAAGTCTGCCGATGGCACTGAACTGGGAGGTGCTGCTGACTCCCTGCAGAGGCCTCGCAGGGGGATCTGGAGAGATGGGAGCATTGGGCAGTCAACAAAGGGAAAGGCCGGGTGCTGCCCCTGGGACGGAGCAGTGCCGGACACGGGCACAGCCTGGGAGACGCGTGGCTGGAGAGCAGCTCAGCTGGATGGGGCCTGGGGGTGCTGGGGACAGCAGCTCAGCACGAGCCAGCAGCGAGCCCTGGCAGCCAAGGGGGAGAAAAAAATGCATTTTGGGGTGCATTAAACACAGCCCAGCCAGCCGGTCAAATGAGGCGATTGTCCCTCTGTTTTCTGCTGGTGGGGCCTCGCCTGGAATACTGTGTGCAGCTCTGGGCCCCACAGTACGAAAAAGATGTTAAGGTCCTTGAAAGAGGAGGGCAACAAAGCTGGAAAAGGGGCTGGAAGGCCTGTCCTGTGAGGAGAGGCTGAGGGCACCTGGGTGGTCCAGTGTGGAGGAAAGGAGGCCAAGAGGCGACCTCGCTGCTCTCTGCGGCTTCCCGAGGAGGTGCTGGTCTCTGTCCCCTGGGGACCGATAGGCAGGATGTGCGGGAAGGGCACAAAGCTGTGCCGGGGGGGGGTCAGACCGGGCATCGGGAAAATGTTCTGGACTGTGAAGGTGGCCAAAGGTTGGAAGAGGCTTTCTAGCAAGGTGGTTGATGCCCCACGCCTGTCAGTGTTCAAGAGGCTGTTTGGGCAATGCCCTCGTTGCTATGCTTTAACTTTTGGGTAGCCCTGAAGAGGTCAGAGTTGGACTAGATGATCTTTGAAGGCCCCTTCCACATGAGCTGTTCTGAAACAGACCAGCTTCTGGTCAGCTTCTATAGTCCAAATACAGTTTCAGGTAGGCCTGTGTGCTGTGGCCACTGTCTCAAGGGCTAGAAAGACTTTGCTTAAGCACAAGAATAAGGTCTGAAGAGATTGCTGTGAACCATAAAATCAATAAAAATCTGTATTGTGTTAAGTAGCAATTGTTAGTGGGAATCATTTTTACTTGGACTTTCTACAAATAAAACATCCTGCAGTTCATTATAGTTTTAGCTTTGAAGTATTGTGCAAGTTCATGAAAGTAGAGGTCAGAGTGTTTGGAATGTGACCGTTCTGGTCCAATTTGCTATTGAAAACTGCCTCTAAATGTATGTACTCCTTAGAGAAGTCCAGACACATGTGACTAAAACCTATGGGCTTAATGCAACTGAGGCTTCTTGTTTGCTGTAGTATTATTAAGATGTTTCATTTAAAAGGCAAATGAACTTGTAGTGGGAGAGATTATTTGGGAACACACTGCTTCAGGCATGGGGAAATGAGGTCATTTCTTCAGATCTTCCCATGGAGAAAGGGGATGATGCATAGGGCAGGAAAGTGATAGCAATCTGAGCCCTGCTACTACAATTGAGGGAGATCTAACTTGTCCTCACAACTGATTGTGGCTTGCAGCTTTTGAGATGATTTAATAAAAATGAGGATGGCTTGAATGGGTCTTCAAAGCCATGGAAACAATTAGAAATACCACCTGGTTGTATTGAATCAGCAATAGCAACAAAAGAACTGCACTTCATGCCAGACACACACTTGACAGCAATTTCAATGTTTAAATCTAAAACCAAATACCTTGGCAGTGCTGCAGGTACTAAGCAGGTAAGCACTGCCTTGTGGTATTTAAACAGGGGCCTCTTAAAGCAGTGCTGGATTTAATATTCTTTTATGATTCCTGTGCATTAGTCTTTCAAGATGCAGTTTCCTGATTTTCCAGGAGAAGGAGAGGATCATGGCATGCTCAACTGTTTTTGAGGGTCAGGAATGCTCGTCCAGGCTCTGAAAGTGCATCTCTTCTGCCTGAGGCAAAGTCAGTGGGTATTGCCCAAGCCCCCAAGAGCAGCAGGTAATGTCGTGGGGAAAATGCTAACTTTCAGACATGACGCTTTCTAAAAATAACTACACAAGGAAGACTATAAAAAGACAGTGCTCCCCCAACAGATCAATCATTCACATCAGCTGTGAATTCAAACAACTTACTCAAGCCTTAGGAGATCCTATGGGCAGGATATTTAACTGGAAGCTTAAGCAAAACTTCAACATTTCTTGTTCTTCTGTGCCTTTTTGTGATGTGGGCTAATGTTCACAAGCAAATTTAGCTGATGGTGCTGTACGCAATGGGCAAACAGCAGAGTAAGATGTATACCTGACCAACTGCCTGTGTGGATTGCAGCTCCACATTACGTCACAAACAAATCTCTGGTGGGTTTTTAAATACCATGGGTTATGACTTCCAGCAGCTCAAGAACTGATAGCTGGTGGGATTGACCTCTAGTAGTCCATGAGGGCATGCTGCCTGCTCTTGGTGCAGTAGTATCTCCCTTACAGAAACAGCAGGTTGCACTTGGTTTCCTCACAGCATCCTTTTGGCTTATCTCCTCTTCGCATGGATTGAAGAAATGTTGAAACGTGGTTCAGGGTTGCATTGAAGGAGAAGGGAGCTGTTTTAGATGTTTACCCAACTTTGGCTTTTGGAACCCATTTTAGCTAAGGTGTAGTTTCTGGGTTTGCAATCAAAAGTCTGTGCTTTAGGGTTGCAGAGGGCTTCAGTGGGATTTATTTCCAACTGTCCTCATCAAGGCATTCTTAGGAAGATCAGGAGACTTGAAGAACTGTGTTCCTTTTATTTGCATGAGCTCTTAAGAGCCATAAACTCCTGTAGGTCACATAATCAATTCCGACTACGCTTACATTAACGGGCATTTTGCTGGTATGATGGGATTCCCTTCTAACAAAATCTGTGCCCTTCAGCTGGCCAGGACAGTGCGAAACCATACCCTGGAACAAAAGAAGTAGCTTCTTTGCTCCACATATGTAGCACCACAAACAGTGTTCTTACTGCCTGTAGGTAGATGGAAGGCTGAATTTATATTACTGACCCTGGACACCACCAATCTTCCTCAGGAAACTCTACTGCTGCCTTCTGTCTGATGTGCTACCCTCCCCTTGTTTTTCCTAGCTGCAGTATTCAATACCAGATAATTGATTGACTTTCCTAATTGTTACAGTTACATACAGTCCTGTGGGCATAAACAGCAGCTGGGAAACTCAAGCTGTGCTACTTTGTAAGCATGGCAGCAAACCACCACACCACTCCCGTGGGTTCTGCCCCAGGCCTGATGGTGTCACAGAGGCTCGCTGTTGGGTGACACGGGGCGCGCTGGGGCCGACTGCCATGTTCAGAACGGCAAGGCCACATCAGGTGGGTATTTTTAATTGGAGGGTCATGCAGGCAGGCTTTCTCCTCTTCCCCTTGGGGTGGTTTTTGCTTGTCTTAGATAGTAGCTGCGCTGCTACAGCCTCCTGGTACAGTCGCATGTGGCAGCATGAGCTTCCTGCGTTTTGGTGGCATAGAGTCACAGAATGGTTTGGGTTGGAAATGACCTCAAAGACCATCCAGTACCAACCCCACTGCCATAGGGACGCCACCCACTAGATCAGGTTGCTCAGGGCCTCATCCAGCCTGGTCTTGAACACCTCCAGGGATGGGGCATCCACAACCTCTCTGGGCAGCCTGTGCCAGTGCCTCACCACCCTCTGAGTGAAGAACTTCTTCCTAACATCCAATCTAAATCTCCCCTCTTTCAGTTTAAAACCATTCCCCCTTGTCCTATCATTATCTACACGAGTAGAGTCCTGCTCCATCCTTTTTATAAGAACCCTTTAAGTACTGAAAGGTCACAGTGAGGTCACCCTGGAGCCTTTTCTTCTCCAGGCTGAACAGCCCCAGCTCTCACAGCCTTTCTCTGTAGGAGAGGTGCTCCAGCCCTATGATCATCTTAGTGGCCTGCCTCTGGACCGGCTCTAATAGCCCCACGACCTTCTTGTGCTGGGGGCCTCAGACCTGGACGCAGGGCTCCAGGTGGGGCCTCACCAGGGCAGAGCAGAGGGGCACAATCACCTCCCTCCCCTGCCACCACCCCTCTGGTGATGCAGCCCAGGATGCAGTTGGCCTTCTGGGCTGCAGGCACACACTGCTGGCTCATGTCAAGCTTCTCATCTGCCAGAACCCCCAAATCCCTCTCTGCAGGGAGGAGTAGCCTGCTTTAAAAAGGGGCTTTTCCTGTTGCGTTGTTCTGGCTGATCCTGTATTGCTGGGATGAGATGTACAGATTGGACATGAGACTGGCCCAGAAATTGATCTAACTATTCAAGACGGTGCTCTTCTGGCAGCTAGCCCTGGCAAAGTGACGGTGTGGGTGCTCTTTACCCATGGGATGCTCGATGGCTTCTGTTTCTGTGCTCTGGAGAGCTGGCCGGGCTCCACCTACCTGACTCCACTCCAGCAGCAGCCACCATCATTGCTGTGCTCCAGCAGCCAGCCGTGAGCTCAGCGCCTGAGCAGACACATGCACAGGCTGCTCTCGCACTCCCTAGCGCATGTCTGGAGTTGAACTTTCTTCCTCCACTTGCCAGAGCAGTCATCAGAGTCATCCCGCGTGAGCAGGTGTATGTGCAGATGAGCTATTTCACCACGCACCCAAGAGGCCATTCAGGTGTACAGCTGGGGAGGAATGCTCTCCTGGCCATGCTGACATGAGTGCTTCACCAGTCTAGCCTGGTGGCTACATAGGCGTAGCCAAGACTTGTCCTGAAAGGGTAGAGCAGGCAAGCATCTGTAACAGTCAAGTTTTAACTTGACCGGATCTACAGCATCCAAAGGAGGTGTTGGGATGTCCAGCAGGGATCATGGGGAAGAGGGGGCAGGCATGCAGTAGTTGGTGCTCTAGCGTCTCCCTGCCTCTTGCTGAGCTGGCGATTCATACGTACGACAAACGAGATGCAGAAAAGCAGTGCTGTGGGCAGAGGTCAGCTCTGTGCTGCGGTTCAGCCTGTACAAGTGGTGCCGTCTGATCTAGGGTTTCTGCTGAACTGAGCGTCCCAGTGGTGAGACCGATTGGCTTGGAGATACTGAACAGTTCTGACCTAGTGTTGCTCGAGCATCTGCAGCAAGTCCCGCTGCTGCCCTAATGTATGAGTTTGCACCCTGCTGAGGAAGGGGGTGGCGTAGGACTGGTGAGTGGGAAGGGAATGCCGGTACCGCTGTAGTCATCAGTTAGCGGTGACCGTGCAGTGCAGGGGCACACTGTTTACATGACTGAACGATTGGCTGGAAGATGCATGTAGCTGTGTTTTGGCACGTAAATTTAACAAGTTGCAGCATTTGTATCTGACCTTCTAGGAAATGACTGTGGGTGGTTTTCAAAGTGCATAAGAAGTTCCTGTCCTGGCTGGACGCACAGCAGCTGTGGGCTCAGGCTGCCCTGAGCAGTTTATATGGCTTGTGCCAACACAAGGAATAGTACCAGGAAGAGGTCAAGCTGAATTGTCCTGGTTATATTTCAGCTGCATGGCTCCCTATTGCATGGCCCACAAGGCTGCAAGAGGGACTCGCGTCAGAAGGTGGTGTAGGGGCTGGGACGAGCAGTTAGGAGAGGTTCTGCTCTTGTGGCTATCAGGACACTGCTCAATTTGTTCTGGACTTCTGTGTATTAAGGGCAGGAGGGAACAGGTATTAGCTTTGTCTTTCTGAGTTCCTGTTTAGATTCACGCTGAAAGGCAGCCTGCTTGGCAGCCTCACAGGCTCCATAGTTCTCCTGTAGCAGCAGGACCATTACAGGGCTTGTCAGCATCTTCAGGCATATAAATACTTCTGGAAACATAAATCTCCTCCTCCTTCTCTGTAACCCCTTCCTTTTAGCTCCCTTTGGAATGGAACGTGTAGCTATTAATTTGGTAGGTATGGGGATATGCAACAAGTCAGCAATGCACAATGTGTAGCTGTGCAGTCTCCCTGCAGAGGATATGGCTGTGCTACTGGGGGTGCTTGGGACTGGCTCTGACCCCATCAGAGACAGAGGCAGGCCCTGGGACACCCTGCAAGTGCTTACAGCAGAAGTTGACTACACAGGGACCTTTCTGGGGAGAAAAAGGAGGAGTCGGGAGGCTCAGGTCACCTGAAACATCACTTCCCACACCTGTATGCAATTCTAATCGGGGTCATTCGTTGCTTCTCATTTATTAGTGCTGAAACTACTCAAGAAGCAGAGAGCACCCTGTGGTGGGCTGAGCCAGAATTGTTCATGGCTGTGTCCAATTGCCCTAAAAAATATCTGACAAATGTGCTATTGTGAGCTCCCTGGGGCATGCAGGCAGTGCAGTTTGTTGGAAGGTGATGTTGGGAAGCAGCAGGACCTGCCCTCACAGTCCCCAGGTGGATGGAGGACTCCTGACCTGCTTCTGATCCGGAACTTGATTTATTAATGTGCCAGTGGCTACTTTGAGGGTAGAAATGATGAAATTGTCGTCAGTATTGTATAATGACAGCGATCTGTGAGGTATCTCTATCTGTGCATCCCTCACTATATCAGCAGATTTAGGGTTAAGGGTTATGGGGAGGTTACGTATGTTATGTATGTATGCTGGGGCTTCTAATTTGGGGTGTAAAGCTTAACTGATATGGATTGGTGCAAGGAACCCAAGGGAAATGACAGCTCCTGCAGTCCTCAGGTCCGTACCAGGAGAACATGTAGTAATTGGATTGGGGTTTGTACAGCCCATCTGTATTGCTGCGGGACGTATGGACCGGTGCTGGTTCCTGTTGGTCAAGGGCTAGGAGGGAGGTGCGTGAAGTGGTGGGAGGCATGGGAGGTCAGTTTGAAGGGCAGGGCCCCTGTGGCGGGGTTACCCTGCGACCTAAGCAGCTCTGGTCCTACTGTTCCCTCCATGGACTCGGCACACCACAGCCACACAGACCTAGCAGCCCCTTAGAGGGCTCCTGGGGGGTGAATCGATGGCTGGGATTGCCGTGCAAGGAGAAAGGATGATGTGGGCCTTTGTCATTATTAAGAGGAAGATTGTTAGCTTATTTGACAAGCTGCTCAGCCCACAAAGGGGCTCGGAGGCAATGGCAGGAGGGGGAGCCCACATAAGACCCTGCTGGGCTACTGCCAGGCTCACCCCAGGGGCCACCAGCCCATCACAGCTCTATCCGTGTGAGCTCGAGTGTAGGGGCACACAACAGCGGGAGGGAACCCAAAGCAAGGTCTCCTGGGGACGGAGCTCTCCCAGGGCTGTCCCAGAAGAGCCACCAGCCTGGTGGCCAGGCACAGCACCCGTCACCATGAGCTCTCCGGGTCTCGTGGGCTAAGGGAATCGCTGCCACAGGGTGCGACACGTTCTGGGGGCACAGAGGAAAAGCGGTTTGGAATGACATAGGACTTGCTAGACCAAAGGTGGGATAAGGGCAGGGATTTAGGAGATCTGATCAAGAGTGGGGAAATAGAGGGGTAAAGGGATAAAAGAGGGCAGCTGCACGTGGCTAGTCATCTGCTCAGTGTGCTTGCCTGGCTGTGCCTTGCCCTGGCCAGCACAACCCGTGCTGTCTCCATATCAAAGTCTTCCCTACCCTGCCCCGGATGAGGGCCCTGCTCTGTGCTTGCAGCAGCTGGGGCTGCGGGGGTGCTGCTCACAGGGTCCTCGTGTCCCCAGGGCAGTGACCAGAGCAGTGCAGGTGTGTGTGCTCGCTGGGAAAGGCCAAGCCAGGTGAGCCAGGGAGTAGGTGACGAAGCCTGGGAACAAGGGGGTGAGGCGGCCCTGGGGCGAGAGCACCCGGTCCTGTGTACGTGTGATGGCCTGTACCGCGACTGGGCTGTTACTTCAGCCTCAGGCTCATGTCCGGACATCGGGGACTGGGATCCAGAGGCCAGCTAGTGGGCAGATGAAGTGAGCCCAGCTGCTGGAGGGGCCACCTTGATGAAGCCATTGCTGCTGTCACTTGTTTGTTTAGTTGCTCTCGTCTGATGTGTGGCTGGCCATGTATGTGTATATATATATATGCAGTCGATGTGTTTTCTGTGTGTGTTCCTCCTGGGAACACATCTTCAGCCTCATTGCTGGTTGGACCTGGGAATGTGGAGCAGCACTGCCTGGCCTGTCTCAGGCTGTTAGATCCAGCACGATGTATTTTGCTGTAAATGCATAGCAGATAAGTTTTTAAGGTACTTCACAAACGTTCATTCCTACCATCAACATCTAATAAACTTTATGGCTTCTTTCCATTTTTATAGGAAAAACCACCACCCTGATCCAGACTCTGAAATTTGTCAACTGATGGGACAAAGAGCTGAGACACTTGGCTGTACTAGGACACTAAAACATAGGGCTTAGCCGAACAGAATTCCCCCACCGTGGAGGCTTGTACTTGCTAAACCTTGTAGCATCCTTGGGAGGCTTCTCTGTACCTCTTCTCTGCTTCTAGCCTTTCACCCATCATGGAATTTCTTTTGACTTCTTTTGCAAGCTAGCTCTGGCTCTGCCTTTTGCTTCCCAGTATGCTTTGGTTTGGGTTACCCAGTGTGAGTTGCTGGCTGTAGGCTGTTTCTGCATTTCTGCCTCCAGCTTCTAGTTGGAGACTCTTCTTGGATGTCGTGACTGACCTGCTTTTTCTTTCTCTTTTACTGTGTTTCTCCCTCTCTCTCTCTCTCTCTCTCTCTCCAATCTGTCTCTTGCATTCTCCGTTCTTCCCACCTCCGTCCCTGCAGGTTCATCATGCCTAGTGGCATATAAAAAGACTCCACCTCCTGTCCCACCTCGGACCACATCAAAGCCGTTCATCTCTGTCACTGTGCAGAGCAGCACTGAATCGGCGCAGGACACCTACCTGGACAGCCAGGACCACAAGAGCGAGGTGACCAGCCAGTCAGGGCTGAGCAATTCTTCAGACAGCTTGGACAGCACCAGGACACCCAGCGTGACACGGGGCAGTGTCGTGACTCCAGCAAGAGACACTCCAGAATTACCACAGAAAAATGCAACCTTGAAAAGTGACAAAGGGACTCTGACTAGCGAAGAGCCTAAAGTGGAAAACGTCCCCAAGAGAAAGCTGTCGTCTATAGGAATACAAGTACGGAATAGTTTGTTTTCCTTTGTGTCCTAAGGAATGTACTTAGCCCATCCATTTAGCGTGTGCATTTTGTGTGACCAGGTGTGCATCTGAACTCACTTAGAATAGCAAGAGAATAGCTTGTCAGACTAACTTCCCATGCTCCCGGGGTGAAATACAGTAGAAGGTGTTCATAGCAGACCAGAAAGGAATAAATTATTTTAGTACAAAATTAAAACATTTCATAAAGCAGTGGGACCCTGTTAACCCAGTCTCTCTCTAAAGAGGCCTTTCGCTGCTAGTACACCTGCACTGATCCTGTGCTCTGTACTTGTATTACATAGCGTCAGTCTGCTCCTTGTCCCTCATGGTTCTTGGGACAACTTTCTTCTGAGTGGTGGGCTCTTCTACTTGCTGTCTGTGTGGTGTGGGCTGCTGCAGTGTGAGTTGGTCCCAGGGCTGTAGGCAGGCCGGGAGCACTTCCTTGGTGGCTGGCTGTGCCAGTGGGTTGCTACTGCTCCTGCTGGAAGCATTTAACTCTGTGGAAATTGATGGTAATGAGCTGTAGGTTATACAGTCAAATGAGATCCCATTGAGTAGCATAAACCCATGCTTTTATTCAGCAAAGGTTATCATCTGCAACTGCCAACCTTTTCTTGAGAACAGATTTCCCAGGTACAGATGGCTGGTCCCTGCAAGCAGTGGTTCTGTCCCAAAGTGCTGGCTCCATGCTGCAGGTTATAACCTGCAGGTGGGACCTTGGGCACTCGGGCAAGTCCGAATGTGGGAGCTGGGCGAGGCTTCTTTGTGTGGCTAGCAGGTCAAAACGTGTTAAAGAGCAGTAAGCAAGAGAAGTTGCATTGGAGATGCTGACTTCTCTTTGTTTTCTGAGATGGTTCCTAGGCCACCTGCCCTGCAGCTGGATTTCCTTTCTAAAACCTTCTAAGCCTCTTATCCAGGGCTATTGAAGGTGTCAGTCCCTGGGAGAGAGGAAGCTGGGTTTTGCTGTCAGCCTTAATCAGATCGCTGCCCTCTCAGGAAGCTCCCTGGTTTTGGCCAGTCTCTCACCTGCCACATGCAGATGCTCCCTTGGGCACACGCAGCCCTTCCCCAGCCACTGCCGTGCAAACAGCAGCAGGTGTTAGAGCCAGGTGCCCGCAGAGCAGACGCCTCGCAGCAGCCCTGGTGCTGGTACAGCCCTGGTGCTCGAGTAGAGGCAAACACGAGCAGCAGCCTTGCGCCTCTCCTAGCACAGCCCTCCAGTTGACGTGCGGTCCGCAAGCTGTGTGTGTGTGCGTGCAGCAGCCCTCCTGGTCTACTGACGTGAATTCCAGCAGCAAGTTCTTGTGTCTGTTTTTGTCTGTATTTTTTTGTTCAATAAGGTTGACTGCCTTCAGCCAGTGGCAAAAGAGGAGCCTCCTCCACCAGCCACCAAATTCCAGTCCATCGGGGTACAGGTAGAGGACGAGTGGCGGTAAGTGAAAGACGCAGGCTTTTGCAATTCTTACTCTTTTCTTTTAAGTTGCGCTTCCCTCTAGTTTTGCTTAGACCTCCTCCTTCTCCCGTTCTTTGTTCTAATGTGAGTGGGGTAGAATGGGGGCCCATGGAGAGCTCTTCCTCTGCAGCACACACCGCTGAAAACAGCACTTGTTCTGTAAACAGCCAAATCAATGGGAGTTTGAAATAAAAAGTCCAAGATGTAATTATAGATGTGCATCAGTCCTCTCATCTGAATGGCCTATTGCAGTAAGCAGGCAACCTTATAATTCTGTCTGTCTGAATGTGTGGTGTGTGTTCATGTGTGAGGAGGGGCGGGGGAAAGCTCAGCTGCAGCCTTAATAAGCAAATGCATTTCATTGTTGGTGTGTGCAGCCAGCCCCGTTGTGTTCTGCTATTTAATGCGTTTGGTTCTGATCTCTCTAGAAACAGCCACTCTCGCAGTATGTCCTCCAAACAGGACACAGACTCTGACACGCAGGAACCTAATAACTCTAGCTGTAAATCATCTGAGAGAGGTGTTGCTGAGTGCCCCCAACACAACAACTCTGTTAGTGTTGATACCAGTACCAGGCAACCAGCCAAGCCCTCACAGATGAAGAGAAACCTCTCCTATGGAGATAACAGTGACCCAGCCCTGGAACCTTCCTCTCTCCCTCCTCCTGACCCTTGGCTTGAGACATCCTCCACCTCGCCATCAGAACCCATACAGCCAGGAGCCTGCCGGCGGGATGGGTACTGGTTTCTGAAGCTGCTTCAGGCAGAAACAGAACGTTTAGAAGGCTGGTGCCGCCAGATGGACCAGGAGACCAAAGAGAACAATCTCTCTGAAGAAGGTAGGTGCTGCCAGCCTCTGGATGCTAAACTGGAGCAGCCTAGCAGCTCTTCCTTTGAGAAAGAATTAAAGCCAAGTATTGGTTTAGCTTTCTGTGGTTAGATGACTGATTACCCACAGGGTAATGGCGAAACCTGGAGGTGAGGGTGGGACAAGAAGCAGTCTGTCCTTGAAAAGGATAGGAAAGGATAAGGCAACTTTCTCTAGCAGATCGGGTGAGAAATAATACTAAGATGCAGCAGAGAAGACTTCATAAGCTGCCATCATCCACTGACAAGTCAAAACAGCTGAAAGCTTGACTAAATAGCTTTTAGGGAGGCTGTGAGATCTTTGTCCCTGCCTAACCTGTTGTAGTTGAGTGGACAGGTGAAAGTTTACTTGGTGGTGGCGCAGAAGGAACTGTGACTGCTGAGCCTGCCTCATTGGGCTTGTCTTAACAGCAAAGAGGAGGTTTCTTCATACAGGAGCACTTTAATGAGTTCACACTAAATACACCAAAAGTACATGTACAGGAAACATAAGGCCACTTGACTTTATTGGGTTCAGCCCAGTTGGGCTTGTTTCATTATTTTAAAATGAGTTGGCAAAAATTGTACTGTTTACAATTAAAATCATGCCTAGATGCATACAGAGTGACAAAAGCGGGTAACTAGGCTACAGGGGCCATGATCTTTGGGGCCTGTAAATATCTGAGAAAGTTGAAACGATGATGAGATTTGGTTATAGCTCGCTGTCACTGCTTGGGGAGGGGGGGGGGGACAACTAATCTCTAATCCTATTGCGCAGCGATGCTGCACTGGCTGCCAAGCTGGACAGGCAGTGCCAGGGTTCTGGTTGCCTCAAGGGGGTGGGGTGTATCAGGTCGCCCTGTCAAGAAAAGACAGGGAGACTGACCTTAAGAGCAATCTCCTAGCAGATTCTGTAACAGAGAACGTAGTGTATATAAAGAAAGCCCAGCTTACGGCTGTCTGGCCAAGCACAGATCTATAAACATTCAGAACCAATTCAGTAGATGCTGCAGCAGGCCAGGGAGGAGAAAAAACATTTCATCCCTTTTCATGATGTATTTGCACACGCTGTGGGCCTCTCAACCCTGCCTTTGGAATGGAAAAGCCCGTATTCAGTGTTCTTCCATTACAGAGCAGAAGAATGTTGCTATACTCAAAGGTTTCTTGGAGACTCACTAAGAGCAGCATAAAGTCCTGGATATTAAAAACCCTTGCCAGTCAGTATTTGAATTCCTTCTGGTAAATGGAGATCAGAGACAGTTTTCCTGCCCCTTGCCATCTTTGCCTTGTACGCGACCAGAAGAGCAGGTAATGATTTGTGAAGCAGGTGCCAGCAGATCTACTCACTGAGGTGGTGCTTGTGGCTTGTTTGATGGGCTGAAGCCTGCTTAAAGAACTTCCCGCAAGCTCTGATGCAACGATCTCGGTCTGTTGGCCTGCTTTTGGCCTGCTCTAGAAGGAGCAATAATAGATTGCAAAGCCAATAACAGACTGCAGTTTCAGTGCAGCTTCTGTATCTGAGAACAGTTAGTTCCTTGGGGATCTCTGAAACTCCTAATGACTCAAGAGTGTTTCTTGCTCCAGAAACACTTGAATTTGTTGCTCTGTTTGATGGTCTGTTCAATTGAGGTCCTTTTTTTCCCCCCACTACTGCAGTCTTAGGAAAAGTCCTGAGTGCAGTGGGCAGTGCACAGCTACTAATGTCACAGAAGTTCCAGCAATTCCACGGCCTCTGTGAACAAAACTTGGTGAGTCTGGTTCTTTTTCCTGTTTGTTTGGGAGGGTGATGCATCTGTTTCAACAGCACAACAGGAACGCTATCAGGTATTAATTAACAGGCTGCTGTCAGTGGAACAGGGTTGCAGGGCAAGGCCAAAGCAGTTGTATAGCCTACAACCTGACCACCATGCCACAATGGATGAAAGCTGTTTTTAAATAGCAGATGAGCAGTGGGAGGCTGATTGGGCAGTTCTTAGGCTGTGTTCTGTTCAGGGATGAGTGTTTGCAGTTTCCTTTTGGTGCTCATGCTATCACAGGAATTTTCTTGAGCTGTCATCAGGGTACACCAAATACATTGAGTCTCTCTGTATCTCTGGTATGTCAGCTAGCCATTCTGCTGCGTGTCCTGGAAACCAACTCTCCTTTGTTACTTCCAAAGGACTTTTTGAGGTGAACCACAGATTTTGCCAAATGGGGGCAGTGTTTGAAAAGGCCACTGTTCCTCTCCAAATATGCTTGCTTTGCACGTAGTTTATGTGGATGGTTACTGTCCCAATATGATTGTCCCTGGTTGGTCACAAAGCACTGTTTGAATTGGATCTCTTTGAATGTAATGCAAAGACCGGCATGCAATTTCTCCAGGTGTCAGAGCTGTGTTTTGCATTGTGCTGTATCAATTTCCATTGTTACGCCCCTTGAAGTTATGATCTGAGTACAAAACTGTGTTCTAGCTCAATCATATGCTGGGGAGCTTCAGCTGGATGTTACTGCTGTGGGGCTAGACTAACGACGGATGCTCTGGGGAGAAGAGTCCTATTGCTTTTCACTACAGTGCCTTTTCAGGATTACATTTCAGGCTCCTATAGGAGAAATGTCATCAGGATTTCTGCTTCCTGTTTGCTACAGAAATATTTTTGACTGTAAATGATGGTCATATGCCTCTACCCACTTTGGGCTGGTGTTTCCTGTGTGTTCCTGAAGTTTCAGTCATTGGGCAGCTGTAAGGTTTAAAAGGGGTATATATGTACCCTGTGCAGACTGCTGTACGTGTCAGGAAGGTGTATTCTAACATGCTTTTATGCTTTCCCTGGTAGAATCCTAATGCCAATCCCAGACCCACAGCCCAGGACCTAGCTGGGTTTTGGGATCTCCTGCAGTTGTCCATTGAAGACATCAGCATGAAATTTGATGAGCTCTACCACCTGAAAGCTAATAGCTGGCAATTGGCAGAGACACCGGAGAGAAAGGTGAGTGTGGGGCAGTTTGGAGTGGCCAGAGCACCTTGCAGACAGTTTAGGTACCTGACATCAACTCCTGTCTGTAATCAGAAAATCTGTAGGACCTTTACCACCTTCTAGTTATGCAGTGTAATCTCTCCATAAAATAGAGCTGCCTCTGATAATGCTTTTAGCACTTGTACTATAAGATTGCATCTATCAGCCATCTTCCCCGCGCATGCAGTCACAGCCTTGTAATGCATTGAGAACATTCCTCTTGAGTAATAGTGGAAACAATTTTGTACAAGAGGAAGAATATTACGATGGGGGGAGAGAAGTGGTGCTTTTAAAGCAGTGATGCAGAGGAGGCCTCTAGTGTTAAAAGCACTGCATAAGTAGGTTGCAACTATTCCTGGTATTTGGGTGGTATAAAAAGCATCTACTGGAGCCTTTTGAAAATTCAGGATGGGCTGTGTCCCAGGGCCAGGCTGCTTTACCAGATATGAGGGGAGGAAAGAGTGCTATGGCTGCGAGCAGGACAGTGTGTTAAAATTTTGCAGTTCCAGGTGAAGTTCAGTCTTCATGCTGTCTGCTGTACCCTGACCCACAGCTGGGCTACAGACATAGCCAGAAAACTCCAGTCTGGGCCACAGAACACCTCTCTGTACTATGAAGTACAAAATGTTCCAGTTCTAGAAGTTGGGAAAGCTGAATTTATGATGAGTGTCTTGCTTGGGAAGTGCTCCTGCTTCTTTCACCTGACACTCCACAATCTCATTACTTGGTCCCTCAGGACATGAGTCCCCACCATAGCAGAGAGCAAGCTTCTGTATGTGCATTTTTATTTTATGTTTGGGTTTTTCCTTACTGTCTCCCTAAAGGAAGAGAAGAAACCACCCCCTCCAGTGCCAAAGAAGCCAGCCAAGTCCAAATCCCAACTGAACCGGGACAGAGCCTCTGATTCAGACAAGCAGCGCCAGGAAGCTCGCAAGCGTCTCATGGCAGCCAAGCGGGCTGCCTCTGTCCGGCAGAACTCGGCCACGGAGAGCGCAGACAGCATCGAGATCTACGTCCCTGAGGCACAGACCCGCCTTTGAGCAAAGGGGCAGAGGAAGGAACCGCGTGGTTTTTATAAGTCATTAAAAAGGAAAAAAAAAAAGGTTCTCTCTAAACTAGTGTGATTTATTCAGTCTAGAGACAATGAGCCATCCTTGAAAAGGGCTCCTGAGTTGGCTTTTTTCTCTCAGCTTTAAGTAATGAAGATTTTAAAAAAAGAAAAAAAGGAAAAAAAAAAAAAAGAAAAACATACCCCTCGTTTTCTCACTGGCTGTGGTGTTGCTGAACGGACTGAACAGACTCCTGGAAATTCCAGCCCCTCAACTTGGAACTTCAATATTTTTACTTGTTCTATCTAATGAGAATTATTAGCTTGTTTACAAGAAGAGGACAACAAAAAACATGAAGCCTTGAGCACTTGCCATGCTATGTTCTTCCTCCTCCTTAGTTCTGTTCTTTCATCCTTTATTTTTCCCCCTTCTGCTCCCTTTCTCCTACCCTCTGCATGGCTTTGTTTACTGTGTTAGAAATAACCTCTCTTCCACAGAGCTCCTGAAGAGAACACCTATTCAGTGTGTACTACTGTTGCACTCTGCTAGCAAGCAGCCTTTCTTGGGTTTTGTTTTCCTTTTGATGGGGATATTGGGGTGGGGGGAGAAGGGGTGGGAAGGGACAGGGCCATGGGTTTGTATTCCTGTTTTAATGAAGTGAGAGGATGACAGGACCTGTGGAATGTAATGCAGAGTTGCTGAAATGCAGTACAGAAGCAAATGTGCAATAAGCTGGCAAAGAGGGGCAGGGATGGTGGTTGGCTGGCTGATCCCGAGAGCAGTACCCTACCCCAGGTGCAGGAGGGGAACAGAAGGACCACAGAGCAACTACGGACATGATCCCCACATGCTTCACTTTGATATTTTTTTTCCTCTTCCCTGCCCTTCACAAAATTATTTTCCCTGAATTGCTTGTTGAGAAAGAAGCTACTACACTATGGGACCTGTTTCAAAGTGGGCTGGGGCAGGGGAGGGCTGGGTTGAGTGTGCTGGTATTTCAGGGTGGGAGGACTGGGTTTTGTACAAAGAGGAAGGCAGGGGTAGCTGAGAGTAGGCTGCCTGCCTGTACGTATGTGTACATATGCACATATACAGTTAGTAGTACCTGTACATTTAATTCATACACACGTATACATGCCCACACACACAGTGCAGACGGTGTAGTAAAAGCACCTTGGTGAGAATGGGCATATGTATAGCATATATTTTTACATGTACTATATCTAGATGTGTGTAAAAGTGTGTGTAAAAATATATACCCTGTGTGTAATCAGATGACTATTTTTTCCTTATCTTCCTGCTCTTTGGGTAGAGGAAGGGTTGCTAAATATTTTTTAGCCCATTTTTCCCCTTTGTAGGCCTCCTTTTCAGTCTGACTTCTTGAAGCCAGGACTGCCACCACCCAGTTCTTTGCCACCCCCTCAAAATAAGCATCTGGTCCCATCCTGAGCGATCTTGCTGGGGATTTTTTGTTGTTGTTGTTCACTCGTTGGGATGAGTTGGGAGATAGCGTGCTACTTTCACGGGGGTGGGGGTGGAATCCCAAAGAAGTTTCAGCGAGGGTGTTGGTGATCCAGAAGGCAAAAAATAAATAAAAGTGAAATCTCGAACGACGCCCGAGTGAACGTGGTCTGTTGTGCTGTCCTGTGCGGTGCTCCCGCTGCCATCAGGCATCAAGTGGGATCCCACCACACCCCGGCCGCGACGCGACCCACGTTTAATGTTGGGCTCTGGGGATGGTCGCACTGACTGGGTGTGGGTTTTTTTTTGGGGGGGGCGGCACGGGTCGAGGGGTGTGCGTGCGTGAAACGGGCCCGTGCCCGCGGCCCTTCCTCCGCGGGTGGCTGCGGGGCTCTGAGGAGCCGGCCCCCGGCCCGGAGCCCCGTGACGTCCAACGAAATGGCCGCTCCCGCCATAAAATGGCGGCCAAAACAAAATGGTTGCCCCCAGTGCGCGGCGGGGCCGGGCCTTACGGGTCCGGGGTACTTCCGGGGAAAGCGGAGGGGGCGGGGCGCGCCCGTCCGGCTAGCCAATCGCTACGGAGCGTGTCCTGAGGTGGGGGAGGGACTTCCGGAGCAAAGAGCCAGAGGGGGAAGGGCGGGGCTTGTGCCGCGGGCGGGGTTTCTGGAGGGGGCGGTGCTTCTGGAGGGGGAGGGGCACGTGGCGCTCCGCCCCTGGGCGGGGGGCGGGGGCGGGCGCTGTGGCCCCGCGCTGAGCGGCAGCTGCCCCCCGCCCCCCGCCGGCCCGCCCGGGACAGCCGCAGCCCCCCGGTGCCGGGCCCGCGCCGGGCCGGTGCCGCTTCCCCCCAGCGCGAGCAGCGGAGGGCGGCGCGGGGGCAGGTCCCGGCATCGCTCCTGGCCAGGAGGTAAGGGGGGCGCGGCAGGGCAGGGCAGGGCAGGGCAAGGCGCCGGCCGCTCGCGGCGCCCACGGGACCCCCGCGGCCCGTTTCGGCCCGTGGCTGCCCAGCGTCCGGAGGGCCCCGCGCGGTGCCCTTCGCTGGTGGGGCCGCGCCCCCCTGGCCGCCTCGCCCGCGCCGCCCCACCGCCCCCATCGCGTCCGAGCGGCGCCGGTGCCGGGGGAGGCAGGGGGGCGCTGCGGTGACCGCTCGGCCGGGAGCGGGCCGCGGGGGGAGGCAGCGGTGGGGCGGGGCTGCGCCCCCGCGGCCGGGCCGCGCTCGGGGGGGGTCGGGGCTGTGCTGCCCAGCTCGGGCGGGGGGGGTCAGCGATGTCTGCGCCCCCTGCCCGCTCCTCGCGCCTGCCCGGCACCCCTTCACGGGAAAGGTGGCGGGAGCCCAAACCCTGCGGGGAAACGGCAGCCCCGTCCCTGCAGGGGCAAGAGCGGGTCCCTAAGGCTCTGGCCAGAGCCAGGCTGAGCTGCGGGGGGATGCCCGCGGCCCAGCATCGGGCTCAGGGTGCCGGAGGTGCTCGCTGGGGACGCAGGAGGGACAGGCAAAGCCAGGCGGGGAGAGCACCATCTGGTTTAATCAGCCAGGATCCTCGTTGCTGCGCGGTCTGCCCCAGGTTGGGCTCGCAGCTCTGGCTGCATCCCGGCCTGTGGCCATCACCAAAAGCAGAACTCAGGAGCAGCCAGCACAGGTACAGGGGCCCTTTGTTGCTGTTCTCTTCCCCAGAGTAGCCCGGGGGCTTCCCTGGAGCTGCAGGAGTGAGGCTAAGCTGGGGGCCAGGTGTCTCCATCCTTCCACAGCCCCTGCCCAGGGCCTGGGGGCATGAGGTAAGGCAGCAGGAACCACCAGGACCACGGTGCAGGGGGTGCACGTTAGAAGGCACCAGCAAATGAAGTATCAGTGTGCATGCTCCCGGTGTCTGCCCCAAGCTGTCCGAGCCCCTGGGGCAGCGCAGGAGCAGGCGCAGTAGCTCAGAGCCCAGCCCCAGCCCTACTGCGGTGTCCTGCCATGGTGCCTGTGCGGGGGGGTACCAGAGGGGCCGTGCCCAGCCGCCCATGGGGGCTTCAAAACTTCATGCGCAGTCAAGACACACTGTTCTGTGGTTTTTGTTTGTTTTTGTTTTTGTTTTTTTCCCCTTCAGTGAATAGTTAACAGCAATGCTGTCTCACTTTTCCAATGCTGGCAAGGAGGCGGAGGGTGCTACCCTTCTCCCGTGCATCAGGATCAAGTGCTGTGGGACCAAGCATGCAGTGGCTGCCAGACCCAACGACAGCGGGGTAGGTGCAGGCCAGTGCCAGGCACTGGCCCCTTTTTCTCCTAGCCCAGCAATGCTCTTTAGACGTCTTAAGCTGCTTTGGCTGAGTGTCAGGAGCTGGGGGCTGGCCCTGCAGCACGTCAGCGTGTTGGGTAATGAGGTGAGGGAAGAGCAAGTGAGCCACCCAAGAATGACATAATCCAGCCTGGCTCAGATCTCGTATTTTAAAAAAAGAACAAAACCAAAAAACCTTTTATTTGACAACAGAAGAACAAAGAAAAATATATTTACAGTAGTTTTTTGCTCCAAAGTTTCATTCAAAAAATCACCCCCCAGTCCATCCCCAGGGCAGCGACACCAATTCATCCCACGGGGATAGCGGTAGTGCTCCTGCCCCCAGTGCAGCAGCACTACCCATCCCCGCTTTGGTTTGACTGAGGCAAAAATAAGGGGAGGTGAATGAAAAGCCTCTCCCTCCCCTGCGAGGGAGAGGGCACTGTAGGGAAGGGCTACCTAGAAATAAGGGAGGCAGTCCTAAAATAAAGGACGTTCTCCAGAAAGGAGGCAGAAGGCAAAGGCTGGACATAAATTGGAGCAGGGGGAGCTGAGAAAGGCAATGCTTGTAACCGCACGGTGAGCATCAGCTCCAGCAGCACTGTGCTGGTGCCCCTGCCCAGCTGGGAACCACCAGCATTGGAGCCATCCCTGCGCTGCATGGGAGCGCTCGGCAAAGTGAGGCACCACTGGTAAACCTTCCCCAGCCCCTGGAGCACTTGCTAACACCCCCTCCTCTCCTCTGAACAAGAAAAGGGGAAAAAACAGACCCCAAAATCACTGCCTTCTTCTGGCACTGCTGGCTCCAGCTGCTGCAGAGCACCAGATCCTGTGGACGTTATTATCTCTATTCATGCAACTTAACAATCAGGCTAATAACCTAGGATTAGTGTTTCTCAGGATAGATTACATATGTGTGTACGTATCACTATTTAACTTAAATTTACAGTGAAACAATAGTCCCAGGACCTCTGCAGTGCCCAGGCTCCTGCTCCCCGCAGATGCTGGCTGTCACTAGAGGTCACCAGCACCACAGCACCGGCCCCACCACGCTCTCCCGAGCACAAGGGAGGGGAGCGGGGAGCAGGGAGCAACGGGACTCCACACACCACCCCCCACCCCCCCGGGCTTCCATGCGGCTCATCGCGGGTGGCTGATGAGACAACTCCGCATTCCCGGGGCTGCGGTCCACAGGCTGCGGGTGCTGCGCTTGTAGAGGGACACACAGGCAGCCCATGCCCACAACATGCTGCTTTCCAAATATTTTTTTAAAAATAAAAACGTTGGATACAAAAATTTCACAGTCTCGGCTTTGCGTCCACCCCCAGCAGCAGCCTGCGGTCGGCGTTTCTCAGGCTCTGCAATGCACTCTCTGTTCCAGGAGACAACGTGCACATCTTCAGCAGGAACGTGAGAGAAATACAGGGAAGTCGCGGAAATGTTTGTAGAAGAAATAAAAAAACAAAACATAGAATAAATCACAATTAGAGGGAAAATGTTTCAACAAAAAACTGCTAAACAGCACCATGGAGATTTCTACTGGCAGCATCTGTAACACCCTAAGGCAGAAGAGGAGACTCCCATGTTTTCTGTGCAAGAAAATGCCACAGACTTCAGGTTTCCAGTTCATCTGTCCTTTGCGCCTCCCCAGGCAAGGCACGGCTCCTGGCCAGCACAAGGTACCAGAAAGGCCCTCCATAAAAATAGGAGAAAGGTAGAAAAAAAGGAAATCAGAGAGATTTGGGAGAAAAAGCTTTTCATCCGTGGTCCTTAAAACAGGCACAATTTAAAAAAAAAAAAAGGAAAGAGAAAGAATTCTCTCTCCCCCTGAAGAAGTGGTGTTGGCTGGACCCTTGTTTACAGGAAAGAGAAAAAGAAGTCAGCAGGTTTTCCGAGGGAGTTCCGTGGCCTCGCAGTGACTGCCAGTCGTGGCAAGGAGAGGTCGCTCAGCTGCAGAGGTCTTTCCGCACTGGCCAGGCTGCGGCAGCCACGTCCTCCTGCCTGCCCGGGGTCCTGTCCCTACCAGGAGTGCAGACAGCGAGGGCTCTGAAGGATGGTGAGCATTTCCCTAGGACAGGATGGGACAGCCCTTCCTCTCCTCTCCCCCGTGGCCAGCGGAGGTACCGGAGCCTCTTGGGACGCACGAGTCCGCTTCTGAGATCAGCTGTTTGGGGGGGCAGGCAGACATGGGATCCTGCGGGCTAGAGAGAAGGGACCCTGTGGGTGGCACGAGGCTGGAGGCTGGGCACCCCCGAGGAAGGGCACCCCGTGGGACCTGGCCTGGGGGCTATTTGGCGACAGAGGCCCCTGGGGGCTCAGGCTGGGGCGAGAGGGGCAGCTGCCCGCCCTGGCGCTGCGACTCCAGCTCAGCCGCCTTCTGCAGCGCCACCTCCACCAGCAGCTGGAAGCTGCTGAAGTCGTCGCCGAAGAGCTCAGGGGGCGTGGGGGGCGGTGTGTTGAACAGTCCGCTGGTGGGGCTGGCGGCCTCAGCCCGTGCCAGCAGGGCCATGGTGCTGCCGACGGCACCCAGCGGCGCCTTGGGGTGAGGGTCTGGCTCCGCTTGCTGCAGGCCCGGCTGCTTCTCCCGCTCGGGGCTGCGGGCACACGCCACCGTCAGGTTGCTGCCCAGCGCCTGGGCGGGGTGGCACAGTACCTGTGGGCACACAGACATTGGCAGCACCTTGGTGGCCCCCGTCGCTGTCATGGGAGGAACCACCAGCACCCCAGAGCCAGCAGCAGCCCCCCGCGGCAGGGCCACATCACCAGCCTTGCCGCCTCGGCGAGAGATGGTGAACTGGTTGGGGTCCTTCCCGTCCTTGCGCAGCATGTCGGGGAGCAGCCGCCGCCGGGCATTGATGAACCAGTTGCAGATCTGGGAGGAGAGAGGGGTGCAGTGCTGTCAGCAAGCAGCTCCCGCGCCCCCCACAGCTCCCCCCCCACCTTGCACCTCCTTCTCCCGTGGCTCAGAGAGGCAGAGCTGCCCCAGCAGGGGCTGCCCGGGCTGCACATGGAAACCTCAGCGCCGGCTGCTTCCTGCCCGGCACCGCCCGCCTGGGCAGCCCCTTCCTCCCAGCACCTTCGTTGCAGTTGCCCACGGGCAGAGCTGCCCCACAGCATGCAGGCAAAGCAGGGCGCAGCTCTCACACCCTCCCTCGACATCTCCGATACCGAACTGCCCACTTGCGGAGCTCCCCATCCCCTGACAGGCAGCAGGGATTACGGCGATTCGCTGACATGTTTCCATGCCTCCTGTTAACTAGCAAAGCTAGCTTTAAAGGCATTTCCAAACATCTGTATGTGAAAGAGGCAGACCTCTGCAGCTACACCTCTGGAACCCTTCAGAAATGCAACAACCATATATTGTTTAGTGTTTTTATACAAAAAGCTAGGTTAAAAAAAACTGCCTTCTTCCTAGAAAACAACTAGAAGAGAATAAAACAGGAAAAAAAATCTTTCCTAAATCAATGTCTCTGTAAAATATTTCCCCTGGGTAGAAAGAACTTACCACAACTTCAATCACAGCAAGATCTCAGTTGTCCTTTTTTTGTCTTTCAGACAATATTTGGCATTTAACACCCTCAAATATGTGAGACTCACCCCCTTTTTCCTTGCGAACACACTCCCTTGCAACCCTTTGCCAAGAGCCCTTGACGTGCTCCAGCAATCCCACGGCCATCAGCAGCTGTAAATCACCAACCAGAGGGCTGCACTCTGGCACCCACAAAAAGCCCAACCAGCTCTGCAGTGCCGAGGAGCCCCCGCAAAATCCCAGCGGCTCCCCCAGCCACACTCTTGCTCCTTCCAGCATTCAGCTCCACGCAGAGAGCGCGGCAGACGGGCATGCTCAACCGCCTGGCCAGGATGCAGGCTGCCGCATGGCATTCGCTTGCTGGCGGAGCTAGACAAGCCTCGGCAATTCCCCTTCCAAGCCAGTAGGCTTATTTTTAATGTTTTATGTTTTTAGACACCATTGCCATGAGAGCAGCATCCTCTGCACTCTTGGGGAAGAAAAGCCTGGCCCCGCTGCGCGCCCCTCTCCCTCTGAGGACGAGGGCAGGGAGGCCTGTAGCCGCGGAGCTGGCCCGGGAGCCTCACGGGGAGCCGGCACAGCTTCCTGACCCCGGCTTTCTGCACGGGGCACGAGGCTGCCCGGTCGCCCTGGAGACCTGGGGCCACCGCACTGCCGCTGCCTCGCCACTGGCAGCCAGGCAGGGGCACGCATAAACAAACAGCTGCAGGGCGCAGGGCCCTGCTCAGCCACTGCGCTCAAGAGGCGCCCGGGGGAGTCGGATCGGCCCTGCTGGTTCAAGCACCCCTCCTGAGGCTGTCCCCCAAGGCCTCTCTGGCCTTGCCTTGCCGTGGGGTGTCCCACACCACCACCCCGACAGGCTGCTTGTCCTCATCAGGCAGAGGACGGCTGAGCAGTGCCCTGTGTGTCACCTCAGAGCAAGGGAGAAATCCCAGTGACAGCCCCCAGCTGGCCTGCGCAACACCCCCGGGCTGGGGCCCGCCCCTCAGGTAAGGGGTGACCATTTCTGCGGGCACCTTTGCCGGGTATGGAGCTCCCATAGCAGAAGAAACCTCACTCACACCTCCTGCCAAGGGTCAGCACCTTCTCACAGCTCCCCACCACAGAATGAGGATGCCCCACTCCATCCCGGGGATGGCTGCATGGCGCCGGCTGGACCCACTGTCCCCGGTTGCGGCTGTGGCCCCCATGGAGCCAACGCTCGGGCAGCACCCGGGCTGGGTACAGCCATCAGGCCCAGTACCACCAGTACCACCCTGGGCCCATCACCGCTCCACAGCCGATCCGACTGACAGCGCCCCAGCACCACCAGCCTGCCCTGCAGCAGCAGCCCAGCTGCTGGCCGGACACAAATCTGTTGCTCAGCCAGCATTTCAATAGATAAGTAAAACATTAAAAAGAAAGTTTGCTCTGCCAGTCAGGGAGAGGGAAACCAGACAGACTGTCACAGCCCACACACCAGTGTCTGGGCCGGCTGGCCACGACTGCACCGAGAGCAGGGCAAGGAGACAGAGGTGCAGAGGAAGCCCCACGGAGGCGAGCTCGGCTGGGCTGGGCTCCCCTTTACATTGCCACTGTGACTGGGGCAAGCAGGCGAGCCAGCACCCGGTGCCACCCGTGGTCCACCTGAGGCCAGAGCCCAGCCCTGCATGGCGCACTCTCTCCTGGGACATTTGTCCCCTGCCCAGCTCTGACCTGGAAGGTGGCCTGGCCCCTTTGCTGGGGGGTGCCCAGGGAAAAACGCCTGCTCCATTGCTCCCTGGGGCACAGACCTCTCCCAGTTAGAGGCTGCCTACACGCAGTACTTTTGCCTCCCTGCCATTCCCTCTCTGCCTCCTTCCTGCCCAATGCTTCAAGCGTGCCAAGTCCTCTGGGGTCTTCAGAGGGGTTGCCCCAGTCCGTCCCTTCCCCAGCACTGTGGCAGAGGGCCCAGCAGCAGCCCCAGCGCACAGGGGCCGGGTCATACCTGCAGCACGGAGAGGCTGGTCTGCCCCGAGAGGCTGAGCTTCTCCTGCTCGGAGGGGTAGGCATTGAAGCGGTGCTCATACAGCCAGTCCCGGAGGATCTTTACAGACTCCTTGGGCAGGTTGCCCCTTCTTTTCCTCTTGTTCAACTGAGATGGTTCCAGAGATGTGGTACCGTCGTCCTCCCCGGGGTCGCTATCCGACATGGTGGAGCTGCCTGCAGATCTCTCCTGGTTAAAGCCTGGCAAGGTGGAAACCAAACAGCACACATCACGTGGCGTCCCAGCCAGGGGCGCAGGGACGACGGGGGCACGCAGCCCCCTCGCCGCCCGAGCCTGGGGGCACCTCGCCCCCTCCTAGCCTGGCGGCGAGAGGAATAATCCGGGCGCGTGAGGCCCCCCGGGGGTGGGGGGGGGGGGCGGGGGGGAAGCTACAGGCACCGGCAGAGACAACAGCCCGCCCCACGGCACCTCAGCCTTCCTGCACAGAGCCCCCGGAGGTCTGCGGGGACTTCACAGGCGTGAGCGCAGGGGGCGCGAGCAGGGTCCCGCAGGAGCCGCCCCCGCGGCAGGCGGAGGGGCGAGCGCTCGGGAGCCGGGCGGGAGGGGGCAGAGGCGGGGGGGCGCCGCCGGCCGCGCTCCGCTCATTGTTCCGCGGGGCGGGCGCCCGCTGCCCTGCGCGAGGACGGCGGCGGGGCGCGGGGCGGCTCCGGGCGGCCGCTGTCAGCCGCGGGGCCGCGCCGGGAGGGGCCGCGCCGGGAGGGGCCGGGCAGCCCCGGGGCACCCCCTGCCGCCCCCAGCCGCAACAGGTAGCGGGGCGCTCGGCCCCGCCGCGCACACAAAGCCAGCGGCCGGGCAGCGGGAGCCCGCCCCGCACCGGGGAGCTCGGGAAAAGGGAAAGAAACCCGAAACCGCGGCGAGAGCGAAAAGAGGCCGGGAAGCAAACGCTGCCCCCCGCCCGCGAAGCGATCAAAAAGCAACAAAAACCGCCCCCGGCCCCGAAGCAACTCTCCCAAACTAAGCGCCTAGCGACAACAAAGGGGAAAACGGCGCCGAGCGCGAACAAAACCCACCCAAGCACACCGACCCGGGACTTGCAAAAACTTTTCACGCCGCCTCGGGGGGGGCGGCTCCCGGCCCGGCCGCACAAAGACAGCGGGGGCCGCACCGCGCCGGGCGGCCGAGCCCCGCCGCGCTCCGCCGCACCCCGGCGGCCCGGCCCGACCCGGCCAGGCCCGGCCCGACCCGGCCCGGCCCGAGCCGCCGCGCCGGCAGCCCGCCGGGACTCCATGTTGTGCGCCCGCTCCGGCTGCGCTCTTACCCCCGGGCCGCCGCCGCCGCCGCCTGGGGCCTTGCATGGGCCGCGCCGGGGTCGCGCCGCCGCCGCCGCCGCCGCCGCGCCGGGGCCGGGGTGCGGGCGGGGCCCTCCCGCAGCGGCGGGGCCGGCGGCGAGCGGCCGAGGCGCACCGAAAAGTTTGCGGGCCGCGGCGGTGACAGATGCCGAGACAGAGTTCCCTTTGTTCCCAAGGAGGCAGGAACTTGGGCCGGGCCCCCCGCCCCCGGCCCGCCCGCCCGCCCCCGGCTGTCACCGCCGCGGCCCACGGGGCAGCCGCCGGGCCCCCGCCCCCGCCGCGCCGGGCCCCGGCCCGCGGCGGCCGCGCCTTTGTGCGGCCAGTGCCTGGCGGCGCCCCGGGACCCCCCCCCCCCGGGCCCCCGCTGCCGGCTGGGGCACGCCGAGCACGGGGCGGCCGCGGGCGGGGAAGGGGCACGGCGGGCACGGGCTGCAGGGCCCGGCCGGACGCGTGCCCGGGGACGGGGGCTGCCGAGCGTGGCAGCCCCGGGGACCGCGGCCACCCCGGGGCACCGCCTGGGCTGCGTTTGGGGGCTTTTTAACTTACGGCAGGGGAAATCAGAAACTCGGCAAATCACTGCTCCCGTGCTAGTGGAAACCGTTTCAAAGCAAGGGTGGCGATTGGGAAAGCACCTGGGGACGTTTGCTCAGAGGACAGCACACCTTCTCCTTCCCTGACCTGCCCACTGCCACAGGCCCTGTCCCTGTACCAGCACTGGTGTGATGGCATCACCCATAGCTGCGGGGCAGCATCACCCGTGGGAGTGGGGCCATCCAATGCGGCGAGGTCTTTGGAGGCCCTACCGTGCTGCCACCACTCTCCCTGCAACCACAGTGACCCGGCACAGCCTTTGGAGTTTTGGAGACCAAGTTGCTGTGCTTACCCTCAGGCACGCTGCCAGTCCTGGATGAGGCTTCCCATAGGATGTCCCCGTTGCGTGCTCTGTGCCCTTCTGCCATGCACAAAGGTCACTCCTCGCTCTCGGCTGGCCAGAGCCCACACCACAGCTGGCCAGGTCACGCACGCGAGCAGCGCCAAACCCGGCAGGGGACGTGCCCGTCGTGGTGGCACGTTTTGTCAGGGTGAGCCACGGGAGGGAACTACAGGGAGAGCCGCTCCGAGCAGCAGTGCCACATCCTGTGTGTCAGGCACTGATGGGTATTGAGAAGGGCTGCCAATAAACTTCTGTCACCATAGGCTTTTTTTAATACTGATACAAGACTGAAGCAGGAGAAAAAGTTCAGCTTGGCAGCACCGTGAGAGCCCAGGAGGCCAGGCTGGAGACCTCTCCTTCCCCAGCCCCGTGCCCAGGAGGGGACAGGTCTGCTTTGGAGGAGCGGTGCATTTGCCGGCATTTTCAGGCAGCCCTGATTCAAACCCCTTCACTTGGCTTTGAATAGGAGCAGGAGCCAGGCTCTTAGCCCTGAATTGTCCATCCCAAATGTGTGAACTGAGCTGATTATGGTGATTAGGGGGCCTGGGCGTGGGAGAGAGGCTTGAGTCTGACAGGGAAAGGAGCTGGAGAGAGCTGCCATATACAGCGGCTGTTTGTCACGGGCAGCACCTGCATCGCTCTGGTTTGCAACGAGAGATGGGCCTGAGTGGCTGCGTTTCCATGTGGTGGCTGCTGGCAGCAAAGCTGCAGATCTGCACAGAGCGGGTTTCATGCTGCGGGAGAGGATTAAATAACAACAAAGGAGAACTGCTTAAAGCCTTTGTTTAGTTACAGCTAAATCTGCAATGTCCCAAGTGAAACCGTACCCTGAACTGCTATTGCTCAACTAACGGAAGCGCCGTGTGGGACGGTGAACCAAAGGTGAGGCATGGAGCCTGTGCTGGGTGCAGAGCCACCCTGCTGCCCCTGCCCGCAGCACCCCGCAGCCGCCGGTGTGGCCCCAGCGAGCCCCTGGCCCTGCCCCGGCTCCTGCCCAGCTGGGCCCCGAGCCCCCTGAGCCCCCCGTGCTCCCCGGGCCGCAGGAAGGCCCATCGGGCTGCAGGGGCCAGGGAAGGTGGCAGCAGCCCCCAGCTGAGGGCTGCTCCGGACTGAGTTTCCTGGCCCAGCTGGGACACCTTCCGCAGAAAGCCCGGCCAGCGCCATTGACATGATAATGCTGTTAAACTTCCGCGGTTCGGAAAACAGTCAGGCAGCCAAGGCCTGAAGGGGGCTGCTGGAAACCTCGGGCAGCCTTCGACAGGGCTGCAAGGCTGCAAGCTCTGCCCAAGCAGAACTCCTTCTTTGCCCACCCTCTGCTGTTTGATCTGTATTTATTTATTTATTTATTTATTTTTGCTAGGAAAGGGCTTCCATTCCAGCTGTGGGGTTCTGCTGGGGTGCCAGTTGTCCCACGTTCAGGGGGCCACTGGCTGGGTTTGCCCCACTGGGACATCTCATGTGCTGGTGTTTTGCTGTTAGCAGCCTGCCTTCTCTGCACAGGCACTTGCCAAGGCTGCCGGGGTCATGCTAGTATCAATTAGGAGGGAAATGAAAGTGTTCCCAGGGCTGGCCTGGCTGGCTTCATCACTTCCCTGCTCAAGGGCTGGTGTGCTCCTTTCGCCTGGCTCCAGCAGAGCTTTAAGGGTAAATTTTAAAATATTCAGTGCCTACGTGGAGCAGAGACTGGTGGCTGCCTCAGGGCTCGTGTAAATGCCTGGGGACCAGCGCTGTGAGAGCAGCGCCCAGCCCAACACCCTGGCCTCCCACCTTCAGGTGCCCTGCTCTGGCCTCCTTTGGTCTCCCACCTCCCCTCATTCTGCCCACTCTCAAATAACCCTGAGCTGGGCTTCCCCACAGCTTTTTTTTTTTTTTTTTTTTTTTTGCAATTTCTGGCCCATGCATGGCATGGCTCTCTGCTGCCACCGCACACCGGGGCTGCGGCTGATGGGCTCCAGGCATGCCCTTGCTGGAGCCGTGCCCCCACCGGAGAAGCTGAGGGTGGACAGACGCTGGTGTAGGGCCAGTGGCAGCGCTGGGCTGGGGTGCTCTGGAGGTGTCAGGACAGAGCTCAGTGCTGGGGAACAACAGTCAGCTCAGGGTCTGGAAGAAGCCTCCCTGGGGCTGCACCAGGAGCTCTCATTCAGGCTAGAAGTGGGAATAATTCCCATGGGGACAGCTGAGAGACCAGAGCTGCCACCCAGAGCACCCAGCAGTGCTGCTGGGCCTGCAGCCGAGGCTGGAGAAACGGGCTGACAAGAACCTTGTGAAGCTCAATGAGGAGGAATGACCCCAGGCACCAGCACGTGCTGGGGGCACAAAGCTGGAAAGCAGCAAGGCAGAAAAAGACCTGGCTTTGAACAACCCGGTCTGGTGGAGGTGTCCCTGCCCATGGCAGGAGGTTGGAACTGGGTGGGCTTTAAGGTCCCTTCCAACCCAAACCATTCTGTGACTCTGTGATCTGAGCTAAGCAGGAGCCAGCAGTGTGCCCTTGCTGCAAAGAAGGTCAACAGTGTCCTGGGCTGCATTAGGCCAGGAATAGCCAGCAGGTCAAGGTGCTCTTGTCCCTCTGCGCAGCACTGGTGAGGCCACATGTAGAGTGCTGGGTCCAGTTCTGGGCTGGTGCAAGAGACATGGAGCTACCTGCTCTAGGTGGCCCTGCTTGAGCAGGGGTTTGGACCAGATGAACCCCAGAGGACTCTTCTCACCACAACCATCCTGTGATTCTGTGATTAAGAGGGTGGCTTGGTGGCAGCGTGCACTGGCCACTGAGGAGAAGCCAGGAAAGGAAGTATTTCAGGGTGCTGTGCTGACTTGAAGCTTCTTGGAGCTCCGAATGCAGGAAAGGCAGCAAACAGGTGTCGGGGGAGAGCTACCAGATTGCTCTGGGTGTAGGCAGAGAATCAACCCCGCTAAGCAGAAACAGGCTGCAGCCGCTGGTGAGCCTCATGAGCCAAAATCCAGGTAAAGCTGCTGGCATCAGGAATCAGTGGACATGATGACTGTGCACCTCGGAAAATGATCGAAGTCCTTCAGTGTTAAGGGAGGAGGCAGGAGACTGGGTAACCCAGCAAGGAGAGGGGAAAGACGCTGCTACAGGTTGACCCCCAGAAATGTATTCTTAAGTGTCCCTGCCCCAAGCAAACACTTCTGAAATTAAATGTCTAGTTTTGTTTTTGGGGATGTTTAATACGTTTGAAAAAACTGTTTTTATTTTTTTATTTTTACTTTTAAAGAGAACATCCCCTAGCAGTAAAGCCTGGGAACCTTTCACAAGAAAATAGTTTGGAGGTTTGCTGATGTTTTGTTCTCCCCCTGTGGATGAAGTGGCTTTGACCAAAGTGGATGAAAAACATTTGGGGCATGCACAGCTGACAGCACAGAAGGCGAACAGCCCCAGCTGCTTGTGTTGGTGACAAAGCACAGAAAGGGCTCCGAGCATTGCTGATAGAAACCCATCCACAAGCTCAGGAGGCAGCACAGGAGATGCAGTCAAAGGGGAAAGGGTTGAAGGATCCAGTACCCAGAAGCTACTTCTGCACCGCTCTGTGTAACCAGCACAGCCCCATTACATGTGTGCCCTTAGTTCCTTTTTCACCTAGTTTAAATCAATCTGCTTTAGTAAATTAAGTTCCTTGATGTCAAACCTCCCTGGTGCTCTCCTCTGAGTGCTCCCAGCTTGGCTGGATCTTTTTTATACTCGAGGTGTGGGGAACACAGGGACTGAGACAATGGCCAAACAGCACTCCCTCTTGGAATCCCTTCTTCTCCTAGTAATTCCTAGTATGTGATTGTTTTTTTGTTTTGTTTTGTTTTGTTTTCCTCAACAGCTGTTGAGCTCTTCCCTTTCCTTGGGGCTGCCCCTCACCTCCTGCTGCTCAGTGTGACACACCTGTAGCTGGGGCATTCCAGCTGTGAAGCTGGGGCTGATCTTCCTTACGTGCTTCACTTTACATCAATCCACCCCCAACAGCACCTGCCTTTTGGTGCCTCCGTGCAGTCTCATAAGGCCCTCCGCAGTCCTGCACGGCAGCCCCATCACTGTGTGCTCCACCTGCAAGGAGCTCCAGCAGGCGGGGGAGGCGGGATGCCCCCTTGCAAAGCACAGATTTATTCTTCCCATACACAGCCCTGTGTCCACTAACAAGGTTTCTCTACTCTGCCGGCAGCAGGGTTGAGGGATATCGTCTGAGAATCAGCTCTGAGATCAGACCTGTGAGTGGACGGAGCCATTGGCCCCGTGACGTCTGTGGGATGTTCGCTTTGACATACAGCTCAGTGAAGAAGCTTTTTAGAAAGCATCCTGCCCTTCAGCAGCCTTCAGGCCTGGGACTTCGCTTTGGAAGTGGAAGGACTGCATGTTTTTCCCCAGTATGCAAAGCATTAGGGAATAAATAGTGCCCAGCTTTGCTTTGTGAGCCTGGAGGTAGGCTTGTGCCTGGCTGCTGCTGCAGAGCACAAGCCCCCCCGGGAGAGCTTGGCCTCACCTCTCCCCTCTCTGTGCCCCGATAATACGGCTTGTGCTTCCTTGCATTGGCAGTGCCTGGAAAGCAGAAGCACCAGGAACCGAGGACAAGCTCTCAAACTATGGGCCATGTCCCAGGCGAGGACACGGCCCCAGGCCTGGCAGGTCTGGGGGGGGGTGGCCGCCAACCCCAGTCCCATGTGCTCCTGGGGCGCCGCCAGCCCCATCCGAGCTCTTCTGGCAGCTGTGCCCTGGGCACCACCTCGCCAGGGTTTGTCATCACATTTCCCTCCTCATCGTTTGAAGGGATGGAGATGGAGTGACCTCCAGCAGCACAGTAGATTTGCAATGTGGGAACCCCCTTATCCCTTCCCGCTATGTCAGGCTGGCGTTAGTTAATCAAACCAATGGGACAAACAGCACAACAAAGCTGACTGCTGAGGAAGGGCTGGCAGCGCAGGGATCGTGCTGCCTCAGCAGTCCTGGCTTAAACAGGGGTGTTGGCAGTGGGCACGCAATGATGCTGGGTGCTTGAGGAGAGGGGAGGAGAGGAGCGGGGCAGAGAGGAGAGGATTCCTCCCTTGTATCTCAGTCCCTTTCCTCTGCCTGTCCCAAAGCACAACTCCCTTCCTCCTATCAGCAAAGGCAGAAAATGATGCTTAAGCCAATTTTGCACAGACGGGTTGGGAATGATTTGGCTTTAAAACAGGGTGTCATCGGGAGGAGACCCCAGTGGGCAAGGGCAGAGGCAGGGGGATGTGGTGTGGGAGCCGGAGGCACGAGTGGCCCTCAACCCCACATCTGAGCGGCACGGCACCAGGGCTGCGCTGGTCAGGGAGGGAGCCACGCAGCACACTGTTGTGTTACACCATCAGACTTTATAGGCTGCTTCAGCTTTCTGAATCCCTCAAATCATGGGCTCTAAAGCCATAAAACAGCCATAGAAGAGGAAACAAAGTGTTCTTTTTTTTTTCTTTCCTAAAGGAAGGGAGTGTGGGAGGTAAGGGGAGAGCTTCTTTCTGCATCAGGTCCCCTGGACTGCACTGGTCTGAGCCAGCCAAAATCCCCACCGGCCAGTGCTCACCTGGGCTGCTCGCCCCTGCCCTAGGACCCCCTCTGCTCCACGGGGAGAGCAGCTGCTTGGTGGGGATGGAGCCTGGCTGGGTCCTGGGGGCTGAGCCTGCAGGCGGGAGAGGCGATGGGAGAGGACGGATGTGCACGCAACGGCACGGTGAGGGGAGCGCTTCCTCCAGCAAGGGTGCAGTGCCACGTGCCAGCATCGGCACGACATGGAGCAGGGTGACGTCCTGGCCGGGGGGAAGCCTGCTGTGGGGCTGGGCAGCAAGGGGACAGGGGTGCAGGCAGCGTGCACAGAAGGCAGGGAGCAGCTCTTGGCACTAATCATCTTTGTCCTTGGCCCCGTGCTTCAGAATGCGGGTGAACTCCACGTAGTTGAAGTTGCCCTTCTTGTCGATGGGCGCCTCCCGGTACATCTCATCCACCTCCTCATCGGTGAACCTGTCCCCCATGGTGGTCAGCAGCTCACGCAGATGGTCCTCATGAATGAACCCTGCGGGGATGGATGGCGGGGACTGCATCAGCACAGGAGGGCAGAGGGGTGGCCAGGGACCTTCACTGCCTCCCCTGGAGGCTCCCTGCTGTCCCACTCCCAGCCCTGCACCTGAGACAGGAGTAGCAGAGCCCATGGCCCACGCTGCTCCAGAGCTGCCTGTGGGCTGTCCCCAAAGATTTGGCCTGTACCTGATGCCTCCTCGTCGAAGCAGGCGAAGGCATTGCGGATGACATCCTCTGGGTCGGTGCCGTTCAGCTTCTCCCCAAACATGGTGAGGAACATGGTGAAGTTGATGGGCCCTGGTGCCTCGCTCATCATGCCCTCCAGGTACTCGTCGGTGGGGTTCTTTCCTGCCGGGCACAGGTGGTGGTGTGGGTGTGGGGCCCACCCTCCCTGCAGCACCCATCCCATCCCATCCCCATCCCATCCCATCCCATCCCAAGGTCAGCCCACCAGGGCAATGGTCTGCCCCGCGCCTGTGCTGCCACTGAGAAATTCAGCTGTGGGAGACCAGTGAGAACTTTTCCTTCTACAGGCATAACCTGCCTGAACTGACCACATCCACCTCAAGGTGCCCTTGAGATGAGCCTGGCGACCCCTGCTGCTAACCCACCCACTTGGGCTGGAAGAGGGGCTGCAGATCCCCCCCCTCCCCCAAACACCTTTTCAACACCACTCACGGCAGCAGCTTCCCTTTCTCAGGAGAGCAATGGGGCCAAGGGGCAGGGGCATCACTCCGAGGCGTGACAACTCCCAGTCCTCCTCAGTTCTTAGTGCCCCTGTCCTCTGCTGGGTGGGAGTGGGGAGAGCTGCCTGCCAGCAGCCATCAAAGATGAGTTTGGTGGGGCCCATTCACCCACGCCACGAGCAATGGTTTCTGCAGCACCCGCTACTGCTGTCTCAGCACCTCTCCCCATGCCGTCCCTGGCCCCTCTCTGCATGACTCTGTGCCGGAGGCAGTACTGGGATGTCCCAGGCACGGTTTGGTCTCTGCTGAGTGCAGCCTTAACGCCCACATGCCCCTCAGTGCACGGCCCCTCTGCTCTGGGATCTTTCTCTCCCAGGCAGTACCTTCAGAAGGGGTCTGGCCACCACGCCAACGAGCGACAGACCTCGCAGTGTGGTGCTGAGGCAGCACAGGGCCAGGAGTGGGATGGCAAGAGGGGACGGGCTCTGGGTGGGCAGCGTGGCCAGGCCCGCAAGTCTCGACCAGCCGCAGCTCTGGGCTTGGCACCATCCCCGAGAGCCCCCGTGCCCGGTAGCCGCCAAGCCAGAGCGGGCAGTGCTGCTGGGAAGCGTGCATCTTCCCAAAGCTGCCAGCTTGGTCCGCGGGCTCTGCCTGCCCCAGAGCCACCGGGACGTGCCTGCCAGCGCAGACACAGACCTCAGCCAGCTGCAGCCAGTGACCTGGGGCATGGCCATCTCATGCGTGGGACCCCATCACCCACAGAGGGACCCACAGGGTGACAGGCTGGGAGCCCCCTCCCCTGCGCAGACTGCCCCCCACTGCACCAACCCACCCAGGCGGGCCAGCACAGGGAGCGGCCTGTCCTGTCACCCAGGCTGTGAGCAACAAAAGGGCTTTGTTCTGCAGCAGAAAACCCCAGGTGACATTTTGGGGTGACACTACTCAAATTCCAGCCCCTGGCTGTGGCTGGTGGCTGCTCCTCATGTAGAGCTTCTCCATCCCCAAGGGAGGCAGGAACCTTTTCCTGACCAGTGAACGTGGCTCTAAGAGCAACAGCCTAGGCTGCTGTCCTTAGATGCTTCCACAAATGCACTTTCTAAGGTCAACTAGCGCCAGCAGAGGAAGTTCCCCATTTTTACGGCATCAAACTGACCCAAAGCAGGAGAGCTGTGCCCCAACACCACCCCAACAGTGGCTCCTCAATGCAGGCAGTGACCAGGACTCCTTGCAAGGCACCGTGTACCCCCAGCAGCAGTCCCTGCTGGCCGTTAAGAGCAAAGGAGCTGAGGGATATGCAGGGGACCAGGGAAGGGTCTCCTCACCCATGGAAGCCAGCATGTCGTGCAGATCCTCCTTGTCAATGAACCCGTCGCGATTCTGGTCGATCATGTTGAAGGCTTCCTTGAACTCCTGGATCTGCGACTGATCAAACATGGCAAAGACATTGGAGGTGGCGCGCTGCGGGCGCTTCTTGGTGGTCTTGGCTTTGGCACGTTTGCTGGACATCTTGACGGCTGGGGTGGTACCTGCAGGCAGGACAGGGGCATCAGGGGTCTGTGGGGAAGCAAAGCCCAGGGAATGGACACAGCTTCCCCTTCTGGCTGTGCAAATAGCTGCTCACCAGGTCCGTGCCTCAGTCTTCCTGGCTGTGACACAGTTTGGCTATCTATAGTGAGATAACATAGTTGCAGAGTGGGGCACAGGGACAGATGAGACTCAGGCTCTGCTTAGTCCCCTGGGAAGTCCCAAGAGCAGGCAGCTCTCGCTGTCCCCCTTCCCGGCAGTGTCCCAGGGCTGTCCCCATGGGCTGTGGGCAGAGCTCCCTGCCCACGCCCTCAGCCCCCACACCCACATGCTGCCTGTCCCCTTCATCCTGGTTGCAGGGAAAGATGGTGAACCCAACGCCGCATTGGGTTCGGTCTGTGAGGGCACCCAAGGGTGCTTTCTAGGTGCTGCCTTGGGTTTTGGGGCAGGGCCCCCCCCCTCCTGGAGGCCACCCTGGGGTGAGCAGGCACAGCTGCCCTTGCCCCGTGTCAGAGCAGCCTGTGCCTTGCAGGGCTGGGGGCTAAGCCAGAGCCTGGGGTTATCAGCTGCGGGCGCATTCCTCGCGTGCTGCCACTTCCCTGCCTCCCCGGCTCCAGCCCCCCTGCGCAGCCCCCCCACCCTTGCTCTGCCCAGCACCCCAGGAGGAACCCCGAAATGCAGGGAGGGGAATGCCCAGGGGGGGCACAAGGAAGCAGTTGAGGGCAGGTGGGGTCAGAGGACCGGTGCGATTGTTACAGGCAATGAGCAGCACGAGGAGGGAACAGGCTGGGGGGGCAGGAAGGGAACAGCAGTGAGCAGCTGGATCGACAGGACGATCAGCTGGATCACCCTCTGGCAGCTGGATCCCCAGTACGAATAGACAGACCCGGGGGGAACTCAGACAGGGAAATACGTGGCCCAGAGGGGATGGCAAAGGCGACAGCCGCCACCTTCCCAGCGGGAATAGTGACAGGGTGAAGCAAAGAGCCATTTCCCAGCAGCGAGAATGATCAGAGACAGTAACTGAGCCCCTGAGCGGTGGTTTGGTGTCACCATCCATGCTGCCAGGCTCAGTATTTAAGACCTTGCATCACAGTGCTGGGGGCCCAACCCTGATTCCTACAGGTTGCTCTGCAGCTCTGGCTACCTCTGGTGTTACCCAGGACGAGGATGCTCAGACGCCTCCCAGCCAAATCCCGTTAAGTGAAACTCAGCAAGCAGCTGTCAGGGACAAGCCTGGCACAAGGACACTTCCAGAGTTAGCTGCCAGCTCAGCATGGCCCTGGGAGAAAGCCTGGGGTGACAACAGAGATCGTGGCCACAACAGAGATGCTGCTCAGATTCTCAAATTTCTATCGTGGTCAATTCTAACTCACAGAAAGACCCATGCCTCAGTTTCCCCATCTGGGGCAGGGAGTCCATGCCTGCTGCAGGGTGGGGAATCAGAGTTAACAGACTATGAATGAAGTTCCTCAGGCGAAGAGCAGAGTATTTTTGTAACTGTTGTGCACCCCACGCCTTTGTGGGAAACAGTGCCTCTGGGCTCCTGCCTTCTCTGGCAGGGGACACGAAGCAGTTGAGGACCGTCATGTTGCATTAAGCAGCACAAAGCAACAACACCAGCGTGCCTCTGCCAGAAGCCCTGCACAGATGCGCTGGCCACCCCAGGAACGCTGCTGTGGGCTCTGCTTTCTAACTGGGTTCTTAATGCTGATACCTCAGAAGTTGCAGGGAGCATCCCGCCCAGCGGGACCAGAGCAAGCAGCCTTTTCTCGCAGCTGCACAGCTCCTGCCAGCCCTTCCCAGGCTGTACCTGTCTTCCAGCCGTTTCTCTGCCTCACTGTGTCATCTCTTCACTACCCTCCCTGCTACCCCTCCTTTGAGGCTGCGGAGGTGGGGGTTGGAGCACCCCCCCCCCCAGCTGCAGTCCCCAGGTTCCCCTGGCTGGGCTGCGTGGGAAGGAGCCCCAGTGGCTGCAGGCACTGGGATGGAAACGCCACTGCTCTCATCTCCCTCCCCTCCACCACCTTTGCCTGCCCTGGCCGACACCCAGCACCTAACACCACTCATGAAATCACTTCAAATTGCCCCAAAACATTCGATCCTTTCCCAGACATTTGCCACCAGCCTGCTGAGGAAAGCAGCATCACCAAAGAGCCAGGGCATGCCCACAGCTGTGTGGGCAGATGACAGCCCCATAGCCCTTCTGCCCACTGCTTCCCCCACCCCGCTGCACCGCAAAGCTCTTTGCAGTGGCACAGCCCTTGCCTGTGTACCCTGCCAAACAGCAGCATGTGCTGCCTGCCCCCAACAGTCACCTGGACAGCAGCGTGGGCATCAGCCTGTGCAGGGAAGTTCAGCTGAGCAGCGTGATTCACCTTAATCTGCTGCACCAGTCAGGGCCAGCAATAAAAGCTCTGGTGCCAGTCCACGGCACCACACTGCAGCTCAGCCAGCACTGAGCTTCCAAAACACAGGGAGTTATTAGCAGAATTATTAGCAGAAGACTAGAGAAATAAACAGGAGCTTTGCTCTCACCGCAGGAATTAGTATTATCAAGATATTTACCCTGCCCCAGCTGTGACCAGTGAGTGTGAGCACAGCTTGGCACACTCCCCTGAGAGATGGTTCTCGTTAGGGGGATTAAGCACGATTTGGGCAGCACATGGTTTTGCTGTTCGATTCTGCTGTTTTATCCAAAATATTCCCTGGAAAGATGCTCAGTCCCAAGGACAAGCTCAGCTCCTAATCATTTTATTTCTGTTTTTAGCAAAACTCCTAGGCGCCAGCTGTGACTTGGAAAGGAACTTTTTTGGCTGGGTGCAGGGAAAAGTGCCCGTGCCAGGAGGCAGAAGTGATTTGCAGCCAGGCCTGATGTGCCGCGGGCGACCCATGCCCTGCCGGAGGCTCGATGGTTCCGCTGCCCTGCTCCGCACACCCACACAGCTCCAGGGCCCGGCTGCAGGGCTCTGGCTGGCCACAAAACCCAATGGCCAGACTGTTTTGTGGCCTGGCCACAATGCCCTGCATGCCTCGGTGGCCTCAGGCAGGCTGAGCAAGTCTGAGCACCCAGCTTTTCCTCGGCAAGAAGAAAAAACACACGATGGGTCCTGCTCCTCCAGCCCCGGTGAAAGGTCCACCCCGGCGGCTGCTCGAGCCCAGGCCCTGCTCACTGCTGGCAGCGGAGGCAGGGAGGTCAGCGCTGGGGTGGGACTGCAGCTCGCCTGCCGTGGAAGCCACACACCCACCACGTTCACCCTGCCACCGGCTGCCCTCGCCCCCTTGTCCTTCTGCCCCCTCTGCAGCCAAGCGCTGCCCCTGTCTCCTGCGCTGCTGGGCTTGGGCCTTGAGAGTCAGCCCCGTGCAGCCACAGGGCTGCCTTGGAAAGTTATTAAATAGTTGCAGTTTTAAAGAGAAAGCGCCACAACTCGCTGTTGTCGGTAAAACAAGCCACCATACGTTTCCTCTCTGGGAAAAAGCAAGCAACTTCACCCCGATGCCGTTTCCTGACCATGCTGGGGAGGGCACGACAAGCCAAAGGCACATTTCAGTGCTGCCAGGAGGGACCTCCACCTTGCAGCTGCAGCACAGCCCAGCTGCTTGTGATGCCTTGAGGCCATGTGGTACAAACACGATGTTGTCTACTTGTGTGCTGGATGCCACGTTTCCCAAGGGTGGCTCCTCCAAGGCTTGCCAGGCAACTGCAGGAGCTCTGTCTGGAAGTGCTGACAAGGCTTCAGCTCTGCACGGGGCTGCTGCAAGATCTCCAGCATAGCTAGAGAGGGAAGGACATCATCTCCATGACATCCCGGCACCCAGATGCACAATGTACATCTGCTGGATGCTTTTGGTCAGGCTTCGTAGGATAGGGGGAAGGGCAATTCAAACAGCCTGAACTGTTCCACAGGACATCCCTGTGGGGATAAATGATGGCCCCTTTGAAAGACTGTGGTTACATCTCTGCCCCAAGACTCTTCCCAAGGTTAGTTGCAAGTAGCAGCAAGCCAGAACACAGCTGCATTTACCAAGAGGTAAGAAAGCTGGGGGAATGAGCAGCGAGCAGCTCATCTTCCCTGCTGTTAGAACAGCCTTTTTCTCCTGCTAGCCCTGGGATTTAGCATTGCTCAGCTCTGTCCTCACTGCAGAGCTGCCGGGGCGGGGCAGTGCCAGGGTGAGCCCAGGAGCTGCAGCAGGATCCTCCTGCACGGCTTGGCATGGCTGGAACAGAGACGGGCTCTTCTCCTTTATGACCTTAGAATCATCCAATCATTAAGGTTGGAAGAGCCCACCAAGATCACCTGGTCCAACCACCCCGCTACCACCAATGTCACCCACTAAACCATGTCCCTCAGCACCAGGTCCAACCTTTCCTTGAACACCCCAAGGGACGGTGACGCCACCACCTCCCTGGGCAACCCGTCCCAATGCCTGACTGCTCTTTCTGAGCAGAAATGTCTCCTCATTTCCAACCTAAACCTCCCCCGGCACAACTTGAGGCCGTTCCCTCTAGTCCTACCGCTAGTTACCTGCGAGAAGAGGCCAACCCCCAGCTCCCCACACCTTCCTTTCTGGTAGTTGTAGATAGCAATAGGGGAGACCGTAACACAGATGGGTGGGGAAAAGGGAGCTTGGAGCATGGGGAAAGCAGAACCTCAGCCCCAGGCTGTGTCCCCCAGACCAATTGCAGCCACAAGCACTAATGCCAGTGAGCAGGATTTAAGTGCGGATGGAGCAGGGCAGTGTTGAAGAGACAGAGCCAAGTGCACAGGGACAAGGTCCTCACAGTGACCCAACATGACACAGAGGCCCCGGGGCTGGGTAGCAGCAGGGGAAGAGCCCTGCAGCACACAGGTCCCACCCCTGTCCCTCTCCCCCAGCCTGGCAGCACCAGGCACAGCTCAGCTCCTCTGGCAGAGCATGAAGGGCTGGAGGCTTCTGTAGCTCTGACGATTTTGGGGTAAGAGAGAATAGCACGGTTTCTGGGCCAGCTCCTTCCCACCACATTTAGGGGACAAGGGCATCACCATGCCTGTGTGGCACAGACAAGCCCTTCCGAAGCACACCTGCTGTGGCCACTGGGAGAAGACCATGCAGGGACGCTGACAGCACATGAAAGCCCCACCACCCATCACCCTCCTGATGCTCACAGGGGCTGGGAAGCAGAGGGCATCTCGGGAGCGTGGGGCAGGAAGCCTTTGTGGCCTTTGGCCACCAGAACATGCCCTGGGCTGGCTTTGACATTTTCGCAGGAGAATTAAGGGGCTCACCTTGCTGGGAGAATTTGGCCTCAGGACGTCAGAGGGGGAGGCGACCGCAAACTCCTCCTACAACAACACAGAGCCTGCCAGTGACGAGAGGAAAAAATTCAAGTGACTGAAGAAACCAACCATCTTTGGTAAGCAGCGGTGGTTGTTGACACTTCGGGATGTTCCGTTCCAAAGAATGCTGCTCCAGCCACTGCTTTCTCTTACATGTCGATGCTTAAGAACCTCCCTGGCTTTTATCACATTCATAACACTTTGTACCAAAAAGGCATGCACAGAGGGAAGCAGCTGAGTGGAAGAAGCCAAAAGGACCTCAAGTTTTCACGGGCAAAACTACATAAGACACAAAGTTCCTCTGCATCTGAGGGAAAAGAGCTAAATAAAGCTTTTCTGCCTTCCAACAGTTTATTGCCTCAAGTTGCTCACAGGTCACTTGGGACAGCTCTGGAGTGTCATGCATGCATCTGGATTCTGGCTCTGGCCATCGGTAAAGGCTTGCGGAGGGGCAAGCAGCTGATCCGCCCGGGAACAGCTCTCACTTAACGGAGGCGGGGGGAGCCACGGTCGGGCAGCACGGGTCAGCTCTTGCAGCTCTGCCATCCCGGGGTGTGTGTGTGTGGGGGGGGTCCCAGCTCCAGGTCACTGCAGTTACCAGGAGCTTTGCTCAGGACCGTCCCTCGCCTTCCCCGGCTGGGACATCCCGGGCAGGGGCCCCGGGGGCGAGGCGCTCCCCGCCTGCCAGCCCGCAGGGGCGCACCGGGGCTTCTCCTGCCGCTGCCTCGCCCCCCTCCCCCGCGGCGGGGCCCCGGCTGCCCCCTCCCCGGCCCTCCGCGTCCTTCCCGAGCCGCCTCCGGCCCCGTCGGGGCTGCCCCATCGAGGTCACCCCCGGCTCCCTCCCGTCCGGACCCGCCCGCCCCGTCGGGGCTGCCCGCGGCTCTCCAGGGGCCGCCGCCGCCGCTCTCCGGAGCTCGGAGCCGGGGGAAGGGGGGCGCTGTCCCGACCCCCCCCCCGCCTCCGACGGCCTCCCCCGACGGGCGGAGGCCGCGCCTCACCTGGGCCGGAGCGGGGCAGCTGCGGGGCCGGCGGCGCTGCTCTGCCGGGGCCGGCCGGCGGCGGGGCCCTAGGCGCGGGCGGGCGGCCGGGGCGGTGCCGGGCCCCTCGTCCCGCCCCGGGCGGCCCGGCTCGGCCCATACAAGGCAGAAGAATGCGGCGGGGCCGGGGCGGCCTTGGATGGACGGGCGGGAGGCCCACGCGTGCCGCTGGCCGCGGGGGGCTCCGGGGGGGGGGGAGCAGGAGGCCGTGGGAGCAGGAGGCCGTGGGTGCCCGGATCCGCGCGGTGCCGTGCTGCCGGGGCCGGGGCATCGCCCGCCCGGGGGCCGCGGGGGCCGCAGGTCTCGGTCCCCTCCCAGCGCCCCGCTCCTGCTCAGCTCCGCGGTCACGGAGCGGCCGCCGGTGTCGCGGGCTCCCCGACAGCGTGTCCGGGGGGGGGGGGGGGCAGAACTGTGCCCGCGGGGGAGCCGGGGCAGAGGGGGAATCGGGGAGCGTTTCCGAGAGGAACTCGCCCGGCCCGGAGCGGGTTTGCCCCGACACCGCCCGCAGGGGGGGTCCGTGCCCCGCCGCGCACCTCGGGCGCTTCCCAGCGTGGCGGAGCCGGGCAGGGGCCGGCGTGGGGCAACGCGCGGGAAGAGCTGACACGATCCGTGGTTTAACAATGAACCCTCCTGTGGGGCACCATCTGCAGGGAGCGGGGAGCCCAGCAGGGTGCGGGGCTGCGTAGAGTCTTTGCTGAGCCTGAGCTCCATCTGGGGCTTTCCCACAAAGTTTGCCTTTTAAAGGAAGGGAAGGGAAGGGAAGGGAAGGGAAGGGAAGGGAAGGGAAGGGAAGGGAAGGGAAGGGAAGGGAAGGGAAGGGAAGGGAAGGGAAGGGAAGGGAAGGGAAGGGAAGGGAGGGGAGGGGAGGGGAGGGGAGGGGAGGGGAGGGGAGGGGAGGGGAGGTGAAAGGGGGGGAAGGGAAGGGGGAAGGGAAGGGGGAAGGGAAGGGGGAAGGGAAGGGGGAAGGGAAGGGAAGGAAGAAGGAAAGGAAGGAAGGAAAGAAGGAAGGAAGGAAGAAAAAGAAAGAACGAACGAATGAACACAGTCTCAGGAGGCAGAGAGCCTGAGCTGCTGCCCCATGGCTGCTGCTCCCGGGTTTTTCTGTGCATCCACCTCAAACACATCAGTGTCTGTGCAGTACCCAGGAGCGTGGTGGGGAAGGAGCCGCCCCCGGCCATGCACCCGCTCCCTGCAAGTGAGCAGGCGCCGCACGGGGGCTGGGGGCAACGAGGAAGCAGGACGGTACTGGACGTGGCAGCTCCTCGGACGCTTTGCAGCCTCTGCAGCTGCGTGCACATAAGGAACTGCTGCTGGAAACCTGCAGGACTCTCCTTCACCCCTTTCAATCCTTCCCAGCTTCCCCTTCCTCCTCTCAGTGCCCTGGGCTCCCTGTGTACTCTTCCTCTGCCAACACGTGTCCCTTAGCAGGGAGCCTGTTTGCATCTCCACATTTTCTTGTGTCACCTCTCTTCTGCATCCTCCTTGTTCTTTCAAGCTGTAATTTCACTTGGTTTTCTCTCTGGACAGCAGGTCAGGGAACAGAGATGGGGTAAAACAAGACAGTTCTTTAGCATGTCAGTTTAGATCTGTTCTCTGATCCAGGCATTTCATCATCATGCAAATGCTTCTGCCTTGGCAAAGTGGCATGGGGCAGGAGCATGAAGCTGGGGATGCTGAGACTCAGCACACAGCACACAGCCTGAAGTCCTAGAAGAGATCGTCTGTGGTGTCCCTCATCGCTTCCGCTGTGCTCCCTGACCATCTCCATCACAGCGTGAGGGCACAGAGCAGGCTGCCACGTCCCAAACACCTGAGGAACCCCAAGGGCAGCAAGGACGGAGCGGGGTGTGTGAGCCCTGGCCCCTCAACAAAGGACTCTGCCGTGGTGGGGATCAGATACAAAGGTTCCTGTGGGAGATACAGCAATGCCCCCCTTCCACTGGGTGTCACCTCGCTGCTAGTGTGACAAGGGTTCACTGACCTGGACCAGCCTCTTAGGCTTGCAGCAAATGCCTGAGAGGTTGGGCGTGTGCTTAGGGGCCTGGTAGCTGGGACAGTGCTGGGAAGCCCACAGGTATCTTGCAAAATCTGTGTTTAAAATACACGGCAGCAGCTGGAAGCGATCAGAGCTCTGGGAAGAGGACTCGCCTGCCTACTGCGAGCAGGTCAGGTAGGTCCACTCTGTTCCCTAAGATTCCCAGGTCCCGCTGAAATCGTCGGCAAGGGCGCTGTTGCTGAAACCCTTAGTCCCGCAAACGGGGAGCCACGAGACTCCTGAGGCGCTCCCGAAGCGCCGGGCCGGGCGTTTGCTGGTTTGTGCAACAGAAAACACGCGGGACCTTGGGCCTACAGCTTGGTAACGGGGCCCTGAAGCAGCGGGCCCCGCCACGCATCGGCGTGCGGCCGGAGCCGCGTACGGGCACGCGGGCCGGGGAGCTGAAGGAACGGCGCCGCAGGAAGCTCCTCGCACGACCAAGGTGCCGCCGGGGCCGGCGGGTGGCACCGCAGGGCAGCAGCGCCCAGCAACGCCCGGCGGGGCCCCGCGGCACCGAGCGGCGGGAGGCGGCCGCGCTCGGCTCCGCGCGCACAGCGAACGCGATCGCTTCGCCCGCAAGCCCCCACCCTGCCGCGCGCGCGCCCGCGCCCTCCCCCCGCCGGCCGCAGGCCCCGCCCCCCGGCCCCGCTAGCCCCGCCCCCGGGCCCGGCGAGCTCCGCGCGGCGGGCTGACCCCCTTCCCGCGCCGTAGGGGGGCGCCGGCCTCTGCCGTCACGTGCCGCTCCCTCAGCGCGCCGATTGGCGGGGCGCGGGCGGGCGACGGGCGCGCGGCGGCCGCTTCCGGGCCGGGCCGGGCCGGGCCGTGGCGGCGGGTGTGCGATGAGCGGCGCGCGGCGCAGGGAGGAGCCGCCGCACGCGCAGCAGCACGCGGTGCCCGACGGCGGCGCGGGGCCGCGGGGCTCGGCCTGGGGCAGGGCGCTGCGCAGCGACTCCGCCTGGCACGACAAGGTGCGGGCCGGGAGGGGCCGGCCCCGGGGGGGAGCCGCGGGCCGGGAGGGGGCCTGGCCCCCGGGCTTCGCCCTCCGGGGTGGGAGCGGGCGTGAAAACGGCGGCACCTCCGGCGGCCGCTGTCGCGCGGGGAGCCTGGAGGGATCTCCGCTGCTCGGCCTCGTCCCCCCCCCGTGACGCGGGCGGGAGCTTGGGGGTTAGCACGGGGAGGAAGGGCGGGGCTGTGCCGGCAGCTCGGTGCCCCCCGGCTGTGCGCCGGAGACCGAAACGAGCCAGAAATCGGGCGGCTGAGAGAAGGGACCGCGACCGCGTCTGGCGCCGTGCCTGGCCCTCGCCGCCAGGCAGCCGGACAGCTCCGCGCCTTCTGCAGTAAAACCGTGAAGGCCCCCCGCGTCCCGAGGGGGTGGGCGGTCCCGTCCTTGACGACGGCTGGAAAAAAAAAAAAAATACCGGTCGAGGGAATTTTACATAAAGACCGAGTCAGCGTTGGGCAGCTGCAACGCTCAGGGTTGTGTCAGCGCCGCGGGCAGGCGGGAGCGACCACTTCGCTGCCGCTAGGAAGCGGTCCCGGTGCGGTTATCGCGCGCGTGAGGCCGCGTGCCCCGGTGTGCGGTTCGGAGTTGGCACCGGTGCTGGCTGCTGGCGGCGATCTCTGCTGGGTAGGAGAGGGCCTGGGGCACCGAGAGCGGCAGTAACAGGCTCAAAACTTCCAAGAACATTTTATGCGTTGTTCTGGTGAATTTTTACAGAATTGAATCTTTAGCAAACAACGACCTTAGATGCTGCTTTGTTGCTGCCGCTAGCGTATTAGAGGACAAAGCCATGTATTTAATCTGGAAGCAGAAATGTCCAGGGCGCGTGGTACCATAAACTGCTTTATTTTCTCTGACTGTATACAGCTTCTAATGGAGTAGTGTTCGGTGTCAAAGTTTCACTTGTCAGTCATGTGATGGCTTAAAAAGAAAAAAAGAAAAACATAATCGATGCCAAAATCTTTATTTTGCTTTATCTCCTCAGGATGAGTTTTTAGATGTGATCTACTGGTTCCGGCAGATCATTGCAGTTATTTTGGGAATCATCTGGGGAGTAGTTCCTCTGAAAGGATTCGTGGGAATAGCAATGTAAGGTTTATTTCCTTTTCTGTCTCATGTACTTTCCCACATTTGGACTTTACTTCTTGTCTGTTTTAAGCTTGTGTTATAAACAGTGGAGTGACCAAATGCAGTGTCTGTGTCTGCCACATGCCTTAAATCCGGCATCACATTCCAGACTGTTATTTGTCATGAACTTCATACTAATTACAACACGTTGTCATCAGCCTCTTTCTCTATCCTTGACCTATCGCTTTTTTTTTTCTCCCTTTTTTTGATATATTTGCTTATTCTTGTTAAAGGGGGGCGGAGCTGGAAGAAGGGAATAAGAAGCTCAATTGACTTGTGAAGTGGCCTGCTCCCGTAAATGCTTCTAAGGGCTTTTAGAAGTAACGCACATGGGGGAAAGGGGTGGTAGTCCTTCTCTTTGAGTCAGGAGCCATCCCTGGAGAGGAGGCTCTGGTAGTAGACTAGAGGGGCAGTTTCTCCTTGAAAAGCATCTAGAAGGGTGTGTGCACATCACACTCCCACCAAGACACGGGATTTGTGTCACCTTCCACCAGGCTGCAGTGAGCACTCTGAGTTATGAAACAAAAGTGTGCTTGGCACTGGCATGCACCGGTAAGCCTTTGGAGGGACACCAGGGGTGGAAAAGCACAGCCCTTCTCCCCAAACTTTGTGGGGGGGAAAAAGTTCTGTTTGCTCTCGGGTGTATTGGTTTGCAAATGTCTCTCCTAGTCAAGCTCTCTGCTCCTGCATGCCCTAGCTATGGCAAGGAAGTGGAGGGAGAGTCTCTAAGAAAAAAATGAAATTTGAAACTGATGGACATGTGCTGTAAAGCTGTGGTGCTTTAACAGGAGCTCAGTAGCTTCGTGCAAACAGTTAAATCTGAATTGCTCCTGGTAAGAGATGTGGAGTGGTTGGGAAGCATTGTTCTTACTTAGTCATCCATTAATTCATGAGACACCTTCAGGCACAGCAGCCAATTCCTGGGCTAAATGTTAGAAATAAAAGCGATGTGGTGTCAGATGGGAAACTCAAAGCTTCTAGAACCGTGTCCATGGTTTTTCTGTGGTATGCAGTTGAACAGCTGCTCACAGCTTGCTGCCAGTCTTTGAACTTGCAAGTCTTCCAGTATTGCCTTTCCTACACAGTTTTCTTTCCAGGAAATGTATTCATTTCTTCCCAGGTTGTCTCAGCCCTAGGCTGGGGTGGTATAATTCCAGACTGTCCTAAGAAAAAATAGGAGGCCCCATTTTTTTTGTTTCCATTGCAGCATAAGTCTGTTGGTTCAGACTACAGAGTGTAAGTAAGAGAGTACGCACAGAGTGTACTAAGACTTGCCTGAAGTTGAACCCCAGTGCTATGGCTCTGAGGGCGGTACGGAAGGTACGGAACCTTCAGTTCTCCTCTCTGGCATGTGGTCGTGAGGCGCTAACAAAAGGGTTTAACGCTGAGCGTAGAGCCTAACACTCTTCCCTTTTGGCAGCCTCAAGATCGAGGAGCGCATGAAAGGAAATTGGATTCTGTGTTGGAGCAGGACTGCTGCCTACCTGTAGTAGAGGAAAACTTGCAGGGTTTGCACATCTGCTGCTATTTCCAGCTTTTGATTACTGTCGGTTGACTGCTCTCAGTCCTGTTTTGCCTTGTGAGGCGAACCTCACCCCAAACCAGCATGCTATACAAGCTGACTTGGAGGAGCTATTTGAAGGAAATCACCGCACTGCCTGGGGCGAGTTGCAGGAATGGTGTTCCTTTTCACTTGCTCTGTGCTGTGTACGAAGGATACTTCATATGTTGCTCTATGGTATATTGGGTATCTGCAGTCTGGGTCCTGGAAAATGATGGTTCCTAATCTCTTTCTTCCAGATTCTGTCTGATCAATGCTGGTGTTCTGTATCTCTACTTCAGTAGCTTCCAGCAGATAGATGAGGAGGAGTATGGTGGGACATGGGAGCTGACAAAGGAAGGATTCATGACATCTTTTGCACTGTTTTTGGTAATGTGTCTCACCTTAACTTGATTTGTGAATTGCGTTGATGAACTTTGTGAGGGAAAAGGCCTGGAAGAAAAGCAGGTGAGGTGGGGCGCTGGTAGAAAGAGATGTGTCAGTGTCCACTAATAAGTGAGATTGGTGGGAAAGAGAAGCCTGAAATCTGTTGGTTATGAAATAATACAGTATTAATGCACGGGATTTCAGTGTCAGAAAGGAAGTGAGAACGGACTGCCGCGTTTCTGCATCTACCGCTTTTATGCCATCCCTTCCTCTGTCCCAGATACACTGCTACCCTGTCTTAGCAGTTTCATCTAGGTATACCCAAACTGGTCTAGATAATAACCAGCTGATATTTGGGGTTCTTTACATTTTCTCCTGTTACTGCCTTTCCACAAGTCCCTGAATATGCTTGTGACTTGATTTGGTGGTGTTTCTAAATCTCTAGAGACTGTGATGGGATTTACTGTAGATAGGTTAGTCACGCTGGAAGCCAATCGAATGGAATGCCACCATTTGTGGTGTACGGTGACCCTAATATATCTGATCCAATCTCAAAGCTAGAATTCAGTCCCCAGTCTTCAGCTGAGGGCAAGGCCTAAGGCTTGTTTTCAGTGTTTTAACCCTTTTCAGAGGCATGAAAACAACTTTCCCTTCCTTTCCTCTCCACAGGTTGTTTGGATAATCTTCTATACTGCCATCCACTATGATTGACACAGTCTGCAGCTTTTGTCTGTTAAATCAGTTGTCAGTAAATCAAGAAGATTTTAATAAATCGTAATCTCTGGCAGACTGGTGGGAAGGTTGGGGAAGTCAAATCAACTCCTTTCTGTACCAGCGGTCTGATTAGAATGGAAGAGCCCCAACTCTTCTGCTGGAGAAGCCAGTCCATCTCCGTTTTATATACCTGTTAATTACTGGAACTATTAAAAAGCCATTGGAATTTTTGGAAGCAGTTCAAGACTGTTCAGATTTTGAACTTTCTGCAACTCTAGCCAGTAACTGTATTGTTGTCCGTTGGGACTACAGTATCAAACTCCTGTATGCTGAAGGTTGTATCTGTTAATTTAATGTATGTATGCTCCTTCGTTTGAAATCTGTCGTTACATCCTGACTTGTCTTCCATTTGTTGTCCTTTAGACAAACAGTTTTTAAAAAGTGATCGTAGGGTACGTGGGAGGAAGGCACTGCAACATCCAGGATATGAGTTCAGTGGCTGTCCTCAGCATGTTTTGTAGTAATCAGATCTGATTTGATTAAACAGACTGTGTCGTTACCATTTCTAATAGTTTTGTTTTACTTGCAGATCATTTGTTCACCAGAATTTTCAAATGCTGAAATGTCTTCTTTGCTGAAGACAAATTTTTAAGCAACTTTGCTAGAATGAGTTGTGATTAATTTGGTTAGTGAATGTTTAACTTGTGAGATGTGTTTGGGAGGTTTGGAAACGCCACTGCATTCTGCTGGCCTGACTGTGAAGTTGCCAGCATTTACCTCAGAGCTCAGCAGTCTTGAAGAACAGTCATTCTGGAGGTACACTTTTAATGTTATGTATGTAAATTCTAATATTTTTTTTTTTAATTCTTGATTTCAGCTGGATTCAGATGCTCTGTGTTAATTAATGCAAGAGACGAACACGCAGTTGAGACAGCTAATATCTTAAATGCAGAATTACTAGCTTGCAAATCAGGCACATTCAATATATAGTGCATTATCTCTGGTTTGAGGGGTGCTCTTTGAGTTGGTCACTTCATAGCTCAGTTCTTCCCTAGATTGTGGGAATTTGTGCATCAATGGGGGAGTAGTCTCTGCTTTAAAATATTTGTAAGGCCCTGTATTTCAGAAATAGATCTTGGGAAGCACGCACAGTCCTTGCTTTTGTCAGAGGATCTTGCAGTCTAGCTGCTGTGTAGTCCTCATTTTTCTAAACAGCTCGTGCTGCACCCAAAAAGAGTACTGACCTAAAGCTGCCTTATAGTAAGGAGTTGATAGTTTTGGTATGCTTTTTGTGGAAGTCTGTGTTACTGCCTTGTTGGCGGAAGTCCAGCAGCTTGGTTCTCACATGTGACTATGCAAAGTCAGGGCTCTAATTCTGCGAGTGCTGAGCTGGGGCTCTGGAACCACCCACCTGTGCAGGCCTCCGTTCTTACCGGGGAAAATGCTGTCTGTGTTTGGTGAAAAAGACGCACCTGGCTATCCTAGATCCTTGGGATGCAGAGGGAAGAGTGCAGTAGCAGACAGCTTCTGCTACGTGAAAGTTGCCAATTTAAATGATCCCAAACAAAAACTTCTGTATTTGCTCTCCCCATCCCCAAACTTTCTCAACCTTTCAGTCTGATGCTTTCAGCTGAAATAAGAGAAAAAGAAAGCATTAATCTCCCATGAGAATTACATAGCCTGCTAGTTCTAGGTCACCCTTTGCTACTGGCATCGTTTGCATCTTAGCTGTTCTCAGCCATCAGTAACATCACTGTATACTTGAAATGCTGTAATAAATGTGGCCTGAATAATCCACTGTGGAGCTTCTGTATGCTCTGGTCTTTGAAGTTCTGCAAAATGTTGGGAGTGCGGGATTCCGTTAAGAGTTTTAATTTTGGTAAATATTTTAGCTAGCAGTTCTCTGGGATTCTTAGGTCTCTTGTATTGTAGGCTTGACTGCAATGCTTTCAGAAGTGGTTAGAAACATTTCTAGTGTAAGTAGGTAGCTAATGCTTATATCCATGCTTTAAAGGGTGATTAAGAAGGTTAAGCCACACGTTGCCTCTGTATAAGCTGTTCTGCCTCTTCGGCCCGTGCATGGTGACACACAATCATGGCAGAGCCACTGCTGCATTGCAGCATGCCCGTCTGGTCCAGTGCTCGACTTCAAGCACTGTTGTGAAACCTGCAGAGTGAAAGAGTGGAAAACAGGAGAGTTGCTTATGTGCCTTTTGCCTCTATTCCTCAATTGCTCACAGCCTCACCAGCTAAGTTTCTTGGTCTTTGCAGTTCTCTGCTATTCTGCTGGACAGAAGCTGCCAGCCTGAGCTGAGGAGGATCCTCTGTTGAGGACTGTGACCACATGGAAGAGACATTGGTTTCTGGATCTCCTCGAAGCTCCTGGTAATTTATGTTGGTGACTGCAGTTGCTAAATGGCAAGTTTTTAATCTCTTAAGGTTTCTGCTTTAAGGAGTACCTCAGTGGCTGGAAGCAAGTTCCTCTAGTGCTGGTCTCTAAGGGAACTAAAATCATGGCATCTGCCCTGAAAGAAATGAGCTCAACTTTAAGAAGCCCAAGGGGATGGGGCAGCCTACAGAGTGGAGCTGAGCATCTTTCAATGATGAGCACTGTAAAAACAAGTTATTTTTGCAGAGCCTCAGGGGACTGACAGAGGAATGGTCTAGGAGAAAACATGAAGGTGACAGTATGAAAAGCAGCAACAGCTGGGATGAGGCAGTGCAGTGGGGTTGGGCAGCACCGTTGTGCTCAGCAATTTTGGTACTGGCACGACGAGCATGCTTGCTTTGCTCTCCCCGCTCCGTGAAGAGTGGGTGACTAAGCTGATGGCTGATGGGAGTCTGCTGCCGTGGAGCTGTGACTAGTGGTGGAAAGGAGTCAGAGAGCTAAGCTGTGCAAGCTGCAGCTGTTGGGACACAGTTCCATCAGCAGGCCACATCCTTCAGGGTCCACATGATGGTGCAGAGAGGAGGCTGTACTCCTTGCAGGCTCTGTGAAACTCACTGCTGGATGCAGCCCTGTAGGAATATCATTTTGGCTCTCAGCAAAAAGCTGGGGGTCCCTGGCAGGAAGGAGCAGGAGGAAGATATTCCCTGACTTCATTGCGAGGCGAGGAGCTGGTGTGGAACTGGCAGAGAAGCTTTTTGTGGTCTTTCTAGAGCTGTCAGACCGTAGCTATAACAGCTGCTGTCAATGTGGTGTAGCTCTGCAGTGGGTATGGCTGAGTACACAGCACGGCGTATGTTTGTTATCTGTGGTTTTGGTCCAGCAAAGGAATTTTACTGACATCACTCTGTTTAATGGAGCTTGGGATGTCCTTAAATCAAACAGTGTCTGTTGAGGATGGAGCACACTGATGAGGTTTCAGAGTCTCTGTGTGCTCCATGGAGGTGTCATCTGCATTTTCCCAGCTTGATTTCCAGGCTTGCAAAGGCTGTGCTCGCAGCTTGCTGGGATTCATCCATATGCAGGTGACTGAGATTTGGTTTGGTTCACCAGCAAACACAAGACTAGTAGAGGCCAGAGTTGGGTTGGTCTGGGCCAAGCAGGGTCAAGAGAACCCAAGAAGTGTGAAGTAGAGTTATGTCTTCAAGCACCGTTAAATCATGTCACAGACCAGACAACTGGGGATGATACTCACTGAGAACTTCTGGGACAGCAGGGCTACAAACATGGGGAAGGGCCTAGAGGGGAAGACGTATGAGGAGCGGCTGAGGTCACTTGGCCTGTTAAGCCTGGAGAAGAGGAGGCTGAGGGGAGACCTCATCGTGGTCTGCAGATTCCTCACGAGGGGGAGTAGAGGGGCAGGTGCCGATCTCTTCTCTTTAGTCACCAGTGATAGGACCCGCAGGAATGGTGTCAAGCTGCAACAGGGGAGGTTCAGGCTGGATATCAGGAAAAGGTTCTTCACCGAGAGGGTGGTCATGCACTGGAACAGGCTTCCTAGGGACGCAGTCATGACACCAAGCCTGTTGGGAGTTTAAGAAGTGTTTGGACTGTGCTCTTGGTCACATGGTCTAAAATTTTGGGTAGACCTGTGTGGTGCCAGGAGTTGGACTCGATGATCCTTGTGGGTCCCTTCCAGCTTGGGAGATTCTATGATTCTACTTTCTAGGGTGTTTAATTTCAAGATGTCTGTTAATACTCTGCCAGGCAAGTGAGCGTAGGAGGATGCAGTATGCACAAAGCTCCCAGCCTTGGAGGAGATGCTGTGGTGGGGAAGGGACCACCTCCAACTCCTGGGGATGGGAAGACTGGAGAGATCTGTGAAAACAAAGCAGGCTGAGACTGGCTTGCAAAACCCAAACAATCCTCCCATGAGCCTTTATCTGGTTGTGCCCATCATCCCCTCAGGCTGCTGGAGAGCACGAGCAAAACCACTGCCACAGCAATGGTTAGGTTTGCATCTGCCTGCATCAAGGAGCGTTAAGCAAGCCAGGAGAGCTTCTTGTGTGTTTGAGCCTGAGAAGGGCAGGGGGCATTAGCTAGCTCCTTGGAGGCAAGTAGGACACGTACCTCAAGGGACTTCCCAGAGCCAAACAGCCCATCATCACTCGACATGTTCTGTTTACAAAAGCAGCTGATGCCCAGGATAAACCAGGGCAAAGGATGAATTTTGCAGATTGAGCAGCTAAGCAGCACGCGTCAAGCTGAGAGAGACAGTCCTGTGTCGTCATAGGGGCACAGGGAACTAGTTTGCACAGTGTTTCGGGCAGCCCAGAGCAAAACCACCTCTTCCATCTTCCACTTATTTCATTGCTAGTTTTTAGGTCAGCCACTGGAAGCAGCGAGGAAGTTCAGGGACTGCATCCCCCTCCGGCCTTTGCACTCACCTTCCTTACGGCGGGGCGCACCCCGCTCCGGCAGCGCGGGGGGGCCCTCTCTGAGCCCCGGCCCAGCCTCTCGCCCCTGCCGCTGGCCAGCAGCCCCTCGGGCGCCGTGCACCGGCCGCGGGCGCTGCCCCCCGGCAGCAACGAGCCTTGCCTGGCGGAGCGGGGGTGGCCCCGGGCCTGGCCGGGAGAGGCTGCGGCCGGCGGCCGGGCTGCGCTCCTTCGCCGGGGGGCGCGCGGAGGCTGCTCCGGGGCCTTCCCGGGCTCGGCGGCCCCGGAGCGAGCGGCGGGGCTGGGCCCGGGGGCCGCGGCGCGGGGTCGGGCTGGCGGCGGCGGGCGGCAGCCCCCGGCCCGCGGGAGGCAGGCGGGGCCCGGGGGGGGGGGAGGGGGCGCTGCCGAGCGGCCGCTGCGGGGAGCCTGGCGGGGCCCGGCCCCTTCCGGCGGCGCGGGCGGCGGAGGCGGGCGGGATGGCGGCGCCGGGGGGCGCGGCGGGGCCGGCGGCCGAGGAGGAGGCGGCGGGGGGCCGGCAGCGCGCCCTGGGCGCCTACTCGCCCGTGGACTACATGAGCATCACCAGCTTCCCCCGCCTGCCCGAGGAGGAGGCGGGCGGCGCGGCCGAGGGCGGCCTCCGCGCGCGGAAGGAGGAGGACGCGTTCCTGGGCGAGCAGGACACGGGTGAGGGGCGGCGGCCCGGCCCCGCATGCTCCCGGCCCCGCGGCGCCCCCTGCCCCTCCCCGGGCCCCGGCGCCCCCCGCGCCGTGCGGGCGAGCCAGGGCCGCCAGGTCAACCCGTCCCCCGCCCGGTCCCTCGCGGCCTCCCCGGGGTTGCTGCCGGGAGGGGACGGGGCCCCACGCTGCTGCCGTCTCCCCGTGTTCCTCTCCGGCGGAACCGTGGCAGCGAGCTCCGGGCAGCACGGCCCGCGCCGAGCCACGGCTACCCCGCTGCCGTGGGGGCTGCCGCACGCTGTCACCTTGCTGCCCGGGCAGAGCGTATCGGCATGGGGGATCCCATCAAATCACAGCTCTGTGTCATTCATTTTACAGTTCGCTTCCGCATTTCAGCCTTTCCCACTGCAAACATCTGATGTTGCTCATCCTGTCTGCCTCGGCCACGTGCTCCAGGGGGTCTGAGTAGTACCTTCTTGGCCTTGATGCTGTACACAGTAAGCAGGAGCTTGCTGGGCTCCCACATCCTTATTTTTCCCAGTCCTTGCAGAGCACCTCATTTGTCTTGCTGGGACATGCGTAGAATAGCAGGCACTGGAACTGACCTGGAAGTTGGTATTAGCAGCAGATACAAGGACTTTGGCAAAGAGCTAGCACTCCTTCCTGCCAGATGCATGATTTTAATAAAGCCAGGTGTACCTTTTATCCTTGAGAAAACCTTTTGCCTGTTTTTATTTTATTGCTTTCTTGTAAATAGTCCAGAGTAATTTTTTCTTCTCTATGTCATGTTTCCACAAGCAGCATAGACCTTCGCTGCATAAGATTACCCGATACTCCACCACAAGTCCTAAGCTCTTCCCTGTGTAGCACCACTGGCTGCAGTTCACTGCCACCGGTTTCATTAGTCCCAGGGCCTGCTCCTGCTCTGACCCATTTGCTGAGGGAGCAGGATTTGGGGTCTGAGGAGCGACAACTGCTCACAAATTGCTCCGCAGCCAAGCGCATGCAGCTCCTGGACTGCTCGATAACCTGCAGGTGGATGTCAGCGCCGCTCGCACCGTGTCCTAGGCCTCATCTCACTGTGACCACCAAGTCGTTTTCATTGTCTGTTCTCATCCCATCCCTCCCAGTACTCCCCTGTGACTGGACCCTGCAAGGTGAAGTTGCCTTGGGCAGTATGGCAGGAGTAGCACGAGATCTCTTGTTTTGCATGTGGGGCATGAGCAGAGGTTTTTGTGGTTTGGGCTATGCAGGGGTCCTGCCAGGTGCGAGTCTCCACTCCGGGCACTTGGTGTCCCCAGGTGCCACCTGGAAGAACTGCATTTCCTGTGCTGCCATGTGGAGTCTTGCGCTCATCTGACATCGTGTATGTGTTGCAAAAGCCATCCATGCTTCTTCATGCCACATCATCTGCCAAACCCATAGGGGAGGTAATCCAGACCTTTGGTTTCTGCCACACAGATGGTCTCACTAACAGGGGTGTCCTGTGTTGTGCTCTTGGTCATGGGGAGAACCACCCCAAAGGACTGCAGAGTGCCATGTTGCAGTGCCCACTGGGGCGTGCAAACAGCTCTGGCCTCTGCTGTCCCCAACGCAGCATGTCCTGAGCCAAGGTGGTCCTGTGTCCCCACAGCGTGGGTTCCCACAAGAAAACAGGCCTCCTCCACAGCTCCCCTGGAAGCCAAGTAGGGTTTGATGGCTTCTCTTGCAAGGGAGGAGGGGGAACAGTGGTGCTGGGACAGGCACCTGCACGTTGGCCGTGCAGGATGCTTCTTGCCCTCTGTGCTCCAGACCAGCCCCCTCCTTCCAAATCATGGCCACGCTGTCCACATGTATGGTGGTTTTACCTTGGTAGGCAGCTGAACTCCACCACAACCATTCTCTCACCCCCTCAGAAGAGGAGGGGAAGAAGAAAAGGAAAGAAACAACTCATGGGTTGAGATAAGGATAGTTGAATTAAAGGAAAAATAATTATTAAGGGAAAATTATTACTAATTAAATAATTTAACTAAAGGGAAAAGGGAAAGGGAAAAAGGAAAAAAAAAAAAAGACAAACAAGCAAAGGCCGTGTGGAAGTGCAGAGGAAAGAAATTCCTCTCTACTTCCCACCAATGAGTGATGCTTGACCATGTCCTTGCAGCAGGGCCATTGTTTGGGAGGACAGACGTTTTCACAACGGGAGCCCACCCCTGCCCTCTTCTTCCTTTTTCCACCTTTTATTGCTGAGTGTGACCCCATATGGCATGGAATGTCCCTTTGGTTGGTTTAGGCCAGCTGCCCTGGTGACGTTCCTTCCTCACCTTGCCCACCCCCAGCCCGCTGGCTCTGGGGGTTAGCGGGAGTCCTGATGCGGTGCCAGCACTGCTCAGCAGCAGACACAACACTGGGGTGATACCAGGGCTGTTCCAGCTACAAGTGCAGAGCACAGCACTGTGTGGGCTGCTGCAGGGGAAGTTAGCTCCATCCCAGCCAGACCCAGTACACCATGCAGCACCCGTGGCCACGCAGAGTGAGCTGCCCACGGCCCTGTGGGATGCCTATGGCTGTGCGTGACACTCCTTGCCAGGGCATCTCTGCCACCCCCACCAGGGACGCCCCAGCCCTTTGCCCTCAGCTGGGTCCCCCTGCCCACACGCTGCAGCTCCACATGCTCAGACCAGACGTGCCAGTTCTGTGGCCTTCGCAGCCCTGCTCCTGGGTCCCTGTGGTGTGAAGGGGATTAATCTCACTCCAAGGGGATTCCCTGGCTGTGGGGACTTACTCCTGGTCGCAGCGCTACTGAAGTTAGAGCTGCCACCCCCCTGCCTGGTCCCAGGGACCTGCCTGGGGCTGAGCATGGCCCTGGGGTACTGTCACAGAAGGACAGGGTGGCAGCCCCCAGGGAGGTGCTGCTGACAGAGGAGGCAGAGGTGCAGCAGGGCTGTGGGGCTTTCTGTTTGCCTGTCACCAAATCCAGAAATGTCTCCAGAATAGAACAGCCCCAGGACGAGCACACAACCCTGCCACCACCACCACCGCCCCTCAGATGTCTGCCAGGCGAGCAATGAGCTGGCCTGTAGGGACCCCTCAGGCTTCACCTCCCCAGCCAAAGTTCCAGGTTCGTGCCCCAAATGCCTGCTAGGCCCCAGCAGCTCATGGTCCCCCAGGCCAGGCCAGCCCTGCTGCAGGCTGGTGGGGAGCAGTCCTGAGCACCTCGCCCTTGCTGCTGGGTGCTCCTCTTCCTGCCCTGCTTGTCTTTGGGGAGCCCCAGGACCTCCTGGCTGCCCTGGGCCGTGTGGTGCCCATCAGGGACGGGCCCATCCGTGCTGTCTGGGTGTGCTCAGCAGGCCTCCTCCCCACCTCAAAGGCAGCAGCTGATCCAGGTGGAGAGTCAAGGCATGTTTTGGACCTTTTGGTCACCCTGAGACTTGCTTGCTGCCTGGCCAAAACTCTTTCCCATTGCATTCACCACCTCGGGGCTGGGCATTCAGCACGCAGGTGGATCTCACAGGGGACCTCGTCAGCCAGAGGAAGGAACTCAAGCAGAGCCTGTCCTGCAGCCAGGCCTGGAGGACCCGCTGAGGTCCAATTTGCAGGTTTGCTCTTCTCTGCCCCCACTTCATCATGCTTCAGTGGATGTTTCCTGTGCCTGGGCCTCTGTTTTGCTCAGATGCTCAAGCATAGCTCCAAATAAGGCTGCTGCTGTTTCAAATCTGAATTTCCTTTTCTTCAGTCCTGATGCATTTCTGAGAACTGTTTGCAAGTCAGCCATCCAAATGGGTCCATCCCTGGAAGCTGATGAACAGACTAAAATGGAGAAAAATTCTGTCTTTTTTTTTTTCTCTTAATCTCCAGGGAAGTCATCTTGGAATAGGTAGAGCTAAAGGAAGGAAACAATAAAACAGCCCAGAGCAGCATCTGAGCCAGAAAGTCTATTGAGAGCTAGTATCAATAGGGAAGGTAATAGCCTTGCTGGACGCAGCTCCATGTAATGTTAGTGCTGGGTAAACACTGCAACAGGATCCCTGTGTTGCTCAATACCTAACCCTTGTTTTCTCCCTGCTGCTCACAAAGACCCAGACTCCTTCCTGAAGTCTGCGCGTCTCCAGCGCCTGCCCTCGTCCTCCTCGGAGATGGGCAGCCAGGACGTGTCCCCTCTGCGGGAGACCAGCAAGGACCCATTCTCCGGAGACTGCAGCTGCCGGCAGGACGGGCTGACCGTCATCATCACTGCCTGCCTCACCTTCGCCACAGGGGTCACAGTGGCCTTGATCATGCAGATCTATTTTGGGGACCCTCAGGTAAGATGAAACTGGCTTTGCAGCATGCTGTGGGCTTTGGCTCTGAAAACAGGAGAGGTTCCCTCATCTCCCTCCTTGCAGTGGTTTAGCCCTGGTAGGTGTCAGTGAGACCCTAGGTGCTGAGTCCCTCTCTCAGCAATTCTGTCCTAAATTAATAGAATCATAGAATATCCCGAGTTGTCTGAAAGCTTTTTCGTGTTGCTTTTTTTAGGAGCTGGGGGCGATTGGTGGTGTCAGACTGAGGTCTGAGCTCCTGCACCGTGCTGGGGCAGCTGTGCCCGGCCGGTCTGGGGGTGATGTGGGGGCAGCAGGCAGCCCCAGTGGTGTGTCTCCAGCCATAGTCAGAGCCAGATGTGAATGCTTTTCAAGAGCTGCTCTTAGAACAGCAGGACGTAATGTCTGTGCATCTCCACTTGCAGAGTTTTAGGGATCCATATGTCAGGGCTCATCTCTGGAAGGATCTGTGCAGGGCAATTGCTGAAATCACAGCTGACCCCTCTGCAAAACCCTCCCATGGAGCAGTGCTCCCCTGCAGAGCAAAGGCAGCGTGGTCGTGGGGTCATGCCATCCTCAGGAAAAATACACTGCAGAACATTTTCAACCGTAGCCTGAGGGTCATCCAATCATCATGGTCATCTTCTCCACCTCGTGCCCAGCAGGGCAGACCTGGCTGCAAATCCAGAATGGGAGCGTTGCATTTTTTTGACTATTTGCTTTCTTACTGGAATTCAAAATGCGGCTGTTGGGAGCGGAGCAGCTTGACCCAGTGGCTACCTGGCCGAAGCGGGTTGAGAGTCTGGTACAACCGTCTCCTCTCCGGCAGATCTTCCAGCATGGTGCCGTGGTGACGGACGCTGCCCACTGCACAGCCCTGGGCATCAAGGTGCTCAACAAGCAGGGCTCCTCGGTGGATGCAGCCATCGCCTCAGCCCTCTGCGCGGGAATAGTGAACCCCCACACATCGGGCATCGGCGGGTAGGTGGTGATCACTGCCATCTGCGGGTGGGCTCAGGCGTGTTGGTTCCCCATGTGTGCTCCTGTCCTGCCAAGCTACAGCCTGCAGGACTGGGACTCTGGCCTCAGGCAGTGGACATGTCCACATCTGCACAGGGACAATGACCTTCCCCCAGGCTGCAGTCACTGAAAGGTCCCAACGTGGCAGCAAGGGACAGAGCCCCCTGTGAGGGAAATTCTGTGCCTGCGGTAGCAGCTGCCAGGACAGTCCCAGCCGCAGGCTTGAGAGAGTTGAAAAGTGACTGTGGGTGACTGAGCCCCCGTGCGGGGTGCCAGCAGCTCACAGCACCCAGGGTCAATCCCAGCACCTGCAAAGATCAAGCACTTCCCATTGTAAACTCTGCTTCTCATTAGCAAGAGCCCAAGGCCTGATTCCAGCCGGCCCCGACTCCCCTCCTGTTCCCGGTACATCCCTGGGCTGGTGCCCACGTGGGCCCAGTGCACTTGGCTTCACGGGAGGTCCCGGGAGTATTGCATAAAACCACCCGATAGCTCCTCCAAGCTGGGCAGGAGGTTGCTCCGTCATAAGCAAAGCACCTGCTTTGTTGCAAAACAGCTAGTATTAGAAAGAAAATCCCACACAGTCCCAGCCCAGCAGTGGAACAGAGCCAGTGGCTCTCTGGCCAGGCTGTCAGGGACTGACCCGGCCTTGCTGCAGGCTCGGTCAGCTCAAACCCACGCTTTGTGCTGGCTTTATGGCAGCGGCTGCAGCCGGGACAGACGGTGCCGTGCCATGACCCCGCTTTTGCCACAGGGGTGGGGTGATGCTGGTCCACGACATCCGGAAGAACCGGAGCCAGGTGATTGACTTCCGTGAGGTGGCTCCCCTGGGCATCCCACTGGAAGGGGACCTGCAGAAGGACACCAAGGTGAGGAGCCCTCCCTCAGGGCCAGAGCTGGCTGGTGTTCCCAGCTGTCCTCTCCCAACAGCTCCTGGGCCCAGTGGGAGATGCCCAGGGAAGTGGCTGGGGACCTCTTCCACCATGGGACGTCCATGCCCCGCAGCCATGGGGAGCCTGGGGAAACACTCCTTCATCATCCCTGGAATGCCTGGAGTGTGTAGGGCTTGAGGAGCAAGGAGGTCCGTTGGGGCGAGGGCAGGGAATAAGGCATCTCCCTCCAGCAGGGGGGAGCTGGGAGAACAGAAGTTCCAGGAGGGAGCAAGGTCCTGTGTCATTCTGCTGGGTTATTTCTCCTGACCGAGTTGGGCTGACACTGGGATTGAAGTTTCCTCTTTCCTTCCAAGGACTTATTCCCTAATTTAGTGTCTTGCTACAGACTCCTTCCCCTCTCCTAAAGACCATGCAAACACCTTCCATGTGAGCATGAATTGCAGCTCCTTGACTTGCAGCTGGGGACCATGTCCTCACAGGAAGGAGACTCTACTCTTCTTTTTCGTCCTTCCTTTTCTACAGCCAGGTCTGCTGGTGGGGGTGCCAGGCATGATACAAGGCATGCACCAGGCTCACCAGTTGCATGGGAGGTAAGCCCTCTGCCCTGCACAGGCTGTGCCCCATGGTCCCCGGGGAGCTGGGAGTATGCAGCCCCTCACCATCAGACTGTGCTCTCAGCCACCAGTCAAAAACGTTAGTAAGCGGGTAGTTGTAGGCTTGTGTTGAAAAGTACCTTCATGTTTTGCTGCTTTATTTAACAAAAGAAATAAATCAGCTTGGTCAGATTTTCTGCAAAGTGAAATTCTGGCAAACGTTTTCTAACAAGACAGACAGTTAATGTTATCTTAGAAATATGTGCAGAATATTTTCATGCATTTTCATACATTTTTCAGCTCTCTCTTTAGCTAGACACTGAGAAATGTGGTTGTCCTTGTTGCCCTACTGGGACAGCAAAAGGGAGAGTCTGAATAACTGCTCAGGAATGTGAGGTTTTGCTCCAGAGATGCCCATTTCCCCATCCTTGCATTGTCATTTCCTCTGGGGCACAACATGGATCACTGTGATGATCCTGCTGAAAAGAAACAACAAAGCTCAGTGCTCATTTTGGCCACAACTGGCCCTGCAGCCTGGTGTGCTGAGGGCCCCCAGGTGCAGAGGCCAGCCTCTGCCCGCTCCCCCGGCTGTGCCACGCACCTCCAAGGCACGCAGCTCCTCCTCTGCTCTCCTTTGGCAGGCTCCCCTGGTCAAAGCTGCTGGGCCTCGTGGCTGCTGTCGCCCAGGACGGGTTTAATGTCACACATGACTTGGGTGAGCACATGCTGGGGAGTCAAGGTGGCTGCTCAGCACAGAGGAAGCCACCACAAGGGTGCCAGGCTGTTGGCAGGGCTTGAGAGGGAGTAGGTGGTTGTGCATGGGGAATCAGAGCTCTTTGGAACTGGAAATGGGTGGTGGTGGGAGGTGAGCAAGTCAAAGCAGGGGTCTACAAGAGGGGAGTGTAGTGACAGCTAACCTGGAGCCCTTTCCCAGGGCTGGTGGGGAGGTGGTGGGGTTTCTTTGGGTTTCCTTCCTAGCTGCAGTGGGGATACAATCCACCCCACTGTGGTCTGGCTCGCTGGTTTGGAAATGGCAAGACGCAGCAGCAAATCCCCAGGTCCCCTGCATGTCCCTGCATCCTGGGGTTTCTGGATGTCCTTCCCCTGCCCCTCCCCTTCTCACCCACAGCCAAAGCTCTGACTGAACTGAAGGACCTGAACTACTCTGACAAATTCCGGGAGATCTTCCTGCCAGACGGCCAGCCTTTGCTGCCTGGCATGTTTGTGAGGCGCCTGGACCTCGCAGCCGTCTTGGAGCTGGTGGGAGCAGAAGGGGCATCAGCCTTCTACAGCGGCAACTTGACCCAGGAGATCATCTCTGAGGTGAGACACCTCTGTCCTTGTCTCTGCCCAAGGCCATGGCACAGTACAGCCTGGGATGGGAATGCCACCTGCCTCATCACCTCTTTAAGCCGGGACAACACCTGGAGATAAGCTGTAGCCAGCTGTCAGCGCAACAATGGGGACAAATGCACGCAGCTTCCTTTTTCTCTCCTGTCCTTGTCACCGCAGCAGTGTAAGTGACACACAGATCATTTCTACAGTCTACAGGAAAGAAACCCGTGCCTTCCTCTATAACCAGGGCAGACTGTTTTTTTTGAAGGCAAAAAAAAATCTCTCCCCACCCCAGGCTGTGTTAAGGCAGTGTTCATGACAGCTCCTCACTCCTTATTGGAGAGGTGCACCACTGGTGAGAAGAAAATTGTTGTCGTTAATGGGACTGTGTGAGTTACAGGCTCTGGGAGGATGATTGGAAAACAAAACTGTGAGCTTTGTGGGTGGAGGATCAGACAGTCTTGGTTCCACTTAGATTTGCCCAAGTTTAACTCCTGTTGCTGAAGGTGTTCTAGAAAAGAAGGCAACAACAAGGAATTATTCCAGTAAAACAAACAAACAAAAAAACTACTGTGGCCAGAGTGGGAGTGGTGATGAATATTTATGAGCATATTAAGACAATTTTTATGTAAGTTATACTGGAAATCTACTTTATACCTGTGTAGCTGCAGTCAGAGTGGTTAGTGGGACCATTTTCCCCTGCCATCATGGTTCAGGTGATGCTCCTTCAACACGTTGTCAGTAATCTGGGCTGGGCTTATTCAGCTCAAGCCTTAGACATGTGAGCTCTGTGTTAGGAAGCCTTTTCCTATGGTTCACATGGACCATAGCAGAGGTGGAGAACAATGAACAGAAGTCCCAAGCTTGTGGTGCATCTCCATAGCCTAACCCTGCTTTATCACTCTGCTCCCCTGATCTGAGGGCTGCTGCAGGGAAACACAAGCTCTCCATGGAGGAGCAAGGCCCAGGGTTGCAACACAAAGGACCTTAGCAGGCTCTGGATCAAGTGTGCTAGTCCAGCTTCAGTTGCAGAGCGAAGTGCTGGCCTCCCACATCAGCTTCACAATGTTTATTGTTTCAGCAAAGGAAGGGGTGGTAAAACTCCGAAACACCCTGCCCTTTGTTTCTGTCATGAGCTGGGAAGGCACTGGTGCAGAAAAGTGCTGTCCAGGGAATTTGAGATGGTGTCTGCAGTGTGTGGCTGAATGGGTTTTCTGTCCTTTCTGCGCCCTCTGACTCCACCTGCCCCATGCCCTGCTGCTTCGCCCCAGCTCTCCTTTGGCTGAGCTCCAGGAGCTCCTGGCACAGGCAACTGCCTGCTGATCTCAGCCGCTGAGAGCAACATGGCTGGCTCTCTAGGACCGCCTTAGGAAGGGAACAGGCACTCCACAGAGGAGCTACAATTTCTTTTGCAGTTTTGGGGTGGTTTGACATGTTGACCCCTCTAGATACACACTACTTTAGCTTTCCTGCTTCAGTGATTCCACCACTTCTGCTGGAGAAGTTTTCCTGCCAAGTTAGGTGTTTCTGGATGGAAATCCAGAGGACTCACCCTAGCAGAACCTCTTAACAGCCTGCATGGCTTCTCTTGGGAGAAACACAAGAGGTGGCCCATGAGCACAGTACCACCTGTATAGTGACTGTGTTACTTGTGTCAGGGGATTTTAAGGCCAACAGAGTGATGGTCCATTTCCATCATGATTCAACCATAGAGGACCTGCAGGTGGAGGGAATTACCCACCTTTACTGCATACATGAGAATTACCAAAACCAGTATGTTCTATTTTTTGGAAAGTATTACAGAAAGACCAAGGGTACATCAACATTTCTATCACCTGAAATAATTAAAAATAGGGTGGGAATTGAGGGCTAAAGGTTTCTTGTGATAGGCATCTGCTGCACCCAGGGTCCTTCCTGGAAGTAGTCAAATGCTTCATAACCTTTAACATACTCATCCTTGCCACCTGGGCAGGGGGAGAAGGCTGCAAGGCAGTGCAAGTCCCCATCCTCATGGGTAGGCAGAACTTCTTCAGCACAGCTAGAGTGAGCTCAGCGGGTGAGCTTTTGGAGGTGAGCTGCAGAGCTTCCAGAGGTAGTGAATGGTGAGCCAGGCCACCAAGGCCATGAAAACACAGATTTTTCAAGGGATCCTGAAAAAACTAGCACCTGAATTGCACTGGAAGTGCTCAGGAATCTCACTGGTATTCAACAACATGGTGATTGCTCACACAGGCCAGCATGAGGAATGCAGAAAGCCTTGACCCAGCTTTCTCAGCATGCGCTGCCTTGTTCTCCCACTCAGGTGCACAACTACGGCGGAGTCTTGGTGGAGGAAGACTTCAGCAATTACAGCGTCATAGTGGAGAATCCTGTCCACACGGTATATCGAGGTAAACGCAGCTGCCTGACCCACCGCCACACAACTGCAGTTAAAAGTTTGCTTCATCTGGCAGGAGGTGACAGTGTCTGTAACAGCATCTGCAGAAAAGCCCTCCTGGGAGATTTCTTCTGTTGCCTACTGAGCCTGATGCATCTGAGGAGGTTCAGGAGGTTTCTAGCACTTTCAAATGGGCCTGTTTTTTTCCTTGGTAGTGACCCATTGTGTTTTGATAGAATTTTACTATGTAAAGATGCAACATGGTCACATATTGATGCAATATCTAGATGTAGCTGGACCACACACTACTGCCTACATCTGAAGATGACTCCCAAAGTTGATCTACAAAGGAGAAAAGCTTGTTTTATGCAAAAAGTTTTTAAAATGTCATACTCTTATAGAAATCCCTGTATTCACTCTCCTTACAGCTGTAACATTGCAAACCCCTTTCATCTCCATTCAGCCATCCTGAAGTCCAGAAACCACTCAGCCAACCAACAAGAACTGAATTTCAGATGTAAAGAAACATCCCTCTCTGGACTTCCTTTATGCATCTTAAAGAAACAGAAAGACACAACAGGAATATTTTAGGAAACACTTTTTAATTATCTCCCCAAATCTGAAAAGGCTTCGCCATCCTCAAGAACACTACCTTATGGGAAAGAATTGTCACTGAACAGTGTCTAAAAATGGAACTTTATTTCTCTCTTCTTCCCTTCACAGGTCATCTTGTTTTGACTCCTCCACCTCCACATGCAGGTCCTGCACTGATCACAGCACTGAACATCCTTGAGGGCTTTAACATCTCAAGTCAAGCATCCAGGGGGAATATCTTGCACTGGATGGCAGAGGTAAGAGGAGGTTCAACATTTGTCTGAATTTGTTAGGCTGCTGGAGAATAATTCATTTATTCCTTGGTTGTACAAAAGTGTTTGTAGGTAATTCCCAGAGGAGAGGAGAATGAGCAAATAGACTGCTAAAGTGTAAATCTGAGCTGTGCTGCTGCCTCAGGTGGTTGCAGATCCTGGAGCCTCCTGCTCAGTTGAGCTCTTTCTACCTAAAGCAGAGCTTTTACAGAAGACCAAACTATGGCTTTTGCCCACTTCTTATATGTGATTGTCTCTGCAGAATGACCCCGGAGCAACTGAGGGCATCCCACCAATTTCTTCCACCTCTTATGCTACAGAGGCTTTTGTAGGAGACAGGACAGTGGGTGCAGGGAAGTTTTGCCTTAGCAAAAATACAGCAACTGGAGGTGTTACATGCAGCTAGAACTGTGAAGAGGCAGAGAAGGTCGACTCTGCAAAGTTACTTTTGAGCACTCTTTAGGGAGCTTTAAATGAATCTGCTTGTTCTGCACTTGCACTGGGCCAAGAGTTTCACGCACTTGTTATCATGTTGCAGGTGAGGAGCAGCAACCTCCAGATAAAGGGCAGTCACTTCAGAACAAGTATAACCTTGATTACTCAGGATTGCAAGGCTGATCACATGGCTACGATTCAGTGCTAGATCAACACCAAATTGTCCAGCCTTGGGACAGCCATGACCAAGATGTCTTTAACCTGTGCCTTTGGGTTGGACATGTGCTCTGCATGTTTCAAGGGAGATCTTCCGTGGCCACCAAGCTGCTTGTACACCCCCCCATGCTGTGGTGGCCAGGAGGCTCATAGAAACACCACCTTGCCCAGAAGTTAATCACGCTCTGAGCTGTACATCAGAAGATAAATTACAGCATTTCAGGAAAGGCTGTTTGTGAACGGTGCATATTAAAATGGAAATGAACTGTCTCGAAACTTTAATGAAAATGGCATGACCTGAAAACTGAAAGTCTAGTGCCATCCCAGAGCCAATGGCAAGCCCAGGACCCACTGTCCCACTGGGATTCAGTGTGATCTCTGCTGTTGTGGAGGCCACTCAGGAATAGAAATAGAAAGAAAGTGGCATCCTGGTAACCCCATCTGCCAGCTGGCAATACAGCTGAACCACCGAGCTGGGTTAAGCCAACTGGACAACCTCACCTGGGAGGTGGAACATATACAAATACCGCCTGATACAGTCAGCTCCCTCAGCATAGTTTGTCATGAAAATCTGATGCCCCTTGGTCCCCATACCCATGTGGCAGCCCTTTCCACTGAAGTGGACATTTGAGTTCATAGGGTTTAGCCACCATGCTGGAAGAGCAGGTACCTCCTCTTTGGGGTATCAAAGATGGTATTTCCAGGTCCACCTAAATGATGCTATGTCTTTCTTTCTTTCTTTCTGTGTTCAACTTAGACCTTAAAAGTAGCCCTGAGTCAAGCTAGCAACTTGGGAGACCCATCTGATGATGTGTCTGTCACTCATGCTGCAGAAGGCATGCTGAGGTAGGTCGGAGGCTGATGGGCACATTGGTAGTTGCAAGATGTCTGATCTGGATATCATTCGGGGATTTGCTCTTTTCAATGCACAGGGAGACCTGAGGTTTTTCTGCCTCTGTTTTACTGAGGAAAGGTCAGTCCTTGAGTGTCCAGCCTAGGGCTCACTTTCCCACAAGGATCACAGCTGGTACCACAGGTCTCTGGAGATGAATCATCAAATGTCCTTACACAGAGGTTTCCTGGAGACAGTTTGATCTTGAGGGTTCCTCCCACTTTCTGAGCCCTCTAGCTATTCCTTCTCAGGAGGTCGGACAAACTATCTCTGCAGTACATCCAGTGATGCAGGAGAGGCCAGCCTCAGGACTTCAGCCCAGCCTCCTACTTCAGAGCCAGGTTTAGCCATGGTTGGTGGCCAGTGCTGGATCTGTCTCACCCTCCTCTGCACTCAGAGGACCAGCACTCTGCCAGTGGTGACACCTCATGACTATCAGTGGGTGAGTTCGTGCCCACAGATAGAGCCTGGGAGGTTCATGGTGTTCCCTTGTTTTGTGGGCTGGGCCATCTCATTTCCTTCCATCAGATGAACCAGAGGAGCTCCCTGTCCTTAGGACCAGCCTCCTTAGAGAAGCACAGCCCTTAGCTATGTAGGTATACCCCCACCAAGAGATGTTAAACATTCTAAGCTCATTGCCTTCTTATCCCTTTCACTCCCTCATTGCTGAAGTAAATCAGAAGCTAACTCCTTGCGCCAGCTGATTAACGACTCCCAGTCCTTCTCGTCTGATTTCCGCCTGCCGCACTTCTCTGTGGAGAGCGGACCTGCTGCCAGCCAGGTTCTTGTCATGGGGCCTGATGACTTCATTGTTGTGGCTGTAAGGTAAAAGAGTTGCTTCTCTCCACAATATGCTCAGAGGGTGGGAGCGACGAGAATAAAGCAGGTTCAGCAGGACAGGACAGAGCCATACCTGAAGCTCTGTCACAGGGGGTGGGAGGCTTCCCCCCCAAAACAAACCTAGCCTAGAGCTGCAGCTTCCAGCCTGTTGGGTCAGCCCATGGTCTGCCCCTCAGAGAGCCTCAAAAGGTAAAGTTTAGTGAGAGAGGTTGTGCTTTTCTAGACAAGATTTGTGGTCACAGAAGAAATTTTGAATTGATCCTTGAAGTAAAAACAGCATTCCCAAGCCCCCCAGCCCTCATGGGGCTGCTGTGTCCCAGTTAATCCTGCAACAAGAAGAATGGGGAAGATGGGATGGAGATATGTGGGCTGTGAAGGCTTTGAGCTACTGCTCTGCCCTGTGCAACCCTACTAACTCTGCCCACAGCCCTTGTGTTCCTGGTTTGGCCTGAGTCTGCTCCCTAGAGAGGTGATGAATTCAGCAGCATGGAAACAGACTCATCATCTAGAGGAGAATCCTTCAGTACAAGGAAGGTCTGGCCCACCATCACCCATGTGGTCACTGTGCCTGCTCCTAAATACGTGGAGACTCCGGCTGTAAAAAAAATGTAGAATATTCTCTGTCAAGCCAAGATGGTAGAAAGAAATGGAGGACTGAAAGCCTCAAGGTGTACAATGAATCACTGAGAGGAATATTATGAGATTTCTTCTTGTTTCTTTTTAGTTCTTTGAATCGTCCCTTTGGTAGTGGAATAATAACACCTTCTGGAATCCTCCTGAACAGCCAGATGTTGGCCTTCTCCTGGCAAAACAAAACAATGAACCACTCCATTCCCAGGCCGGTAATGAACAACATGACAATTTTTTTGAGTTGTCTGCACAACTTTTATTATTTTTTTTCTCATCTCCACAATGGTGAGGCTATTTGTTGCCTTATTAATAACTTAGGAGCTTTCTATAGACAGTTCTCTCTATCTTTTTATTATATAAGCCACTGAAACAGAGTAAGCAGAAGGCTTTGTGTGTATCAGTTATCACTATAATGCAATGTTATCAAACAGCATAATGCAGCTGCATGTCTCAGGCACCTATTTTTGTGCCTGAAGACTGGAGGATAGCCAATGTCGCTCCGGTCTCCAAAAAGGGCAAGAAGGAGGATCCGGGAAACTACAGGCCAGTCAGTCTCACCTCTGTCCCTGGAAAGGGAACAGCTTGTTCTGGAGGCCATCTTCAAGCAATTGGAGGAGAAGAAGGTTATGAGGAGTAGTCAGCATGGATTCACCAAGGGGAAATCCTACTCGACCAACCTCGTTGCCTTCTATGACGGCATCACCAGCTGGGTAGATGGGGGGAGAGCAGTGGATGTCATCTACCTTGACTTCAGCAAGGTTTTTGATACTGTCTCCCATGACATCCTGCTAGCAAAGCTGAGAAAGTGTGGGACAGAGGAGTGGACAGTAAGGAGTGGGTTGAGAACTGGCTGACTGGCCGAGCTCAGAGGGTGGTGATTGGCGGCGCAGAGTCCGGCTGGAGACCTGTGACTAGCAGTGTTCCTCAGGGGTCGGTGCTGGGTCCAGTCTTGTTCAACATCTTCATCGACGACCTTGATGAGGGAATAGTGTCCGTCCTCAGCAAGTACACCGATGACACAAAGCTGGGAGGAGTGGCCGACACACCAGAAGGCTGTGCTGCCATTCAGCGAGACCTGGACCGGCTGGAGAGATGGGCAGGAAGAAACCAAATGAGGTTTAATAAGAGCAAGTGTAGAGTCCTGCACCTGGGAAGGAACAACCGGACGTATCAGTACAGGCTGGGAGATGACCTGCTGGAGAAGAGCTCTGTGGAGAAGGACCTGGGGGTCCTGGTGGACAACAGGTTGGCCGTGAGCCAGCAGTGTGCCCTGGTGGTCAAGAAGGCCAATGGGATCCTGGCGTGCATTAAAAGGAGCGTGGCCAGCAGGTCAAGGCAGGTGATCCTCCCCTTTACTCTGCCCTGGTCAGGCCTCACCTGGAGTACTGTGTCCAGTTCTGGGCTCCCCACTACAAAGAAGACAGGGATCTCCTGGAAAGAGTCCAGCGGAGGGCCACAAAGGTGATACGGGGCCTGGAGCATCTTCCCTATGAGGAAAGGCTGAGAGACCTGGGTCTGTTCAGCCTGGAGAAGAGAAGACTGAGGGGGGATCTTATCGATGTGTATAAATACCTGAGGTGTGGGAGACAGAGGGATATGGTCAACCTCTTTTCAGTGGTTTGTGGGGACAGGACAAGTGGCAATGGCCACAAAATGGATCACAGGAAGTTCCGCACCAACATGCGAAAGAACTTCTTGACAGTGAGGGTGATGGAGCACTGGGACAGGCTGCCCAGGGAGGTTGTGGGGTCTCCTTCTCTGGGGATATTCAAGGCCTGTCTGGACACCTACCTGGGCAGCCTGCTCTAGGGAACCTGCTTTGGCAGGGTGGGGTTGGACCTGATGATCTCCCTAGGTCCCTTCCAACCCCTACAATTCTGTGATTCTGTGATTCTGTGATTTTTCCTGAAGCCCAAATGCACTTTAGAGCAACTGTCCTTTGGGAACTTGAATTAAGAATTCTTTTCATGAACTACTGCTCTGCAGGTTTAACAGTAATAGACAGAAGAAGAAAAATCTTCAGTTCTTGGAAACAAAAAATTACAGACCAGTACTGGTATCTTCCAGTGCTGCCTTGTTGATTCTTCTTTCTGTGTATTGCAAAACTGTCCCACTTTGCTGAGTTGATACTTTAGGAGTGGGTGAATGGCTCTGTATGTCCTCTGTAAAACTTCTTTGAGAGCCATGGCAAGAAAGGGACTGGATCCTGTTAACATCGGAGAGCATTGTCATAGTAGCGACAATGGCAGCCTTGTCAAACTACAGAGGTGTAATTGCAGACTCAGACAGAAAGAGTAAGAAGTTAACTTGCACAACTTGAACACCAGCAAAGCCTTTGTCTGCTTGCTGAAATTTTTTGGTGTGTTTTTTCCTCATCTGCAGCAAAATCTCATTCAACCTCGGAAACGGCCCCTGTCTTTCTTGTTGCCCACCATCGTGAGACCATCTGAGGGGATGTGCGGGACATACCTGTGTCTGGGAGCTAACAACGGGGACAAAGCCTTGAGCAGCATCGTTCAGGTCAGTGCTGTGTCAGGGTGCCCACTCCCTCAAGCAGCTGCTGGGCTCAACGCCAAGGGAGGGTCTCCTCCTGCAGTGCACATTTTCCATCCTAATGTCCTAGTCTGTGTAGCTCTGGTAGCTCTTTACCCTATGAAAAGCTCTTTTTAGTGCACTCCAGACTAAATTCCTCCCTGCTCAGCACACTACAATTTGGGGAGCTCCTCGTAATTTATTATTTGTAATTGGGTGAAGTACTTGCCAGTAGCATGACTGTATGCGCAACAGCACTGGATTATTAAAAAGAAAGTTGGCTCCCATTTTCCTTACCTCTTGAAAAGCATAATTCAGGGCAAAATTAAAGCCAAACATTGTTTTCTATTGTGTTGTTAGGAGAAGTAACATACTGATCTTCTGGCTGTAACAAATACATTTTTAGAGATTATGTCAAGTTCCAGACTTATAACTCTCCTAATTTAGCGGTAACTATGTGACAAAATGCCCATGCAATCCTGAAGAGGTACCATTTTTCTATCAACGATACACGGGCTGCATTTCAAGGTTCTCTTCGTGTGTGTGAAAACCTGCAGTTTGGCAAGCAGTTCAAATTCTTCTTTGCCTGCTGCAACTGCAGATGTTGGAGCCTCCTATTAGGGAGATGCTCAAGAAGTTCACTTCTCCTACTCTCATTACTTTTTTACTATTGAGGATCTTTCATTCTCTCACAGGTTTTGGTAAATGTTTTAGCACTTAACAAGAATCTGAGTGAAAGTTTGTCACTTGGTCGACTTCACCCACAGCTTCAGTCCAACACCTTGCAGGTTGACAGTGAGTATGGATGCTGGGTGTGGTACGGTCTAGAGGTCTGGCATGTTCAGGAAAGTAGCACCATTTCCATAGCACACTGCTGTGGAAGTGCAATAGCCCAGTGCACAGCTCCCCATGTTGCAGGATCCTTGTTGGGTGCAGCAGGTTTGGGGTCAGACAAAAGTAGTAACCTAGCTTCATCAAAATTTGGAGCCCTTGCTGAGCCATGCTGTTGTCTTGGGAACAGTCCCTGGCCCCTCCAACACCACCTGTTCCAACTCTTTTGGATGCTTCTCACCAACCCTCCCTCTGTCCCAGCCCACCTCTGAGCAGCAGCCTTGTCCTTTCCTGAAAACCTTTTGTGTGATCTGATATTACATCACTGCATATATCCAGATAAGCATGATTGTAACCACATCTTCACCCATACAGGTTATGAAAGCTAGCAGATCTTCACACACTTTATTACCCCTGCCATAAATGCTTTGCTGTCACTTTCCAGTACCTCTTTCTAACTCCAGCAGCTGGGGAGAAGACAAGGCTTAGGACAAGGCTTTTAGGCTGACAGTACTGGAAATCCAGCATCAACGCTGACACGCTGGAGACTGTACTGCCAGCTCTTGTCCTTGTTATTGCAAGTCTTGGTCTATTTGGTGTTTTTCATAAAGCCCCATATCTTAGCACAGAGAGCCATAAATGATATTTTGTTCTTATTTCACACAGCCAAATTTTCTAGGCCTTCCCATTTCAGAGGAAAATCTAATAATGCCTGTCAGGTGTGACCCACAGGCTTGAAAACTAGAATGTAATTAAAACAAATCCAAAACTTCAAAAGGCCCTAATTTGTAGGTTTGGACATTTGGAATCAACAACGTATATGTATGGGATTTTTGTGTGCCTGCTGGATTTCTCCAGCTGCATCCCCTGCTTTGTATCCTCAGGCACTTCTATTCATATGAAAATTACAAAACACCAACTAAACAAATTAAAAGCAGAAGAGTGAACAGCCTAAGTTAGGCTGGAAGATTAAGAATTACATAAAGGGGAGGTTGGAAAGCTTATCACATTCTAATTTACAAAGTTGGTCATTTGGCAACTTGGTTTACTGTCATTTGTTTTGAGTTGCTTTGTATCTTACTTTGATTAATGCCATTAATATTATTTTAAATTGAGCTCTTCAGAGCAGGGACTGCCCTTAGTTCTGTAAACAGAATAATTAGGATCATAGAATCATAGAACGGTTTGGGTTGGAAGGGACCTCAAAGACCATCCAGTTCCAACTCCCCTGCCATGGGCACGGACATCTCCCTCTAGATCAGGTTGCTCAGGGCCTTGTCCAGCCTAGTCTTGAACACCTCCAGGGATGGGGCATCCACAACTTCCCTGAGCAATCTGTGCCAACAACGTATTTTTCCCCTTTTTTAACGAGGAGGGTCTTCCATGTGTTTGACTGATCTTCAGGATCTTCTCATTTCCTCCCCTGTGCAGAACACTGTCCAACTCTGAGCAGCCTTTGCTCTTGAGAGCATGCTCAGGGCGGTGAATGCTGGTCCTCCTCGGCCACTCAGCTCACACTGTCTGGGACACCTGAAAACACCACAGGCAGTTTTGTAGACAGAGCTTTGTATCAAAGGTGTATTAAACAGTGGTTTCAGTTACAAACCCCTCTTTTAAAATCCCTACAGGTGAATTTCCTGAAGAAGATATTGAATGTCTTGTAGCCAGGGGCCATGAAGTGGATAAAGTCAATGTGATCTCCCTAGTTCATGGGGCCAGGAGAACCAACAGTTTCATCATTGGCCTGAAGGATCCCAGGAGCGTGGATGCTGCTGGAGCCACAATATTATAGCACCTCCCAAACAACATACTCACTGAACAAGGCTTTAGAGAGATCAACCCAAGTGATGTGCATGTTCTGAAATGGCTGCCTCCTTCTCTCCCGAGTGAGACCACTGCATACACACACATATATCCACACTGCTGAGTAAACTTTCTGCATTCCCTACCCAGGATGACACGGGGGATTAGTGGTGCCAACATACATCTCTCTGTTTTTTTCTTTCTTTAAAAAAATATTTGAAATGTAAGCAGCCCAGTCGTTGTTATAGGAATGAAGGGAGGACGCTTTTCTTTTGACAGCATCTTATCATTAATTTCAGTCTTTTCAAAAGCCCGATTCTAACCAACATCTTAATTTTAATGAGCAGGAACATTAGCAAAGAAAACAATGACAGGAAAAAACAGCTGCTGATAATACTGTAAACTTCATCTCCGTTTCTTTCCCAAGTTCATTCTTTGCCTGTTGTGTAAGTCAATAATTAATGCAGCCTAATGTAGTGTTTGTAGGTGCCTGTATCTGGAATATCAGGGAGTCCTTTAATGTTCTGTATGGGCCAGCTGATTTTTACCAGCATGCAGCCTCCTATGTTAGTTCCTTTTCTTACATCACTGCATACCTTGAATTTTTTGAGTAAATATTTTGAATCAAGTAGCTGTGCATACTCACTGGAAGACCAATTTTGAACCAGTCTGCCTCTTTATTGGCGTAGACCAGCAATTCACTGCTTTTGTTCCCAGAACAGCTGCCCCACCACACGTTTTGTAACTGGAGCAATGGTTTTCAACTTTTTACAACTTGTGGACCCCCCCAGTAGTTTTCTTACATTAGTCCAGCCTCCTCCATAGTGAATTTACGCTTCGTGGTAATGGGCTTACTTTGCTTAGATACTTTCTGGAGATATCTTTGAAATACTACACATACTTATAAAAATTCACAGACCACGGACTGAAAACCACATGGAAACAGATTAGGTGGATTCAGGGCTTTCCTTACGCTGCCTTATCTCAGTCTGCTTTGAAAGCCTGAGTTGTATAATCCCTACAGAGAAGCTTGGGATTTTCTGCTTACTAAATTCAGGCCTGTACTTCAGCTCAGGTGGCTGTTAGAAAAGCTGAAGAGAATGACAGAAAAGGTACAATACAAAGCAAAAACTACTGAGATATTTTTCTGTCCACAGCATGAAATACAGAATATAAGAATACTTCTGCATTTCTTGACTTAAAAAAATGAAAAAAGCACCACATCTGTTCACTGCACCATTTCATTCAATGTTTGTACATTGCCTCCCTATTTTATTTTATTTTATTTTATTTTATTTTATTGTTTGTTTGTACAAGAAAGTTAGATAGAGCCACCTGGCACTAAAAAATCTGGAATTTGATCGTTTTCTGAAGTCTACATTGTGTTGATTTCCTTCATGGTGCAAACATGTCTATGGCCATTGTACTTATTATATATGTATATCTGTTTGTTGTTGCCGTGGTCTGTCATTTGACGCACGTTAGCCCAACCGTCTTTCTGAGGGAGCCTCTCAGACACCAATTTGTTTGTAATGTGCCTCCCTCACACAAGCTGCCATTTAGCACAGGGCATGTGTGGGTTGCTTTGAGGTGGTCAGGAAGCTACCATAGATAATTGGACTAATCGTTCCTGACACCAACCAGCTGAGCATCTCAAAGCATCTTACGCTAATTCTTGCACATTGTGCTGAGGAGGGAGAGAGAAGTTTTTATGCTCCTCTGAAATGCAGCCACCCCTGAGTCAGCTACTTAGCAGATGGGAACATCTACAGTATTTTCTGTTACTTAGCGTTAGTGGCCTCAGCCAAGAGACAGGGCAATTACGGTGTTATCTGTGGGAAGTTGTACACTGTGTCACCAAACTGCCCGTATGGCAAGAACAGGCTTTCCTCAGGAGGAGGACCTCAAATCTGTTTATTTTTCTGTCATAGGCGCTAGAACTCATCACTGCGCATAGTTGGAGCATTCACAAAACATTACATGTCATGCAGCAGACCTCCTCGGGTTTAACAGGAAGGGGAGGATGCATTTTTGTGTGTTGAATCATACTGGTGGAAATTTGGGACTTTCTGGTAGAGGACAGCAGTGATGTGTCCCTCAGACATGGAGGTTTACTGGGCACCACTGCAAAATAAATAGTCAGGTAACTGCTGCTACAGTACTTTGCATGAAATATTACAGAACGCGTTGAAAGATAACATTCCTATTTATTCATTCAATTCTTTTCCCTAATTCACTTTTGATGCTGGAAACTGTATACATTTGTAAGATAAAGACTCTGGTCTTGACTCAAAAGGGCACTTAAAAGCCCCAAGGTACAATTTCAGAGCAATTAATTGGAATCTTAAAATAAAGCATGTTCTTAAGTGCTCTGTTGGATCATGGCCTATGTTGCAAAAAAGAGAAAATTTAGAATAACTGGAAGATGGGTCTTAGTCCCCTAAGTAATGGCTAAGAGAAATAAAGATATTTTGAATTATTTCCCATTTTCTCTGTTTAAAATGGCATCAGTGTAGCACAGATGTATTCAGTACTGAAACCTTTCATCAGGTAATTGGCCCAGTGTCTCTGGTACTTTGAGTCAATCTGTTGTGAGGAGATCTGATCAAATTAATTTGTGGCACCACGAAGTTCTTGATGCTTCCTTTTGTACAGGTAAGATAGCCATTGTGAAATAAAGGGCCATATCTGGAGATGTGGGTGCACAGTATCTGCATTGATTTCAACCCAACTATTGCAGACATCTAACAACTCTGAAGCAGAATTTGTCCTGAAACTTTTACATCAAAGTGTCTGAGGAGCTCAGAACACAAAATACAGGATGAATGAGAAAAACAATAAATAAAATAAAATATTTAAAAAGAACAAAATAAAAATAAAAAAATAAACAGATGTCGTTGTCAAATGTAGCTATTATGGTCTCGAAAGCAATCCACTTGTTTCAGTTCACATTCTTGTTGCTCTCCATCAACATGCCGTTTTTTTACATTGAGATAAGCTGATAACAGGATCTGACACTAAGTGTTGGCTCAGTCAGTGGTTTCTCACAAAGGTTCAATGCCATTAATGAGTGCAGTTAACAAGCAGTGCTTTGCTAGCTCTAGATACCTCTGTTGACCTGTGTGTGTCAGGCCCAGAACACTGCATACAAAAGCCTAAAGGAGGGACAAGGCCAAGGTTGACATCCAGGGGGAATAAGGATGCTCTGGCCTCTCTGCCATGCCATTCTGTTCCCATCATTTTCCTGTTCGGTGCGCGGACATGGGGACAGGCTGGAGCGTGTACTGCTCCCACCAGCCTGGGCTGGGTGAAACGCTGCTGAGCTCACTGGGGTTGTCAGAGCCACGCTGCTGGTGGTGCCTGGGATGAGGAAAGGCTGGAGGCCCCTGCTGCCACTCAGCATGGGTGTGGGAGCAGCTCCCCAGGCATCTCTGCACGGTTGCCCGTACCCTGCCACCGCTCCCTGCCAGCCTTGCTCCTGCTCCCCACACCACTTCATGCCTCGGGCCTGGGGGCCACAAGGGGCCCACAAAGGCAGAAGACCCAGGTCCCATGTCTGCCCTGTGATCTTGCCCTGCCCTGTGCAGAGCTGCCAGCATCTTGTCAGAGGGTCTCCCAGCTGAGGTGGTGAGTTTCTTCTCATGAACGTTCATCTCTTTCATGAACGACAAAACTGTATTTATCATGCATCAAAGATGCCGCAGATTTTGAAGTTTTAGGACGAATCAGGTGGAGTGGGAAGAGCTCCTGCAGCACACAGGTGTTTTCATAACAGCCTGGGAAAGATCTTTCCTACTTCTGTGGTGGACTTCTGCATGTTGGCCAGAGAAAGGAGAGCTCTGGCAGGTAGAGAGAGCTTCCAGAAAGGCAAGGTACCACATGGAAATGAAACAGGCTGGTACAGAGGGCAGAAGGGATTCCACGGCTGCAGCTCTCAAGCACCAAACCACGCTGCCCATGAAGGGCCCTCCAGTGACCAGAACATTTTTAGATGCAGATTGTCTTCTGGAGCTGAGCCTGTCACAAAGTCCTGTGTGACCACAGCTACTTGACACTCATGGTTCTTCCTGCTGGCTACAGGATGCCTGTCCACCACGACTGTCCCCCAGCACCTCCACAAAGGCAGGAAGATGCTAACACCAGGGCATCCCCAGCCTAGCTCTCGGGTTTGCAGCCAGCTGCCCACTTCTCTTTTTCCCACCACACTCACTCACAGATTAACAAAATCCTAGACAGCTACAGTCCGGGATCAAAAGTGATTACAATCACAACACAACAGGTCTTCTCCTTTCTCTCTCTATAAGTGAGTGCTATACCGGTATTAGAGGAGAAATCATTCTGTTCAAGTCAGTATGAGCCACGAGTCTACCTTCTTTTTCCTTCCAGTATCTGTCCTTCTAAAATACTGTCATATAAAAATGCATGTAAGTATAACTGTAATCTTGATTATCCTGATATCAAATGCATTTCTCTGTTCTGTTTGTGGACAAGGACAAAGCTCAAATGCAGCTGTCTTTATGTGCTGTAAATAGCTCTCATTCCTCACTGTGACCGCTCAGCAGGTGACATTGTATTCATAGGCATCATTCATTCTGCAGCAAAGCTTTGAAATCCAAACCAAAAGTAGGGTCTCCTTGGGGAGAAGCTCTACAAACATGGAATGACAAACCAGATCTGGCCTGATAAATCTGTGGTCTCAGTTGCGGTGTACCGAGGCCAGGCAAGAGCTAGAAATATTCAGGCTACACAGGGTGGATCCAGGCTGTGTACGAAGCTCAGCTGAGCTGTGGTATGTTCTGGGGATCTGCCTACAGCTCACGTTGCTGCAGAGATGAGGCCGCACATGCAGACAGCAGGGTACCAGGGCAATGGTGCTTGAGATGCACTCTGTAGCTCCCCCCTAGCTTCCTTGGACTGCAAAGTCCAGCTGGGGAAAGTCCCCCTCCTTTCCTCTCACAGTCCCACACATCATGTTATTCCCTTCTCACCATCAGGTGCCTCTCAATCTCCTGCTCCACACATTGGCAGCCAGAGCCAAGGGTCTTCCACCAGCTGCAATGTACTGGGCAGCCAACCCCCTTTGGAGTCCTCCAGCTACTGGCCTTAAGCAAAGATGTCTCATGAGGGTCCTCGGTCAGGTCCTTTCACCCTGGTGTCCCTTGAGCTCTATCTTCCCCTTACTTCCTTACACTCATGGCAAAGCTATTTCCACCTCTGATAGCATGGAGATTCATTTCAGTCATGCAGGGTTTGTGCCAGTTCTGTCCTTTTGCAACAGTGAGCAGAAGCATAAGAGAAAGCAGCATGTTATGAAGTACTAAATGGATGTGGAAGATGGCAAGCTGCTAGTGAAGGAAGGGCTTTTTTTGCAGCTCCATGTGTGATAGACACAGGAAGGTTATCTGCATGGAGCCCCTCAGCCCAGAGCAGAAAGTTAAAGCACTTGAATGGCTGGAGCAGATCTCAGTGTGCTTCCAGAAAATACCGTACTTTCAGAAAACTCAGTTGTTGAAAAATAATGCCCTATTTGTAATTGTTTGTTATGGTTTACGGCATGTGCTCTGTGCTAATGTAGATAACATATACAAAAACAACCAAACAGACAGAAAAAGGACAAGTTTGCATTAAGATTGTAACTAGGACAAACACAGCAGGATTTGGAGGAAAACAGGGATTTTTTAGAATTGCATTATGATCTGTGTGCTAGATGGGGAAGTGCATTAGCTTTTATGGGAAGATCAGACCGGTAAGAAGAGGAGGTTAAATGCATCCAGGTAAAAAAGTGTGTCCTTGCATAGAAGAAAGTATAAAGAAAAATGTGGAAGAAAAGTAATTCTCAGATACCAAAGAAGTCTTCTTTTAGCTTCCTCATGTTTCCAACTCTACAGACACGAACAGAGTAAAACAAAGCCCAGGAAACATCTACTGTAATGTGAAAGGCCCATGGCAAAGAGAAACTCCTTGACAGAAAATCAAACATGCCTCATGTTCCTTGTGGCCAACCTGTGGCTGATGCCCCATCTCATCTTCTGGTATTTCTGAGGGAATTTCTCAGCAGCTGGGGAAGGGTTACTCACCAGGTTTTGGACTGGGAAGTGAGCTTGAGCTCTGGGACAAGGTGCATGCACCCCAGCTGCCACACACTGGTCTCAATATCAAGGTAGCATTGCGCCTGTAACCAAAAACGCCAGCGCAATTGCAAGCCTGGACTACGGGCTTGTGTCCATTGTCTGCCACCTCACCTAGCCCCACTCTTCATGACTTTGTCCCCCCACGCTTCTTCTCAGACCTTCGTGGTGCCTCCTATTAGGGAAGAGAGGCAGGAGGAAAGGCAGGGCCCCATGTCCCAGAAACAGAAGACATACATGAAAAAGGACAAACAGAAAAATCCTTTAGCAAAGAATTACTAAATGTTTGTCTTTCAGCAGGCAGTGTTTGAACCACAAATGCTAAGTGAACAATCTACTTAAAGTTTTCCATACACCAAAAATATTTGATATAAACATAAGCGACATAGTAACTTTTTTTTTTAATGTAACGGATTTACACGTCAATTTAAAAAATCAGATTTTTTTTTCTTGTGTTGCCAGCTAGAGTGGCAAATGAGATTTGAGGTTACTACGTTTAAAAGGTTTTGCAAAAAATGTTTTCCTCTTCTCATGTCATTTATACTGGGTATTTGGCAGTAATCTGCATACAGCCAGTGTCAGGAGGATTTGCAAGGGCTGGATCCAGCTGTGCAGATCCATGGGCCTGCACACCCCTCTTGAAGACAGAACTTGACTCAAGTTGCTAATGTTAATCATACATATTTTTTTCAGGATCAAAGTCTTAATTTCCATGAACGACTTTTGATAATTTTACTAGCTTTAAATAGTAAGAGCCATGTGCTTCTTTTGTTCACAAGTAGATAATCACTTTCTGATTAAAGCAGTGACTGTCAGGAAGAAAATCAGACATTTCTGCAATGGCACTGTCACTTTATGAGACTTTAGTTTTCCCATGTTAATCAAGGTTTGCAAGATACGATGCACATTCCTGGATGGACTCTGTGCCCTGCAAGCTGCTATGTGGTAGATCCCTGCTGTAAAACCCCGGTGTGCTAATGTGTGTTTTTAGGGAGTAAGTATCATCTGTATTAAAAATATTGTATCCTAGTAATCTTCTATAAAGGTCTTAAACTCTTTTTTTTTTTTAAGCTTCAGGTAGGAAATGCCTTTCATTACTTTATGGAATGGGACACTAAACCCACTGTCCCAAGGAAAGGGCTGTCCCAAGCAAAGGGTCTCTCATCTGGCTGACGATGCAGAGAATCCTGTCTCCTGTGGAAGGACTCGTCCCAAAAGCCAGTGCAGCGGGCACACCGCTTTTTCCGCCTCTCGCCACCGGCTGCAGGACACATCACTTGGAGATCCAGCATCAGGACCATCGAACCGGAGCCGTGCTGCCCACCAGCCCCCGTCACCAGTAAGAGGAACAGCTTTTGGTGTGGGTGCTGTTGCCTGGCCCAACACAGCGGAGCTCCGCGACTGCACACCACAGGTCCATTTGGTGGCTTCGGGGCAAAGCTGGGGAGGGTGCTCCCGTGCCCCGAGCTGCGAGGGTGCCGGTGTCCCCGGGCAGCCCCGGGGCTCAGGCCGTCTTCGGAGAAGGGGAGGCGACGCTTCCCCCACCCAGGTGCGCGAAGCAGCCTCCAGCCCAGGCCTCTCCTCGCCACCGCCGGCCTCTCCGGGAGCCGCTACGCGGAGAGGGCTCCTCCGCCCCGGGCGGGCCCGCGCCGAGGGGTCCCCCGGCACCGGCTGCGAGCGCCTCGGGGCCGCGGCGGCTGGCAGAGAAGATGGCGGCGTCCCCCCGGGAAGGGACCGAGCGGGCAGAGCGGGCGCCGGGGCGCCCCCGCGCCCGGCCGGGGGCTGCGGGCAGCTCCCGCCCACCTGCGGCCGGGGCGGGCGTCCCGAGGGGCCCTGCCGAGGCCCAGCGGGGCCCTCACGGCGCGGGGGCCGCCACGGGGCGCTGCCCGCCGGCCGCGACAGGGCTCGGGCCGCCCGCCCCGCAGCCGGTGCGCGGGTCGGGGCTACGGCCTCGGGGGTCTCCGCCCGGCCGCGGCGGCGGCGGCGCCCGCTTTGTGCGGGGCAGAAACGGCGGCGCCGCGGCCTCGGCGGGGAGCGGGGCGAGCGGCCCCGTGCCCTCGGCGCCCGCTCCCGGCGGCGGCGGCGGCAGCGGCGCGCTCGGACGCAGGCGCGCGGGGCGGGCGGTCACGTGGCCGCGGCGGAGGCGGCGGGAGGCGGAGCGGCGGCGGCGGCCTGCGGAGGGTGTCCGGGCGCCCCAGGGCCGACCGCCACCTCCCGCCCCCGCCGTCACGGGGCGCGGGCCCCGCGCGCCCCCGCTCGCCCCGGCGGCCCCCGCCCCTCCCGCGCGCGCTCGCGGAGCGGGCACGGCGGCGGCGGCAGCGGCGGCGGCCCCGCGGCCGCCAGCAGCGGCACCGGCGCCAGGTGAGGGCGGGGCGGGCCCCGCGGCGGGGCCTCGCCGCGGCCCCCGGCGGCGCGGGGCGGGGGAGCGGGCGGCGGGTGCGGGGAGCGGCGGGCGTGACAGGGCCGGCGGGGCGGAAGCGGCGCCCCGGCGGTGTCACGGCCGGCGGGGCCCGGAGCGCGGCCCGGAGCAGGCCGCGGCGGGCCCGGGGCCGCCGAGAGATGCCCGGGCTCGGGGTCCGCCGCCGGAGCGGGGCCGGGCCGGGCCGAGCCGAGCGGAGCCGGGCCGCCCCCCCCCCCTCGCTCAGCCCCCGGGGGGGCGGGAGCCTGGTCGCGGGACGGGGCGCGGCGCCGGGCCCGGAGCGTGTCAGCGGGCCCCGCTCGGGGCCGCGGCCTGGGCCCCGCCTGTCCCGGGGCGCCCCGGGCCGCTCGGGAGCTGCCCCGCGCCGGGAGGCGGCCGCTGGAAGGGGCGCGGCGGCTGCGGCCCCGCGAGCCCCGGCTGGGCGCTGCCCGCCCCGCAGCCCCCGGGTCAGCCCCGGCCGGCCCCGGGGCCCTGCTCCGGGCCCGTGCCCGAGCCCGCCCGGGGCAGAGGGGCACCGCTGCGGTCCGCGGGGCCGTGCCGAGCGCTGCCTCCTCTCCCGCGGAGGGCGAGAGCGCTTCTGGCCGGAACGGGAGGGCGGGCAGAGTGCGCTGCGCCGGGGGAGCTCCTCGCCCGGTTTAGGTCGCCGCCGTTTTTAGTTTCCCTGCCATCGTGCAGGCACAGGTGGCTTTTAAAGATGCCAGTGAAGGTGCGTTGACGTGTCTTTGAGCCCAGGCTTTTGTCTGGATTTCCCCGTAACTCTTCCAGGTGCTAATAGAAAGGCTTCTTCACTTATTCCCGTGGTTTGATTTCCGCATTTCCCATAAATTTAATTCCTTTTAGAACATCTTAGAAAACTCGGGATTCTGATTCCTTCTGATTTTTTTTTTGGGGGGGGAATGGGGGAAACAGGAAGGAGCAGGCTTTTCTGTTGCTCTCCTTGGCACGGGTTTGCAAGCTGACGATAAACTGTAGCTGTCTGAGCTTTGTCACTAAGACTTCCTAACCCCTCACCTTCCAGACCTTGCGTGTGTCATTACCTTAACCAAATTGTGAGTAAGCTGCGGAAAACTAATAGAAAACTGTAATAAAATCTTTCTCAGTTGAATTTTATTGTAGGAAAGGTAGCGCTTCCTATTGGTGTTTATAGTTAGTGTTCTTTATAGTCTGTCCATTTCTCTACATATGTACAACTAAAGCATCTTTCAGTATTTCACGTATGAGAAAGCAACCACAAAAAACAAATTTGGTGTTCTCGAAAAAGAGTCACCACGTGAGATAACCACAATTTTTGGATTTACTGGCTCTTTTCCAGTCACAGCAACTATTCCCAGCTTCTGTGGGCGTCTTGTGGAGCGAGAAATGAGCACCTCAAGATATGTGTCCATAATGTCTGGGTCTGCAAACCTCTGGACTAAACATACTGCACACAGTGAGGCACCAAGGTGTTTGCTAGGAATTTATATGCTTTTCAAATACCTGTATTCACTGAGCCACGTGGCTTCTTTTTAGAGTTAACTGGCTTTACCAGGAATTATTTCACAGCTGTACTGGATCCTTACTCTCCTGTTAGAAGTCATAAATCAAAAGGGCGGGGAGGGCTGCACACAGACCTGATCTTTTGTTGAGAAATGACATTTCCCAGTATTTTATAAGTACAGAAAAAAGTACAGAAGGGTATTCCATTAGACTTCAGATTTTGGTTGGAAAAATTCCCAGGCAGCGCTCTCCAGCCATTCTCTATAGAAAGGCTGTTCGGCTATAGAACTTGCAGGGAGGAGTTGTTAACAACAGGCTTCCAAGCGATGCAGTAGTTTTATGCTATTCTACTAAAGAAATAGCTGCTTTCTTAAAAAAAAAAAAAAGTGGGGGGGGGAGGGGAAAGGGAAAGAAAGAAAATGTGTAGGGAAACCTGAGAAATCCAGATCCCCACCTGCATTTGTAAACTAAGTATTAGTGTTTTCGTTTTTTAGATGCTTAAAATATTTGAACTTGAAAAATATTGGGGTATAGAGTTAAATTCTGATGAACAATTGTAATATCCCTCAGTTCTTCTTAGGTATGATGCTGTCAAAGATTGCATGCCTCTGTAGTAGATATTAAATATTTTAAATTTATACGGTAAACCTGTTTAACAGTTTAGTTATATGTTTGTTTTCTAATACTGTATTGTTTGCTCTTGGATGGAAGCTGGAGTTGCAGTTGAGTTACATAGATATACTAAACGTAACAGATTTGCTACCGAAGATATCGATGGGTTAAAGTGGCTGTCACAGTTCAATTGCATTAGGAATAGTGAAATTTTATAGGTCATTAGCATCCCTCTGAAGGACAGAAGGTGTGATGTTGGTATTTGTTTCAAAATCATGTGGTGTCTATTGAGAAATACAACTGCCGCGGTGCGCAGAGAACACTAGTGCGTGGAGCGCCTGCCAGTGTGCAGTGCCCGCTGTATGAACAGCAGCACTTACACCTGGCAGTGCGTCCACCTGAGGCAGGGAAGATGCATCGTCAAATTCCAGGTGAGAGATGTTCCAGCTGTTTGGCAGACGACTGAGGTTTTTTTCTTCACGTTTGTTTATTGAGACAACGGTTATTGTGTATTCTGTCTGACGCTTGCTCTGTCCTGTTTTCAAACTCTTCTGTCACTTCCAGAGCAGATCACTCGTGTTCTTCAGCAGGAGCTAGCTCGTGCGGATAACATTTCAACCGTGTAGCCGGTGTGTTTCTTAGTTTGTACACCTCGATAGCTGAAGGTTTGGCTCAAGATGGTATGAGAAACTCTGATTCTCTAGTGACCTGACTGATTAGAAGGAAGAGAATTAATAATAATAATAATGTTAATAAAGGCTTTCCAGTGATGCAACTGGCATTGAAAGTTCAGCTAGGCTTTGGATTGCACAGGAGAGGTAGTAGTGGAAGTGTTCCATAGTCCAAGGAGTATGGGATTTTCAGCAGTCTGTTGGGTACCAGGGCTCATTTCCTTTCCATTGTGTCCTCTGTTGCCGCTGCTAACAGCAGCCCGTCTGCGTTCTGAATAGCCCTTCCAAAATTGTTGTTGACATACTTACAAATAGGAACGAGAAGTGAATTCTGGTGTGTGTGTGTATGTAGTGACTTTCATGTTGTGTCACAATAAATAACTGTTTTTCATGTATTTGGGGAAAAGAAAGATGAACGATTAGGCTTACACAGAGTGTAACTGGTGTGAGAGCTTGTATAAAGAAGGGAGGTGCTCCGTAGACTCGGCAGCACGCAAGAACCATCCTCTTTTTGGAACTGGGAGGACTGTTGCTGCCTTCTCCAGCTTGAATGAGTAGTCCTGAAGGATAGTCCTACATAAGGGTTTGGATCAGACTCGTACAGTAATTGAGAAGTGCAGCAGAAGAATGATACCTTGTCGAAGTTCGTTTGTCCTTATATAAGCTGATAATTTTGGGACAGGAAGTTGCCTGTATTGAGTTGTGTATGTGGGAGTCTGAATTTTAAGTTTGTGATCTATGAAGGGGAATAATGTATTTATTCCCAGTAAAAGACGCATGCTGTTATCTTCTCCAAGTCCTGTGCTTATCATTTTAATTTTATAATTATTGCTCTTTCAATAACCAAATAAGTGACGTTCCAGATGTCTGAGCTGGTATGAGATTCTACTTCTCCTTATGCTTTCTGGGTAGTACTTACAGAGGCTGAATTAGACGTAAGCCTGTGTTTCGCATATATGTGCACGGGCACACTCTCATAAGTCTCTTGGATGGTCCAAGGAAATCATGAAGATTTTTTCTGCCTTGCTTCCTGCTAAATTAGCAGTTTTGGCTTGTGTAATACTTCACTTTCCAAGCAGTGGGTGGAGAGAACGTGAGAGATGAGAGAGAGGGCTCAATCTGACAGTTCTGATGGGTCTCTGCCAGCTGTTCCAGAGAAATGGAGGAGTTAGCATTTGCAGATTTGGGACTACGGCTGCAGGAGCTGAACCTCCCAAGGCAAAAACATTGCCAGGTTTTTTAGCGAGGCTCAGTGAAGAATAACACGGGACGAGAAAAAGTGTCTCCTTTTCTGGTTGCAGTGTGGAAGGTGTTCCTTCTGAGGTTTTCTTGGGGTATTTTTCCAATCCCCACAACAATACATTGCTGTCTAGTTCAGTTGCATCCTAGTTTTACCATCCTAGGGATTATGTGGTTCTTGATAGCAGTAGTGGCAATAAATAGAAAGAAAAAAAAAAGAAAAAGCCTGGGAGAATGCCAAGTATGCTGCAAGTTTTTATACAATCAGGAAAATCTCAGAATAATCTTGATTTTTAGCAAAAGCCACGCCTACATAATGTGTGTTTATGGTGGTTTTTGGTTGGTTTGTGTTTTAGTCAGGGGAAACATTCTCCTTACCGAGTGCTTCATATCAAAAGAATTACTTTTAAGCCATTTATATTAGCTTAAATTTTTCCTTCATACTTTATAATGTTTCAGGGTTTTGTGTGTTTTAGTGAAATTTCATGGACTTTCATTACTGGGAGGAAGAGCCTAATGAAGAATATTCTTCAGTTTTCAGTCAAATTCAGTTCAGGACTGGTAATCACAGGAATACCTGCTGTTGTTGTACTGACAGTTAGGAGCCTCTGGAAGAATGTGGGGTAAAGGAGTTACCTGTGGGGTACATCAGCCCAGACTGGTTCAGCTGTGGCTAAATTCAGCTTCAAATAAAAAGCCTGTCACAACAGATGCAATGAATAGGTTGCTACTTGAAAAGGCGTTTTCTCATAGCCTTCAGAAGATGAGATAAAGTAGTTTCTTGTCCAGATGCATCTAATTTTAAATAGCTTCTCATTTTACTTGTTTGCCGATTGCGTTGATGGGTCTTAATGAAAAGTTTCATACTGCAGGACTCTGTCACAGTATTCATCTGTTACAGGCCATGGTATCTTTCTTCCAAATAGGGATAGCCTTAATATGTGAAATTAACAATTCAGCTGATGAGAAGTATTTGATCAGATGCTATGCCACGTAGACTGTAGCTTCCACGAGTGATGCTGAAACCGGTTAGCTCATGGCAGAGAGAGAGGGCTGGGAGCCTTCTTGTGTTCGTATCTCAACAGTTGCAAATGGGAATCTTTCTTCATGGCTAACTTAGCTGCAGTTAAAACTCGTTCTGGAGTTGTCATGTTGCCTTCTTATTTTTAAAGCAGTCTTGGTGATCAAGTCGGTCAACTTCCATTCACATAAAAATTAATTGCTCAGATGGAGACATGTCTGCTGCAGCATGGCATGCGTTGTGGAGTTTCAGCCAAGTTCATAAATTGTAGTTTCATAAAACTTTAACAGGCCAGTGTTCCACTAAACAACCTGCTATCAAAATGCATCACGATAACAAAAGGTCATGTGCTATAACAAGCTGTAGTTTTCTACTTTTCAGAAACGTTGAAGTTTTAGGCATTTTATGCCTGAGGGCTATGGGAGCTTAGCAGAAAATTATGAAAGCAGTGAGTAGTTGTGCATCAGAATGAATGTAGCCTGCCGTCCTGTGCACTTACTTGTTTAGTTTTCTTGACGTCTGGGGAAGCGTAAGTTCAAACCGAAACTTTTCCTCTTGATCAAACTCTTAAAAAGGCTGTTTTTGTGGATTCTTTGGTGTCTGCTAAGGTATCCGTTTAATCTCTAGGCATTTCCAGGGTCCCTATCAGGTAACTTATTGTAATGAAAGCTGGACGTAATGAGCCACTGTTGATTAGTTATCTTCCATAACCAAATTTGATATCGTTGCGTGTGCTCAAGGGAATGAAGACAGCCACCGTTAGCTGTTCCTTCTCCAGTAGCCTGGGCTAAGTGCCCTCACTTTGCTCCTGGAGCTGGCGAGGGCAGCCCACTGCTGCCCGCCCTCTTCATCTCCACAGAGGTTTTGGGTCCGTGGATCCGCTCCTTGCCCTGCACCTGACGGGAGGGAGGGCCCTGAGCCCCCTCAGGATGGAGAAGCGGAGGAGCAAAAAGCCCCTCGGTGCCTTGTGCCGAGGAGAATGGTCGGGGGACATCCGTTTGTAAAAAGGGTGAAAAGTTGGAAGGAATGTGGTATCCACTTCATGGCGTGGAAAGAAAGCATTTTTAGTTTCGGCCTAAGTTTAATGAATGATATTAAAATGTCAAATTTCAGATTTTGTGTTGTTTGCCTGTTATCTTGTTGTCTGGCCATGGTATTTACGTGGGCTTGCATAGTCTCCGGTATAGCTGGAAACAGCGGAGCTACTGCTTATGTTTTAGCCAGCCAGGGCTTTTACTCGGCCCTCTGCGTCTTCTTGAATTACAATGCATTTTAGAAATACAAGAAGTTATCAGAGTTTGAAAAGTGTTAGGTGTCTATGAAAAGTGCTACAAGCATGTATGGTCTACTGTGAATACTGTTTTCCTCCCTTGGAGTTGCTGGGCAGGCAGAAGAGCAAAGCATAATACTAAGGCTTTTAAAGCTATTAACTTGTTTTCAGCATAGAAAATACCAAATTTCTGCTTTGTCTTTGAGTTTTGTTCCCTCGCCTGCTTTCTCACTGATGAGCAGGTTTGCATGTAGGCAGAAAATTTGCTTGAAAACCAGCACTGAGATGTTAGTATAAATCATCCTGATTTGGAGGGAGGCGTTTTGTTTTTGCTGAAGTCATTAGTTTTACTGCTCTGTTTTCATTACCTTGAGAGGTTTGAGCGCAACTTGATGAAACCGTGAACAGAAGCGTGTTCTGGGGATGGATTTGCCTCACTTTGTTGGCCATCTGCAATAAAAACGTCCGTGTGAGATCTGAGGTGGTTGTGTGGGCTCATAATGTGCTTCTGGCTTGAGATTAGCAGGTTAGCCTGAGCTGGTTTAGGTGTCTGCTTATGAAAGGTGAAATGCATTGTAGATGTGCCCGTTCCTTTTTTTTTTTTTTTTGAAAATTAATTTAATCTAGAAGAGTTTATCTTGAAAAAGGACATTAGAGTATGATCTGTTTTCCAGCCAGAGGGAACATACAGAAAGTATACAGTTTTTTGCCTCTAACAGAAGGTTGGTTTTTCTAGATCCTTGTTCTTAGTGTTTGCTCTTAATACTTGAATATAGTAAGAAGCGCTATTATTATTGCTAAGGAGAGGGGTGGAATTTGCTGCAAAACTGTGCGTTAAAAAACGAGGTATTCACTGTGTTATATTGAGTATTTTTGTTACTTTGCTTCCTTGTCTTACCAAACATGATGGTTTTCTTTCAGGATTACATTTTTGGGAGTTACTGTTTAACAATGTTTGCCAGCTTGGAATTAACTGAAGACCTGTTGCATGCCACAAAATAACTGAAGTTGTGGAATTGGTTTTGGTAGGTAAAAAAAAAAAAAAAAAAAGTATATGATGCCTTTGAATATTTCTTGTTCTTATATATTCTCCTTCAGACTGTCCACTGCCTGCAGTGCTTGTGTGTGTTGGATGGGCATGGCTGGGCTGTACTGAGAGCTGACTTCTCAGTTACCACGCTGGGCTACAGGTGTTTAATGTGAGGTTTCTAGCTGTTCACAGCCTTCCTTCCAGAGAAGGACATCCAGCATGGGTTCACCAAGGGTAAATCGTGCCTGACCAATTTGGTGGCCTTCTAGGGTGGAGTGACTGCATCCGTTGACAAAGGAAGACCGACCGATGTCCTCTACCTGGACTTGTGTAAGGCCTTTGACACAGTCCCGCATGACATCCTGATCTCCAGATTGGAGCGATGTGGATTTGGTGGGTGGACTATTCAGTGGATAAGGAATTGGCTTGAAGGCCGTACCCAGAGAGCGGTGCTCAATGGCTCCATGTCCAGGTGGAAGCTGGTGACAAGCGGTGTCCCTCAGGGGTCTGTCCCTCGGACCGGTGCTGTTTAATATCTTTATCAACGACATAGACAGTGGGATCGAGTGCATGCTCAGCAAGTTTGCAGATGTCGCCAAGCTGAGTGGTGCGGTTGGTACCAAAGAAGGAAGAGATGGCATTCAAAGGGACCTGGGCGGGCTGGAGAAGGGGGCCCACATGAACCGCATCAGGTTCAACAAGTCCAAGTGCAAGGTGCTGCACCTGCGTCAGGGCAATCCCAGACATGAGTACAGGCTGGGAGAAGAACTCATTGAGGGAGGGACTCGGGGGTTCTGATGGATGAAAAGCTCGACATGAGCCAGCAGTGCACGCTTGCAGCAGAAGGCCAACTGCATCCTGGGCTGCATCGACAGAGGGGTGGGCAGCAGGTGGAGGGAGGTGATTGTGCCCCTCTGCTCTGCCCTGATGAGGCCCCACCTGGAGCATTGTGCCCATGTTTAGGGGCCCCCAGCACAAGAAGGATGTGGGGCTGTTGGAGCAGGTCCAGAGGAGGGCCACAAAGACAATCAGAGGGCTGGAGCACCTCTCCTATGGAGAAAGGCTGAGAGAGCTGGGGCTGTTCAGCCTGGAGAAGAGAAGGCTTCGGGGTGACCTCATCACAGCCTTTCAGTACTCAAAGGGTACCTATAAAAAAGATGGAGAGCGACTCTTGGCTCAGTCAGTTATTGACAGGACAAGAGGGAATGGTTTTAAACTAAAAGAGGGGAGATTTAGATTAGAAGGTAAAGAGCAAATTCTTCACTCAGAGGGCGGTGAGGCACTGTAACAGGCTGCCCAGAGAAGCTGTGGATGCCCCATCCCTGGCAGTGTTCAAGACCAGGCTGGATGAGGCCCTGGGCAACCTGATCTAGTGGGTGGCGTCCCTATGGCAGGGGGTTGGTACTGGATGGTCTTTGGGGTCCTTTCCAACCCAGGCCATTTTATGATTCTATGACAGTTGGGCTGCTTTCATGGTGTTATCTGTCTGTAATGCCAGAGTTTGAACTTCCATGTTGCTGGAACTCCCCCAAGCTGAATTGTTTTTAAAGGAAATGTATTGTATGTTTAAGTTTATTTTTAGGTATTCCTTTCACGTTATAACAGTGATTCTTAGCTGTATCTAATCTCTTTCTGTAACGATATGGCACTTGCCTACTATCTACTTAAAAGTCTTTTTGCCAAAAGCAATTATGTAATTTTAGTCTTTGTATCATAGACACACTGTGTGTGAATAGATGTGGTCACTGGTCAGATTTAACAAGCTCCAAGGTCACTGTGTTAGACAATAAAAACCGTGTACATGGTTGTAGGAGGATAATACGTTGTTAACAAGTCTGCAGTAAGGACGGGGTTGTGATCAGGCTGTTCTTGGGATTTATAGGTGGTATGTTTTGAAAGTATGCCTGGGGGGGCATGTGTGTATGTGATGTATTAAAAGAAAGCTATCTTCCTGACAGTATTCTGGCTACGCTAAACATCCTTCATTCCCATCCTGAAAAACTTGGTACCTTTATGTATTTTCTCCCTGACACCTAAAACAAAGGAAACAAGAAAGCTTTCACTTGGATTATCCAAGGCATGGTTTTTTGTTGTTGTTTTGATTTCCTTTTATTCCTATTAGGCTGTTTGAACAACATTTTTTCAATGAAGGCCGAGGCATGGCAGGTTCTGTGTCCTTTGGAAGTCACGTTACTGTTTGCTGCTATCAGAGACATTTTCTTCTCCTCCTCAGTTCTGGACTCCCTGAAGGTCTTGGTTGTAGTTTCATTTCTGGACTGATTTTTCTTCTTGTTTCCAGCTTCAGCAGCTTTAAATAACAGCCGCTGTGGGGGTGAGGACCCTGCTCAGTGTTGGCTTCTGGCATCTGCTAAGGAATGACATCTGTCCATCCTTCCCTCTGGTTCTTCTGTGTTTGTGAAGAAACTGCTGTCACCCTTTCCAAGCCTTTGTGTAACTCTGAGGAGTACTGTTCCAAGCATACGGCAGGATTTTAGTACCTTTATTTAAATGGGCTCCCTGCATATTTGTTTGAGAGGGTGCATGTTGTGTTGTGACATCAGTTGTGAAAGTGTTTATTCTGAGTTGTCCGAAATACATAAACAGCTTGTAAATCAATAGACTGTGTCACAGCAAGGGCTTTGTTCAGTATCTCTTCCAAGGTTATTTTGTTTTACTTCAGTTGTGTAGGTTTTACTTCGTTTTGTGCATTTGCAATGAGGGGAAAAAAGCAACACAAGAGGGTTCAAGTTCTGTTTAACAAACAGATGGACATAACCCTAAGTTTGAATCAGTCGAGCTCATCTTGGCGTGACAATACCAGGACACCAGCTTATTTTTTCCCCAGACACCAGCACTTCCAGCTGGCAGTGCTGGCGCTCCAGAGCCTGCTGTGTCCCTTGCTTGGGATGCTCCGGTCTTTGCGTGCCATCCCCTGCCACCTGCGCCATGCTGCGGGTGCGTGGGCATTGGCCAGAAAACTGACACACTGCTGACGTTTTGGCTATTAGTCTGTTACCTTGCTACGTATCCTCACCTCTCTTAATTCAGCAGCACTTTTTTTTTTTTTTTAGTAATCAGCAAATCCTATACAAGGCCAACCCTATTATAAACAGGTATAAGGCACTTCTCACGTTGTTGTAGCTTGCCACAGTCTGGGGTCGCAGGTAAGTGGTTGCCACGTGGTGGCACTGGGCTTGTGCTCAGTTTCCAGAAACAATTGTGTAAGGAGGGAAATACGGAATTGTAAACCTTAAAAAAAAAAAAAAAAAAAAAAAAAAAAAAAAGAAACGGTGTGGGGACGGGAGGGAAGCCATCCTTGTTCTTTGAACACACAACGATATTCAGAGATGTGTTTGTGCTGCCGTGTAAGTGTGAACGCTTGAGTTTATGAAATTTGTTGAGGTTCTGCAGGCCCGTTGAAGTCTGATTTTTGCTCATTGGAGATGCTCTCCTAGGCTGCTAGAAGTTAATGTAGGTTACAGGAGTTATTGAAGGGCCAGTGTTTTACCTGTGCATGCCTATGCCTAAAGGGCTTCCATGTTTTTTTGGGGGGGTTTATGTGAGGAGTGCTGAATGAAGATCCATGCTAATTATGGTCATGGGTTGGCTTGTGATTTGTGGGAGTCAAATTTATAACCAAGAGATTACAGAGTTTGTTAGCACGAGGGATGCAGCTGGGATTCATGTGGTTCTGAGATGGAAGACGTGTGGTGTTCTGCCTGAAGAGGAAGATTTCGCAAATCACTACTTCCTCCTGTCACAGTCAAGATAAATTGTACCTGAATATAGAAATGGACTAAACTGTGTGCCTCTGAGAGGGAGAGAAGGAGGTGGATGTGGCAGAGAGGAGCATGATGTGAGAAATGCAAAAAGGGAGCCTCAGCTGCAAACCTGAATGTAGTACCCTTACAAAGAAAGTAAAATTTAAAGCTTATTCCTATTTTTTTTCTTAATTCAAGCGTTCCCTGCAGTCCTATGGTTTTCTGAATCAAATGAAACAAGACCTGTGGTCCTTTGGCATTTAGCAAACTATATTTCTGTCTTTTTCATGAGGTGCCATAATTTCAACAAATTATGGCGGATTTGTGCAGGTTGAGGTGAGACTGGTGGAATTCAGTCTAAGCTGCAGTGTTTTTGTGTGTTTTAAACTGCCACTGTAGCAGTCTGGGGTCTTCTGCTCTTTCACAGAGAAGACTGATGCTTCAGACGCTTTGATTCAAATTAAAAAAAAAAAAAAAAGCATTTGAAGAGTTTGTGTTTTTATAGGAAAAAAAATATTTCTGTGGTGTTAGGGATTGTCAGAAATATTCATGTTTCTCACTGGAGATGGAACATACCCATCCCCCAAGTAATTGTGCTTTTTTCAATGTTTAAAATCTTGTGTAATGAGCCAAGATCTCTCTTCCTGAATAGTTTATACAAGGTTTTTAGATTATTTTTTTTTTTTCCCCAAAAGGTACTGCTTATTTTACACAGGATGCTCATTCAGGGCACGGAATGGTTGTGCTTTGTCCTTAAGAGATTGTTATTTGTGTAGGACTCCGAGTTCATTTCTTCTGGAAGTCAGTATATGTGTAATGAATAATGCAAGGATGCAGAAAGAGAAGGAACTATCTCCTGGGTAGGGTAACCAACCCAGCCCATTGGGGAGCTTCTGTGTGACAGTCAGTTAAATCAGCTTTTCACAGAGGGTTATCAATTGTCATTCCCATTTTCTGGGCACCTGATGTGAAACTGGAATTTGACTTAATGGAGCTGCTGAATGCTCAGACCTGTAAGTTAGACACAGAGGAGTCCTGGGAGAAAATAAAAGATTGAATTGTCTGAGCGTTCAGTTTGTCTCTGTTGTTGTTTTTTTTTAATTTTTATATCAGTTCCCCATTTTTAAAATTTCTGTGGTAACAATAACTAACTTATAAAAGCACAGTGTAAACAGATCAGTGACTGTGAAATATTTTTACTTACCTTCAGTGCACGACTGCAGAAGAGTTTGGGATTACAAAATTAGATTTCCTTTTAATCCCAGATTTGAGTAGTGTTCAAGAATGGGGGCCTAGTGCTGCACAGTGCGAAGAGAGTAACTGTATGTAAAATAGATTATTATTCATTAATGCCATTTAGTCTGCGTAGCGTGGTGTAGGGTTGTAAGGGAGAATTAAAAATTGAGTTTTGTAAAATCGCTGCCCAATAAATGTATGTGCAGAGAGCTGCCCTGGGGCTGTGCATCGTGACTTTCGAGTGCTTGTTTCTTCATTTGGGGTGCTGTCCCTTCAGCAATGTTAGGAGAGTGTGCAAATAACATAGAGCTGAATCTAAGCTTTTCTAGCACAGTTACCCTTTTGTATTATTATAATTTTTTCCCAGCCTCTCTCTGCAATTCACCTTGAATCTCCGACTTGTGGTTTTAATTTGTGTTGGGAACTTGAACCTCTGCCAAAAACCCCAATCTGTATCCTATTTGATGGCATCTCATCCTGAGCTAAACGTTTGTGGTGCATCGTATTTAATACTGACAGCTTTGGAGTTACGAGGTCTTGACAGCCTTGCCTGTTGATTTGATTTGTTTTTGACAGTGGTGGTCAGGAGCAGGTCCCTTTTTTAGCTTTGACATCAGCTTTGGCTCGTGATGGAGATGGTTTTAATTCTTTAAGAAATACTCACTAAGCATCGAGTGTGAGAGCAGAGGTAGGAGGCTGAGCTGCCTTGCATGGAGGAGTTCATCCTAGAGCCCTTGTCACAGTCTGCGGTGAAGTGGAGAAACGTGCGTCCTGCCTGTAAGTTGGTATTGTTCACCGTGCTTGTAGGGATGACTTCTGTCTCAGGTTTGTACTTCTGTGTAGATAACTATCATAATGTAACTAAACTCACAGCTAAACTGAGGAAGTGTGGTCTGGATGATCGGGTGGCGAGGAGGACTGTGACCTGGCCGAAGGGAAGAAGCCAGAGGGTTGTGGTCAATGGGATGGAGTCAAGCTGGAGGCCTGTATCTAGTGGAGTCCATCAGGGGTCGGTACTAGGGCCAGTGTTGTTCAGTATATTCATTGATGAGTTGGGTGAGGGAAAGGAGTGCGCTGTCAGCAAGTTTGCTGATGACACTAAACTGGGAGGAGTGGCTGACACGCCGGAAGGCTGTGCTGCCATCCAGCAGGATCTGGACAGGTTGGAGAGTTGGGTGGGGAGAAACTTAATGAAATATAACGAGAGCAAGTGTAGAGTCCTGCATCTGGGCAAGAACAACCCCAGACACCGGTATAAGCTGGGGACTGCCCTGCTGGAAAGCAGCAGAGGGGTGAGGGACCTGGGGGTCCTGGTGGACAGCCGGATGACCATGAGCCAGCCCTGTGCCCTTGTGGCCAAGAAGGCCGGTGGCCTCCTGGGGTGTATCAGAAGGGCTGTGGTTAGTAGGTCGAGAGAGGTTCTCCCCCCCCCTACTCTGCCCTGGTGAGACCACATCTGGAATATTGCGTCCAGCTCTGGACCCCTCAGTTCAAGGACAGGGAACTGCTTGAGAGCGCCCAGCGCAGAGCCACGAGGATGATTAAGGGAGTGAAACATCTCCCTTACGGGGAGAGGCTGGTGGAGCTGGGTCTTTTTAGCTTGGAGAAGAGGAGACTGAGGGGTGACCTCATTGATGTTTATAAATATGTAAAGGGTGAGTGTCAGGAGGATGGAGCCAGGCTCTTCTCGGTGACACCCAATGACAGGACAAGGGGCAATGGGTGCAAGCTGGAACGTAGGAGGTTCCGCTTAAATATGAGATGAAACTTCTTCACGGTGAGGGTGACAGAGCACTGGGACAAGCTGCCCAGGGGGGTTGTGGAGTCTCCTCTGGAGACTTTCAAAACCCGCCTGGACGTGTTCCTGTGTGACCTGATCGAGGTGTTCCTGCTCCGGCGGGGGGATTGGACTAGATGATCTTTCAAGGTCCCTTCCAATCCCTAACATTCTGTGATTCTGTAAAATTTATTGCAAAATCTAGATCTTTCATAAAGTGAAAAACATCAGGAGCGTGATGTGATTTACTGAATTCATTCTTATCTATGCTCAACAGGGAGATGGGGGGGAAGTTGTGGGCTGGCACAGGAGGAGTACATTTCAGGTAGTAATATTCATAAGCATCTGAGAACCACCTACATTTTTACAAGTTTTTATAAAGCAAGCATAGCATGCTTAAGATTTCCTTGGACATGAATAAAATAGTTGTCAAATGCTAAATATTTCCTGGTAAGAATGTTCTGTGGCTTTCCTTCTGCTTTGTTGTACAAAGTCCCTAAAGTTAAATTTGGTGTTTCCCCACCTGTCTTTAGGTAATTGTAAGTATTACTGTGTGTTCCACAATTTCCTGGCAGTCAGGCATTGTAGCATTGATTCTGGGTGCTTTTTGTCCTCTGTACGATGTGGAGATGAATGTAATCGATTTTCATTTTTTTTTATCTCCCCCCCCCCCATTTACCCAACTATCATTTAGGTCAGCTGGAATACTGCTCAAGGCACGTGTGGAAGGATTCTGTCAGGAAAACACTTCTGTTTGTTCTAGTGGACAAACAACTTGGCTACTGCAATGGCCACGGTTTTCAGAGTCACACAGTTTGTCTCACAGGCCCTCGCACTGGGTCACCTGGTAGGTTTTCTGTCAGTGCTCTTTGCGTGCTGTTGAATGCCGTAGTTAGTGTCTTTACACACTGTACTAACTATTTTTTCCCCCCTTCAAAGCATCTTCTTAATGTCTGACTGGCTACCATTGTTGGACACAATGGTTTTGGATGATCTACCAAACTTGGAAGATACGTATGCCTCCTTGTACTCCTCAGCTATGGAAGACTTAGAGGTGGATTTTGATTCAGGACTGGAGGAAGATGAACTGAAACAGGAGGCTACTCCTGAAGATTCCACGATCTTTGTAGCTTTTAAAGGAGATATAGGGGATAGAGACTTTGAGCAGAAACTAAGTGTCATACTGGAGAATGTGCCTGGCCTTTTACACATGGGTAATGTATTTCTTTATCATTTTTCAATTGCCCTTAAAATGCTTAATTACATAATCAGGATGCTTGTAAAAAGAAGCTGATTATATTGTTTTCGAGTTACTTGGTAGTAAGATTTGTGAAGGTTGTTATTAGTGAGTTTGGGAGCTACACTTCTTAGGCACAGAGTACAAGTTTTTGAAGTTAATTTATTGTTTCAAACTGATTTCATTAGTGAGTTCATTTATTCCTATTCAGTTCCAATGTTTTACTTGTTTTTTTCTCTTTCGTTTCCTTACATTACATAATGCTTTGTAGTGTGAAAGTGAAACCAGACTTGTCCAAACAGGACATGTTTTTTAATATCGAAACCATCCAATTTAAACTATTGCAGTTGAGAATAGATTTGCTCTGAAATAACTGTGCTAGTTCAAGTCAGCTGCTTTGCTGCTGCACTGACTTAACCTACGTGACTTTTTCAGAAGGGGGGCTATGGAGTTTTCTCATATGGCCCCATGTGCCCACTGAGGTCTTGTGACAGGCAACTCTAGCTAGTAAGTGACACAGGCTTTTAGGATAGCATCTTTTACCAGCACAGCTAGATTTGGAGAAAAGGTGTCTGTCCACTGAAGGAAGGGATGCCATCCAAAGGGACCTGGGCAGGCTGGAGAAGTGGGCCCGCATGAACTGCATCAGGTTCAACAAGTCCAAGTGCAAGGTGCTGCACCTGGGTCAGGGCAATCCCAGACATGAGTACAGGCTGGGAGAAGAACTTGCTGAGAGCAGCCCTGCAGGGAGGGACGTGGGGGTTCTGGTGGACAAAAAGCTCGACATGAGCCAGCAGAAGGGCAACTGCATCCTGGGCTGCATCGACAGAGGGGTGGGCAGCAGGTGGAGGGAGGTGATTGTGCCCCTCTGCTCTGCCCTGATGAGGCCCCACCTGGAGCATTGTGCCCATGTTTGGGGCCCCCAGCACAAGAAGGATGTGGGGCTGTTGGAGCAGGTCCAGAGGAGGGCCACAAAGACAATCAGAGGGCTGGAGCACCTCTCCTATGGAGAAAGGCTGAGAGAGCTGGGGCTGTTCAGCCTGGAGAAGAGAAGGCTTCGGGGTGACCTCATCACAGCCTTTCAGTACTCAAAGGGTACCTATAAAAAAGATGGAGAGCGACTCTTGGCTCAGTCAGTTATTGACAGGACAAGAGGGAATGGTTTTAAACTAAAAGAGGGGAGATTTAGATTAGAAGGTAAAGAGCAAATTCTTCACTCAGAGGGCGGTGAGGCACTGTAACAGGCTGCCCAGAGAAGCTGTGGATGCCCCATCCCTGGCAGTGTTCAAGGCCAGGCTGAATGGGGCTCTGAGCAACCTGATCTAGTGGGTGGTGTCCCTGCCCATGGCAGGGGGTTGGTACTGGATGATCTTTGAGGTCCCTTCCAACCCAGGCCATTCTGTGATTCTGTGAAGTTAGGAGTGAGTTACTGACACTCTTAAATGGCATGTTCTTAAATGGCATGTTCTAACCAAAACTTAGCACACTTTTTGTAAGTCTGCTGTCATAGTGGAAAACATAGCTGACTAAAATTTGAGCAAATGCTTATTGTTTTCAGAAGGGCTTCCTGTTCAAAAAGCTTGAAACTGGAAGTTTATAAATCTGTATTAGCAATATATAATTTAATGACCCTAAAAAGCATTTTGTAGCTATATTTTAGCTAGGTATCACTTAGAATAAATATATCCAACATCACTGGCCTACCTTTTTTCTAATTCTCACCTGTTACTCTTAAAACAATTGATCAGCATAGAAACACTCATACGTAGAACAGGTTTACAAAAAATCTGTAGCTAAATATTTTGCAGAATTTTAATATGGTTTTTGCAGTGGGTTGAACATACCTGTTCAGAAAAGTTAAATAATATGGTATAAATTAATGAAATACAGCTAGGTCTCTGGCACCTGCCTTCTGCAAAGAAGTTTCACAAGCATCTTGCAGAGTTAAATCAGTGGTTTCATTCTTGTATTCACTCATCTATGTGGTATACTAACAAATGTATTTTATCTGATTTATTAGGTATTCTGTCTTTCCAAAGTAGTTTATTCACAGAATATTTCAAATTTTGAGTAATATTGTCAAGTATTTGTGTTGCCTATTTTATTGTTTATAATTTGGGAAATTCTTATTTTGGTAATTTTTGGAAAGTGGTTTGGCAGTATGAGTCACTTTACATCTGTTCTGGAGAACTCTCCAGTATCTGAGACTAGCCTGGAATAGTTGTTCCAGATTTTTTTCAGCTGTGCTTTTTTAACAAGTTATTTCACTATACTTGTTTGAAAACTGACTTTGCAGTGACTTTGACCTTTTTTCTTTTAAGAATCCAACCAGTTAAAACTGCAGAAGATAGAGCCTTGGAACAGTGTACGTGTTACCTTTAATATACCACGCGAAGCTGCAGAGCGGCTGCGGATTCTGGCTCAGAATAATAACCAACAGCTTCGTGACCTGGGAATTCTCTCAGTTCAGATTGAAGGTATTTCACACCTAATTTATTTTCAAAGGCATTAATCTGCAAATATACTAGAATTTATGTATAGTCAACAAGTGACTTTGTGTACTTGGTTAATGTTGCAAAACTTTTAATTCAACGATTTGGAGAATAACTTCAATGAAAAGGTAGCTCAAGGCTTTTATTCTTCTGAGAATAGGTGTGATAATAGAAACAATGGCTGAAAATCCTCTAAGTGTCGGGAAGCCCCCTGAAAAATGTTTTTGTGAGCGCTACTAGCAAAATGTGCCCTATTTTTTTTTCCGGGTTGTTTCATATGAGACTCTCTTAAAAACAAGTTTTACATGGGTTTCACAACTGAAATATCTGTGTTGTTCAAGATGAAACTGAGGGCATTTAATGTTTGTCACAGCGTTGTTTTTTCTTAAAATTGAAACACTAATAATAAAGGTAGCCTGCATAACTGTCCTTCTAAAGTGCATATTATTGGTAAAGTTTGTCCTTCCTTCCTTTAAATCTTTTAAATGTCCTTTTGAAATTGTCTGCATTCTGCTTTCCTGTATATCATTCAGTTCCCCCAAATTGTGTATTACTTCTAGGGGAAGGTGCTATCAATTTAGCTTTAGCTCAAAATAGAAGCCAAGATGTCCGAATCAATGGGCCCCTGGGAGCAAACAACTCAGTACGAATGGAAACAGGATTTCCCATGCAAGGGGGACAAGGTAAATTTTTAATTATTTATTTTTATACAGTTTGAAATTTAATAAGCTTATTGTGAAATTTCACTAGTTACAGCAATTATGATTCACAGAATTATAACTGCCATTAAATTATCCTATGTTCTTGTTTCCGTACTGTCAAACTATGTCCGATATTATGTAAAGTAAACGGTTGGCTGCATTGTGCCCCACAAATGTTGGAGTGATTTGGATGTGGGGTTTTTTTGATTTTTTTCTATAAAGGCTGTAAAATCAATTTACTGTAGTCAATTCACTTTGTGCACAAATTATCACACTTTTCTGTCTTATGAAAATGAGCATAAGCCTTTATTCAATGCACAAAAATAAGCTATTTTAGATTAAATCTCTTATAGGGGGAGGACAGGACACTCATTACTGTTAGTCTCTCTTTATTTTCAGATAAACTTTTGAGATCTGATCATAGAGAATGAGTTTTGGAGAATTGTAGTTTTATCAGATGGTAAATTTTTATATGCATGATAAGTAATTTTTAATTATGAAAGTCAGATTTCATGAAGAGTTGAAAGAAAAACATGATATTTTATTTCAATAGCTGAATAAAAGGCAAGATAAACTAGTTAGTACCTTAGTAAATAGGATTTAATGCAGTTAAAATACAGAGACCATTTTTGACAGTTTAAGATACATGTGTGGCTGTTGGTGGAATGAATGGAAATAACATTTTACCTGATTAAACGGTAGTTTAAATCATTGTGCTTAGCAAAGAACATAAAATATTTAAAGGAGGTTTTACTTTGAAGGCAGTTGCTCTGATCTTCCTTGTGATGATCATGAGCTTCATTTCCTGCATACAGATAAACAATACAAATAAAACAATTTAACCAGCAGGTCAACAATATAAACCATTTACAAGATAGCAGCCTTTGTAAAAGAAACAATGAATCTGTTTACTCTTACAATGAATCAATTACTTTCTACTATCAGATTTTGCAAAAAACCTAGTACATGCGTAACTTTGGCAGTATTATCACTTGGTGGCAAGTGACTTTAGTGGCTAGTCAGACAGGAAACTGAAGTCTCAATTCACAAGTAGGCAGTGTTTTTTCCTATAGCCTTCAAAAGGCTTGGTGCTAAAAGAACAGCTTCAGTATGATGTTCACTTTGTTTATTGCAGAGAATCTAAACTTTGAGGCAGAGATCTGTGTTCTCAGGTTATTTTGGAGGAACAATTTGTCTAAACTGACTTCTCTATAAAGACATGTTTTATTAACAAAGCAAAAATTTTAAAACTCTTTTGTATGTAAAACTGCAATACTTGATAATATGTATTGTGGCTTTTTTTTTTTTTTTTTTTTAAAGGTTTAATAAGAATGAGCAATGCCGCAGCTGTCATGATGTCCCAGAGTGGAAATGTGCCCTCCTCTATGGTGGCAAGTGGTGCTAGTACTGAGCTGCAGCCAAGAACACCTAGACCTTCCTCACAGCCAGGTGGTAACAGTTAGTCGTAACACTGACCTTTACCTGAAAATATTCTTTCTTTATTTTTATTTTTTCTTCAGCATATGTACTTGTAAATGAACTACGGAGTTGCCCTGCATTATTTCCTTTGCCTTTTCTGAGAGTTGCTCTTTCTGGGGAACCCTCCCTGCCCCTATTAATATGGTAACACTTGTCAGATAATTTGGGTATCTAAAAGTCACCAGGTTGCTTGTTATTTTGTTCAAATGCATTGCACAGTGGTAGTACCTTTTGCTAGGAGAGCGCTAGAGCTGTTATGACTGAGCTTTTTGTTAAGGAAGGGATTGGTTGAATGCGAGGCGGGTAGGAAGCAATTGCACTAGACTGAGGAAAAAATTCTTTTCCAGGAGTAGATAAACTGGAAGCTTAAAGTGTGGGGATTTTGTGGGGTGTAGGCGCTGGGGGTTGTATGTTCAGTTTTGTTTTGTTTTTTCTTCATAATTTTGGTAGTATAAGCTAATTGCATTTTGGGACTATAGAAAAAGAGGAGGTTATTACTTCTCCCTCAGTAAAATGGTGGTAATACTTGCCAACTTCTATAGAACTTTGCAGTATTTATTTTTACAGTGTTTTGTGGTAAACGTTTTAAATATTCTACGAATGCTATCTTATGATACTGTCTTAATTCATTGTTATGCCACATTTTTTAGTTGGTAGAAATAATGCTGCTAATAATTTGTATTATTCTACCAATAAGTATATAGAAGGCTTATGTTTGTAGGAACAAGTGCAGTGGAGTTACGGTGTTTTATTGGAGAGGTTATAAATTCATGAGACCTTCTCAGGATTCCCAGACGCTTTGAAAACTTTCAGAGCATTGCCTGCTCTGTCTATTGGAGAAATTGGAACACTGGAGCATTTTGTTAGACCTTAACTTCAGCAGAGTGAGCATATGCAAGCAAACAATCTATCCTTTCTTGTTTTGTGGTGTTTTTTGCCTACAGTAGGTTATTTACTTTTTTACTTTTCTTTGCTATTTTAATAGATGCAATGGACCCACTTTTATCTGGGCTAAATATCCAGCAGCAAAATCATCCATCTGGATCTTTAGCTCCGCAACTCCATCCAATGCAGTCAGTTCCTGTAAACAGGCAAATGAACTCAGCCAACTTTCAGCAATTGCAGCAACAAACACAGTTGCAGACACGTCCTCCGCAGCCACATCAGCAGCCACAGCAGGGTATTCGACCTTCATTTACTTCACCAGCACAGGTTCCGGTTCCCCCTGGCTGGAACCAGCTTCCTTCAGGAGCACTTCAGCCTCCTCCAACCCAGGGAGCACTGGGTACATTGACAGTAAACCAGGGTTGGAAAAAGGCCCCATTGTCTGGACAAATGCAGCAGCAACTTCAAGCAAGACCATCTCTAGCCACAGTACAAACTCCTACTCATCCTCCACCTCCATATCCTTTTGGAAGCCAGCAAGCTTCCCAGGCTCACTCAAACTTTCCCCAAATGAGCAATCCTGGCCAGTTTACCGCTCCTCAAATGAAAAGCCTTCAGGGAGGGCCCTCACGGGTTCCTACACCACTACAGCAACCCCACCTGACCAACAAATCTCCTGCTTCCTCACCCTCCTCCTTCCAGCAGGGATCTCCTGCATCATCTCCAACAGTTAACCAGACGCAGCAGCAGATGGGACCAAGGCCTCCCCAGAGTAGCACACTTTCCCAGGGATTTCAGCAGCCTGTCAGTTCTCCCAGTCGTAATCCTATGGTGCAACAGGGGAACGTACCCCCCAACTTCATGGTGATGCAGCAGCAAAACCAAGGTCCACAAGGTTTGCACCCTGGCTTAGGAGGTAAGAAGTACTGAGACAGTCGTTTATTTTACAAGGAAAAACATAAAATGGCTAGGTTACTGTTCCTTTTGAAAAGATCCTTGAAGAGACAAAATAAAGACATAGATAGTCTATGGATAAGGTGGGTGTGGGTGAATTAGCGTCAGTGTTACTTCAGTTCTACTACCTAGCTCTCTGTAGTAATCTAGAAGTAAACTCTTGGCCACTGCAGAAAGAAATTGCTGTATGCAGTTGCTAGTTATGACTCCCAGTCATCCTCTTGACAGTTCTTTCAGTGCCTTACAGGATATTGTTCCGGATATTCAGAGTTGTTTTGGGTTGGTTGTTTTGATGTTGCTTTTTTGTTCCTTTTGAGAAAGGGAGAGAGTGACAAAAACAAATGAACCTTTTCTTTTTCTCTTCAGCTTCCTCTGTCACCACTTACATTTTCTGCTACAGAAGTGAGGCTTTATTTTGCATTTTCCCTTCTAAGTTGTGTGTACATCTTGTCTTTGTCATCAGTTTCTTCCCATACAAAAGAGGAAAGAGCTATTACTGCTATAGTAATTTACTCCCTGCACTAAAATGAGGTCAAAGCATGTTTTCACTTCCTCTTTGGTTGTGTGGTCTTTAGTTTTCTCCTTGGACCTCTGCACTCACATCTTTGCCTTATTGCTCTTAGAAGGCTTCTGTAACAGTGAAAGAATTTCATTTGTCAATCCAAAGATCTCTTGTGTCCTTGTTTTTCTTTTTCCCTTGTGAGCCTTTTCTAGTACTGTGCCTGACTTCTTCTAGCACTTTCTCTCTCTCTCTCTCTCTCTCTCTCTCTCTCTCTCTCTCTCTCTCTCTCTCTCTCTCTCTCTCAAAATATTCATTTATTCATCTCTCTCTTGAATGGCTGCACTCAGATACACAAGCCCTTGCTTAAGCCTTTACAATTTTTTCTTTCCATACATGTAAAACATAAGCCATATTCTTTGTCCACCAATACGCACAGTACTGTATGTATTTTAGTTTCCTTTATTTTCACATTGCGCATCTGAAATCTGTAAGGAATACCTATTTTTTGGTCCACTGATTTAGGCAAGTGTCCTGTGTCTTCTCTGTCTGCATCATGGATCTCATATGAATTTGGATGAGTTTGTTTTACGTGAATTGTCTTAGTTTCAGGGTTTTCCTCTTCCAAACTGTTCTTAGGGTCTGCCAGCACCCGGTACTTGCTATGTCTTCTCTTGTCTCCATCTTCAAGCTGTTAGTATTAGAAATGTCACATTTCTTTACAGTTTTGTCTCACTAACTACATATCCCCAGTCGGGAATCACTATCCTCTAGGTAGGGTAACCCTGACCTCTAGATGGCATATAATCTGTGTTCTCTTTACTTTCTACGTAAACCTACTATAGACAAAATCCTGCTTTTGCTTTATTAAAAAATAATACCCCAAATAAACTATCAGAATATGTTTTTTTGGACTCACTCTAGACCTTATTGCTAAAATCAGTAATCCTCATCTGATTTAAACAGACAGGATTCTGTTGATTTCAGTAAAACTATGGTATCTTCCACTTGCGGAGGTTCTTGCCTGGCTTCTGTCCATGCTTAAGCTGTGTTTAGGGATCTTTCAAATTTTAGCTATCTTGCCTTCGAACACTTCCATTTCACATAGTGAATTTTGCAAATCAGAATTTTTATTAGATTGAGAATAGGCCAAATTAACATTTTTTTCTCAATTCAAGCATTTCTGTATGCAGAACTTTTCTAAAAGGTTAGCAGAACTAAAATTATAGTCCTGTGAGGTGATGCTTCAAGAAGTATTTGTTCCCTATTTGCAGATGTACCTTGCGTTTGACCTGTAAACTTGATTATCTTAAAGTATTAATTGTAGAACTAAGACCAGCTCACTTTACATAAGCAATACAGTGAAGTGTGTAAGGAGGCTGTAACCACAGAACCAAGGTTAAATTCTGTCTGTGGATAAGAAAAATGCAGGAGGACAAGGTTACTTCTAGGTCCGTGGCACTATCTATGTGATGGTGAGTTAAAAGAAGCGGGTTCTGTTAAAGTTGTGTTAAAGTGGGTTCTGTTTATGCTGCTGCTCATGTTGGTAGGCACAGTGACGGTTTTGCTCTCTGTCCTAGAGCAGCAGTGGTGTTTTGATGTGTCAAGGTGTGGACATTGTGCCAGATACAGACCTGTTAGGTCTCTGTCTGGCTATTGGAATAGCAGGGTTACTTGTGTAAAGTTGGGACTTGCTGCAGCCTTTCTGGACTCTTTGTATGTAGCCCAGCCCCATGCTCTCTCATTACCCTGGAGATTTCTCAACCCATTTTGGGTGGAAGAGTTATTCTGAGTGTGCGTACACACACCAGTAGTGCAAAGGAGTGCTAAAAAGTGTGTACTTGTTGTGTTGTGGTGAGAGTTCCTGTTGAGAAAATAAAAAAAAATGTAATAAAAATACAAGATAGTTGTGTTTGTGTACATGGATTCAGTTAAGGGCCTGATCAGAGATGAGATGCAATAGAGAAGAAAACAGTGAACTATGTTACTTGAATTTCTAATTTCTACAAAGTCAAAGTTTTCCCTTTTCCATGGGGTTAATTTTCTACTTAAACTAGAAGCAGAATTACATTTTGAACTGAGCAATAGTGGCTTGTTAGGCAGAACTATTGCACAGATAAGAACTGTAAGCTTGCCTTCGGTGCGTTTCGTATATTGGCAAAAAACTGCTTTCTGCCTAAACCGGTAATGTGACAGTACACATTCAAAGGTATTTTTCCTATTATAATCCAGTTATAGATTTTTTTCCTTTCTTTCTTCTTTCTTCCTTCTTTTCATACTTACTAATAAGAAAATTCTTGTATTAAGGAATGCCCAAGCGCCTCCCTCCTGGGTTCCCTTCAGGCCAGGCTAACCAGAGCTTCATGCAAGGTCAGGTGCCTTCCACAGCACCAGGAACACCGGTGAACAGCGGAGCTCCGCAGCTACAAACTAGCCAAACTGTGCAGCACACAGGTCTGTTTGGAACTAGTTTTTCCTCTTTTTTTTCTTTTTTTCGTAGAAAACTATGCTTATACTTGTGTAACACAATTACTAAAACATTAAATTCTTGCCAGTAATAGAGAGTTTTAGCTACCTGGGGCTGAAAGTGCTGCAGTGGTGTGTTATGCGTATTGTTAAATGAGGAAAATTAAAATGGGAGGCTGCTTGTGGTTTTCAAACAACCCAAGTATTATTGCTTAGGACTGCTATACTAGGATCCAGAAATATCCGTTTAGAAATTAAATAGAAGTAGTGTTGACAATTGAAGACTAAAGGTAATAAGATACAACATAAAAGGAACTTCTTGTCCAGAAAAAAAAAGATGATGTTATCTTAGAAACAGAAATAAAAATATAATAAATAAATAAAAAGCTCTTGTGATTTGAAAAGATTATTAGTTCATTCAAAAGCTTTGGAAGTCTGCTTACAGACAGTCCTGTAAAAATGGAATCTTTAGTTCACAAATGCCTCTGTTTAACAATTCTGTTATTAGCCTTTCATCTGGGTTATGGATACCCTGATAATGTGATGTCATCACTACTGTGTGTGTATTTATTTTGCAACCCATTCTAAAACAGCCTCAATTTTGAAGCTTAGTTTAGTTGGGAATTGTTCCATTGAGTTAGGTGCTATTGTGGAATATTTTTAAACTTATGTGCAGATAAGGCTTACCAGGAATTTCAGTCATTCTGCAGTGTCGTATGTACGTGAAGTGCCAGGCTAAGTGTTTGTTTTGAAGTGCCAGTATGATCTTCTCTTTTGACACCTAATGTTTATCTGTAGCATCAAACATCATAGCATAGGACTGCAAATGTGTCAGATATCCTAGCTTTCATTAGAAAACAGAGGAAAATAAATTTGGAGTTCTACTCAACATCAGATGTGAAAACTTTATACCACTCCAATTGTTTCCTAATTGGCCTTTTCTATTAAAGGTGGCCAAGGATCTGGACCTCCTCAGAATCAGATGCAAGCACCACATGGCCCACCAAATATGATGCAGACCAATTTAATGGGACTTCATGGAACTATGAACAACCAGCAGGCTGGTGCTAGTGGGGTGCCACAAGTTAACATGGGCAACATACAGGGACAGCCACAACAAGGACCACAGTCTCAGCTTATGGGAATGCATCAGCAAATTGTATCATCACAAGGACAGATGGTAAACATTCAGGCTCAGGGATCACTGAACCCTCAAAACCAGATGATACTTTCTCGAACTCAGCTCATGCCGCAAGGCCAAATGATGGTAACACCACAGAACCAAAATCTTGGCCCTTCGCCCCAAAGGATGACCCCGCCCAAACAGATGATTCCCCAGCAGGGACAACAGATGATGTCTACACACAATCAGATGATGGGACCTCAAGGCCAGGTCTTGTTACAGCAAAACTCGATGATGGAACAGATGATGACCACTCAAATGCAAGGAAATAAACAGCCTTTTAATACTCAAAACCAGTCCAATGTTATGACGGGGCCAGCTCAACTGATGAGAGGACCAACCCCAAACATGCAGGGTAACATGGTGCAGTTCACTGGGCAGATGATGGCACAGCAAGGCCCTGTGAACGGTAACCCTTCTCAGGTTATGGGGATGCAAGGGCAAGTTTTAAGACCTACTGGACCTGGCACCCACATATCTCAGCAACTTGGGGATACTACTACAACAACTAATAATGATGTGAGCTTGACACAGATGTTACCTGATGTTCCTGTGCAGCAGCCAAACATGGTGCCTTCCCATATGCAAGCAATGCAAGGAAACAACAATGCTTCGGGGAGTCATTTCTCTGGCCACGGACTGCCTTTCAGCACTGGGTTTAGTGGAACGCCAAATGGGAATCAGATTTCCTGTGGACAGAATCCTGGTTTTCCTGTCAATAAAGATGTCACGCTCACAAGTCCACTCTTGGTTAACCTTCTACAAAGTGACATATCGGCAGGACACTTTGGTATGAACAACAAACAAAATAATCAGAATGCCAATAAGCCAAAAAAGAAGAAGCCTCCAAGGAAGAAGAAAAACAATCAACAACTGGAACAGACGAAGTAGGTGTAATATCACATTGGTTTTATATGGGACGTGGGAAAGTCCTGCTGGCAACTTGTCAATATTTTTCTCAGCAAGCATGCAGTGAGCCCTGTATTATTTCATATGTTAGCAATTTTTCTTAAGCGTTAAATGATAGTGCCATGGCAAGTCTGCCCCTGGAAAGTTCATTCAGGATAAAGAAAAAGATGCAAACATCCTAGTTCAGTTATAAACCTATTCAAAACAGCAATGTTCACTACATTTACTGGGTAGAGGAGGTATAGAAGTTGTTTTAAAATGTCAGTGGACACATGGGGCCGTGGCCTTTGGAGAGGAGGCTGCCATTCTCGGGCAGTCTGACAGCCACCATCAAAGGTTGGGAAGTACTTTCAGCTTTCAGAAGAGTTATAAACCTCTGTATTACGATGTGCTGTATAGACTGGGGGGGTGGGGGGGGGGCTGTTTTCTGAGATGCGTGGATATCTGTGTGTTTCTGCTTGGGACCGAGTTGGACTTCTCTTTTAGTTGAAGCTGCAGCTAGGAGTTCGAGTGTGGTGCTCTCTGGTATGGGGATAACAAGCCCAAGCAATGCTGGCCTTCCTGCCCTAGGATAGGCTAAGAGGAAAAAAAAAAGCCACAAGCCTTGAGAGAGAACCTGCAAATGCAACAGTATTTGAGAGAAAATGAACATATCAATGTAGTAGAAATACAAGATTGCTGAATCTTTTGATTCTTCTTTGACTGGTATATTTTGTTGGCCAGCTGTTCTGTGATCTTTTGTTGTTGGCAGTGTATTAATGCCAGCACAGGGTGGTTGACTACTCCTGCTGTATCTTTATTCAGCTAAAATGAGTATGTAGGCAGATATGCTATATCTAATTATGTACTATATATATATATAACCTTTGGCTGCAGGTGAGCCACAGGGTCATTGACAGGAATCCACAGGAATCCATGTGATGAAATGTCTTTTTTTTTTTTTTTTTTTTCCTCCCAGTTCACTTAGGAAAGAATGGAAGAACTGCACAAATTTACAACACAAGAATATCCAAATTTGCATAACCTGTTGCAAGTGATCTTTTGTGACAGTCCTTAACTATGTTAATTCTGTAGTACTGTAAAATGCAGGAGCTATTACTTGTATTTTGGCGGTGTAGAAGTGCTGCATAGAGAAGAAGGTAAAGCAAAGCATGCTGGTTTAAGAGACTCTGAAAAAAGTCTTTCAAATACTTGCTATTTCATTGTATGTATAAGTGATGGTATGGCCTGCAAAACAGGCCTTCTGATTTCGCAAATTAATGTGTACACAATCTGTGGAGGAACCTTGTTTAAGTAACTTGGGACCAAGTGGCCAAAACACATGTAGACTACAACACTGGTGTCTTGGAAACCATAACTAAGGTAGCACTTCTTTTGCAGCACCTAACCCGTGAGGCATTGTCAGCTTCTGGAAGGCGTAGAGCAGGGCTCCTTCCAGTCGCGACACGAGGAGCAGGGCAGGGACCTTCGCAAGGCAGGACGCAGTGCAGCGCCGAGCTTCTGGCTGGGCTAGTCTTGACTTATGTGGAAGGGAGGTGTATGAGGGCACGTAGGTGTCTTCATTTTGGCATTCCAGAAATTTGAGT